>NC_083409.1:53416217-53720517 GCF_020745735.1 Hemiscyllium ocellatum
ATATTGTACCCAGATTTGCAGATAACACAAAAATAGGTGAAACGGCAGGCTACGTGAGGGATGCAAACAGTTTCCAGAGAGTTATTGATAGATTAAGTGGACAAAATGTTGAAAAATGAAGTATAATATAAGAAAATATGAAGTTCATTTTGGAAGGGAGAACAAAAGAAATTTAAATATAAAAATCTGCAGGAAATTGCATCACAAAGGGACTTAAGGGTACTTGTGCAAGAAACACAAAGTTAGCACACAGATGCAGCAGGAAATTAGGAATGCTAATGGAATGTTGCTCCTTATCCCACTGGGATTGGAATATAAGCATAGGGAAATCTTAGTGCCAAAGTACAGGCCAATTTGGAGTATGGAGACAGAAACAGAAGTTGCTGGTAAAGCTCAGCAGGTCTGGCAGCATCTGTGAAGAGAAATCAAAGTTAATATTTGGGCCCAATGACCCTTCTTCAGAACTTTAATAAATGATTGCGTGCAGGTAAAAGGCCTGTAGGACCTACTGAGCTTTTCCAGCAACTTGTGTTTCTGATTTACAGCATCCACTGTTCTCTTGGTTTGTATTCTGGAGTATGGAGGGTAATTTTGGTCCCCTAATTTATGAAGATCCATCATTTTATTGAAGGCACTTGGGAGCAAAGGTTCAACAGGATGGGATTCTACTCATTGGATTTGATTCCCTACAGATTAGATAACATTCCCGACAGTGTGGCAATAGGCCATTTGGCCCAACAGGCTCACACCACCACCCTCTGAAGAGTAACTCACCCAGACCCATTCCATTACCCTATTACTCTACATTTACCCTAACTAATACTCCCAACACTATGGACAATTTGGCAGAAATGGGTACTGCAGATGCTGGAGTGTAGAGTCAAGATTAGAGTGGTGCTGGAAAAGCAAAGCAGGTCAGGCAGAATGCGAGCAGCAGGAAAATCAACGTTTCGGGCAAAAGCCCTTCATCAAGAATGGCTTTTGCCCGAAACATAGATTTTCTTGCTCCTCAGATGCTTTTCCAGCACCATTCTAATCTTGACTTTGGACAATGCACCTGACCTGCGTGGCTTTGGTCTGTGTGAGAGGGAACACATGCACTCACAGGGAGAATGTGTAAACTTCACCCAGACGGTCGCCTGAGGTGGGCTGGAGTTCAGAAGAATGAGAGATGATCTCAATGCTACATATGGGATTCTTAAGGGGCTTGATAGGGTAAATGCTGAGAGGATATTTCTCCTCATTGAACTGTCTAAGACCAGAGGGTATAGCCTCAGAATTAAAGGATGCCAATTTAAGACTGAGATGAGGAATTTCTTCTAAGATTTGAGAGTCTTTGCAATTTATGGTCACAGAGAGCTGTGGGGGCTGAGCCCTTGTGTAAACTTAAGACTGAGATAGATTTTTAATCAGTAAGGGAAAAACGGGAAAGTGAATGTGAAATGTGTTGGATCAGCCATGATCCTATTGAATGGTGGACCATGTTTGAGGGATGAGTGGCCTACTCCTCTTCCTGTTTCTTATGGGCTTATACTATTGTTATTTGACTGGGGTTTGGCTGGCTGGGCAGCTGGTTAGTGATGTAGTGTGATGCCAACAGTCATTCAATTCCACATCGATTAAGGTTACTATGAAGGTGCCATCTACTCAGCATCTTCCCTGTTCTGACGTGTGACCCTCTGGTTAAACCAGGCATCTCTCCTTAATGAGAGAGTTAGCCTTTGGGACTTTGGCATCTTTTTACTATTTTTGATCTTTCATTAAATTATTGTTTTTTTGCTGATTTTTGGTGGTAGATTGTAAGGTTGAATTCTAAACAAAAAGTAAAACTACTGAATTTAACAGTACAGGCTTGAACTTTCAACTTCCACATTTGACTGAAGTGGGTTAAGCTGCCTAGTTAAAGAAATATTGACTTTAACATCAGGTTCGTGGGTTTTCCAATCTTCTTGAAACTTATCTGTGAAACTAAGACAAGTATGTAACAACAATCAAGGATTCTGAACCAATCTTGGACAAAAGCAGCAAACATTTGAATGCTCAGAAATGCTTTAATACCAGCTAGTGGGAAAAGATTTTGTGTGAAGTACTTTCACCACAATGTTAACTGTACAACATGCAGCTAATTTTTACACTTTAGAGACTTGCTCTAATGTTTAAAGATAGTTGATGCTGCTTCTTTGTGTTAGACCACAGAGGTTGATTACTGACAGCACCTACTGGAGCCTGCTGCTGACAGACTTGCAACTGCACAGCAGAGGGCTATAGCACAGGCAGTGTTGTCAGCGCAAAAACATAAGATCAGTCTCCTCAATGAGGCTGAACACCGGTGCCTTAAGATGTTAGGTCTGGTAATGATGGATAAATGCAGCCTCGTTGACAGCCCACCACTTGATGGACCTGGCAATTAGTATCACCACAGCCCTCGTTTTTTTTTTAAATCACTGGATCCTTCCCGAGTTCTTCTACAGACAGCTTCAGGATCTCCTAGATGATACAGGTGACTGGGTGTTTGCAAGTGCTGGCAGTTATGTCAGTGTTGCTGATTCAGATCTAAATTATCCGAATGTTGGCTTTCCAGACATGACTGGCTTCCCACAAGTGCAAGACACTATCATCTGTACAAAGGTGACACTGTGGGTGCACATATGACCTTGCTCTTTTCATTCATTAATTATTCATGATTTTAAAGGTACGCAACAGCATTTCATGGTACCTATCGCACTTTCCATGGGAGCACATATTATCACATTGACTTCTTTCATGCATGGAGTGCTTTCCTCCAACTACTTCCTCTGTGAATTCCACTCTGAAGGCCAATAATTGACTGCTACTGCTCAATCATTTCTTTCTTCGGAGACCCTGAGTTACAGGATCTGTATTATGGACTCTTTCCATGTCCCCACTCATTTCCATCATCTGTCTTGCCCACTGGTGAAATGAGTGTTACTATGTGAACATACAACCGGTTTGGTCCTATGAAAGTGTGAGAAACTGAGTTCATGCATGTTCTGCACAATCTTTGTGAACAATCCGGTGTAGCAGGCTGTGTTGTCAAGTGCTGCTGGTTAAAGCTTTTATTAAAGTTGATTGCATGATGTGAAAATTCAGTATGGTGGTGTCATCAGCAACCTGTAAAGGGAGGAAAGAAAACTTGTTCAGCAGCATTACTATTGTGAAAACAGCAATATCTGCATCCTGGAGTTACTACTGACTAGAAACTGGACTAGCCAAATAAATACTGTGACTACTGGAGCACGTCAGCGGATGAAAATTTTGCAGAAGTAACTTACCCCATTGTCAGGAGCATGATGGAATACCCTCCATTTGCCTAGATGAATGCAGCACTTACAAGAATCAAGAAGCTTGACATCAACTAGGAAAAAGTAACCCACCTTGAACATTCAGTCCTTCCATTACTGATACACAGTAGCAGCATGTTTACCATCTACAAGATGCATTGCAGAACACACACAGGTTCTTTTCACAATACTTTTCAAGCCCACAAACTCTGCCACCTAAAAGAACAAATACAATGGACAGAAAGGCAGAACGTAAATCTTATAATTCTTCTCTACTTCTTTCACTATTTAGATTTGTAATTAGAATGTGATTCCTTTACTATTGCTGGATCAAAAACCTGGAGCTACCTGGCTAAAAACAATATGTACCTACATGTGCAGATGGTCTGCAGTACTTCAAGAAAGTAGCTCACCACCACCTTCTCAAGGGAAGTTGGGAATGGCCAATAGACTACAGCTTTTCTGATCTGTTAGTTGTTTTATGGATCCCAAGTTACACAGAAGAGTTAATAAACGTATCAGCAAATGTTAGAAAAGCCAAATGTGGCTATGTTAATTCAGTCATTCATTATATAAATGTACTTTAATAAGTTAATAAGGCATAGTACATGTGACATACTTTCTGAAGCATTCACTTTTGATGTAATTTAATTATCTTTTTGTTTCATGTAGATGCCGAACAGATCTCGAATTGAGAGACCTTCTGAGCTAATCACGTCTTCTTCCTTGTTATCTTTGCCACCCTTTTCACTCAACCAGGTAGATTTAGCAAAATCAAAAACTGTTTCTAAAAATTAACGAATATTTGTAATGCTTTTTAACTTCTCAGCAACAGGAGGTTATTTAAATTGTTTAAATTATAATTATTAAAGATATATTAAGGAAATAATCTTTCAGATATTGTCGTATAATGACTTTTAGCAAGGCATTTGATAAGGTTCCCCATGGTAGGCTCATTCAGAAGGTCAGGAGGAATGGGATACAGGGGAACTTTGCTGTCTGGATACAGAATTGACTGGCCAACAGAAGACAGCGAGTGGTAGTAGAAGGAAAATATTCTGCCTGGAAGTCAGTGGTGAGTGGTGTTCCACAGGGCTCTGTCCTTGGGCCTCTACTGTTTGTAATTTTTATTCATGACTTGGGTGAGGGGATTGAAGGATGGGTCAGCAAGTTTGCAGACAGCACAAAGGTTGGTCGTCGTTGATCATATAGATCAACGTTGATCGGGCTGTTGTAGGCTGCAGCGGGACATTGACAGGATGCAGAGATGGGCTGAGAGGTAACAGATGGAGTTCAACCTGGATAACTGCGAGGTGATGCATTTTGGAAGGTCGAATTTGAAAGCTGAGTACAGGATTAAGGATAGGATTCTTGGTAGTGTGGAGGAACAGAGGGATCTTGGTGTGCAGGTACATAGATCCCTTAAAATGTACCAAGTGGACAGGGTTGTTAAGAAAGCAGCATATGGTGTTTTGGCTTTCATTAACAGGGGGATTGAGTTTGAGTTGTGAGATCTTGTTAAGACCATAAGACATAGGAGTGCAAGTAAGGCCATTCGGCCCATCGAGTCCACTCCACCATTTAATCATGGCTGATGGGCATTTCAACTCCACTTACCAGCATTCTCCCCATAGCCCTGAATTCCTTGTGACATCAAGAATTTATCAATCTCTGCCTTGAAGCCATTTAGCATCCAAGCCTCCACTGCACTCCGCAGCAATGAATTCCACAGGCCCATCACTCTCTGGCTGAAGAAATGTCTCTGCATTTCTGTTCTGAATTTATCCCCTCTAATTCTAAGGCTGTGCCCACGGGTTCTAGTCTCCTCGCCTAATGGAAACAATTTCATAGCGTCCACCCTTTCCAAGCCATGTATTATCTTGTAAGTTTCTATTAGATCCCCCCTTAACTTTCTAAACTCCAGTGAATACAATCCCAGGATCCTCAGCTGTTCCTCTTATGTTAGACTTGCCATTCCAGGGATCATCCGTGTGAATCTCCGCTGGACTCGCTCCAGTGCCAGTATGTCCCTCCTGAGGTGTGGAGCCCAAAACTGGACACAGTACTCCAAATGGGGCCTAACCAGAGCTTTATAAAGGCTCAGTAGCACATCGTTGCTTTTATATTCCAACCCTCTTGAGATAAATGACAACATTTCATTCGCTTTCTTAATCGCGGATTCAACCTGCAAGAATCCTCGACTAGCACTCCCAGATCCCTTTGTACTTTGGCTTTATGAATTTCCTCACCATTTAGAAAGTAGTCCATGCTTGTATTCTTTTTTCCAAAGTGTAAGACCTCACGTTTGCTCTCGTTGAATTCCATCAGCCGTTTCCTGGACCACTCTCCCAAACTGTCTAGATTCTTCTGCAGCCTCCCCACTTCCTCAGTACTACCTGCCTGTCCCCCTAACTTCGTAATATCGGCAAACTTCGCTAGAATGCCCCCAGTCCCTTCATCCAGATCATTGATATATAACGTGAACAGCTGCGGCCCTAACACTGAACCCTGTGGGACACCGCTTGTCACCAGCTGCCGTTCCGAAAAAGAACCTTTTATCCCAACTCTCTGCCTTCTGTCAGACAGCCAATCCTCAATCCATGCCAGTAGCTCACCTCAAACACCATCGACCCTCACCTTACTCAGCAGCCTCCCGTGTAGCATCTTATCAAAGGCCTTTTGGAAGTCTAGATAGACCACATCCACCGAGTTTCCCTGGTCTAACCTACTTGTCACCTCTTTAAAGAATTCTAACAGGTTTGTCAGGCACAACCTCCCCTTACTAAATCCATGTTGACTTGTTCTAATCCGACCCTTCTCTTCCAAGAATTTAGAAACCTCATCCTTAACGATGGATTCTAGAATTTTACCAACAATCGAGGTTAGGCTAATTGGCCTATAATTTTCCATCTTTTGTCTTGATCCTTTCTTGAACAAGGGAGTTAGAACAGTGATCTTCCAATCATCCGGGATTTTCCCTGACTCCAGTGACTTCTGAAAGATCTCAACCAACGCCTCCGCTATTTCCTCAGCCACCTCCCTCAGAACTCTAGGATGTAGCCCATCGGGGCCAGGAGATTTGTCAATTTTAAGACCTTTTAGCTTTTCTAGCACTGTCTCTTTTGTAATGGCAGCCATACACAACTCAGCCCCCTGACTCCCTTTACTTGTTGGGATATTACTCATGTCTTCCACTGTGAAGACTGATGCAAAGTACTTAAGTTCTCCAGTTATTTCCTTATCTCCCATCACTATGCTTCCAGCATCAGTTTGAAGTGGCCCATTGTCTACTTTTGCCTGTCGTTTGTTTCTTATGTATTGAAAGAAACTTTTACTATCATTTCTAATATTACTGGCTAGCCTACCTTCATATTTGATCCTCTCCTTCCTTATTTCTCTCTTTGTTATCCTTTGTTTGTTTTTGTAGCCTTCCCAATCTTCTGATTTCCCAGTGTTCTTGGCCACTTTATAGGATCTCTCTTTTTCTTTCCCTTTCCTGACTTCCTTTGTCAGCCATGGCTGTCTAATCCCTCCCCCGATAATCTATCTTTTCTTGGGGATGAACCTCTGTACAGTGTCCTTAATTATACCTACAAACTCCTGCCATTTTTGCTCTACTGTCTTCTCCGCTAGGCTCTGCTTCCATTTGATTTTCGTCAGTTCCTCTCTCATGCCCTCGTAATCACCTTTATTTAACTGTAACACCATTACATCTGATTTTGCCTTCTCTCTTTCAAACTGCAGACTGAACTCTACCATATTATGATCGCTGCTTCCTAAGTGTTCCCTTACTCTAAGATCTTTTATAAAGTCTGGAGTTGGTTCCGGCTTTATAAAACTTTGGTTAGACCACACTTGGAATACTGCGTCCAGTTCTGGTCACCCTATTATAGGAAAGATGTGGATGATTTGGAGAGGATTCAGAGGAGGTTTACTAGGATGCTGCCTGGACTGGAGGGCTTATCTTATGAAGAGAGGTTGACTGAGCTCAGACTTTTTTCATGGGAGAAGAGGAGGAGGAGAGGGGACCTTATTGAGGTATTCAAGATAATGAGAGGCATTAATAGAGTCGATAGCCAGAGACTATTTCTCAGGGCAGAAATGGCTAACACGAGGAGTCATAGTTTTAAGCTGGTTGGAGGAAAGTATAGAGGGGATATCAGAGGCGGGTTCTTTACACAAGAGAGTTGAGAGCATGGAATGCATTGCCAGCAGCAGTTGTGGAAGCAATGTCATTGGTGACATTTAAGAGACTGCTGGACATGCATATGGTCACAGAAATTTGAGGGTGCATACATGAGGATCAATGGTCGGCACAACATCGTTGGCTGAAGGGCCTGTTCTGTGCTGTACTGTTCTACGTTCTATTTAGTCATTAAGTTCCTCTGAGTAAACTAGGGCAAACTGTGTGCCTTTTCTCCTCCTGTTTCCTAAATGCCAGGATTGATTCTGTGAAATAAAAGACACTTATTTAATTGACAACTCTTCATGGAGGTAATTTTTGTGTTGAGATGTATATTGCAAACTTTACTCTGCATCTTTAGTTCAGTACTCTACTGGTATTTCTGGTTTCATTTATGCTATTGCAACTTGACTCTGGTAGCCACACAGGAATAGAATCATCTAAGAACAACATTATATTATAAAGTTTGCATAGAGAAGTAATATTTTTCTATAAAAAGTTGTACGAAGATATTTATTTACTTTTAGCTTGATTTTATTTTGATTTCTTTGCGAGTGTCAGCTTAGCTCAGATGTTAGTTACTTGCATCAGGTGAGGAAATTCAAGCTGAAATGTAGACAGAGGTGATGATAGTTATGAAACGTACCATTGGAATGATGTCTTAACTTTAATATTCTAATAGCATGCCATTTCTCATGATCCTATTACATTATTCCTGTTGCTTTCAGGAGAACTCTCAGAATAACAGCATCTTCAGTGAGGTTTACGGCAAGAATTTAGCACCAAGTGGGAAATCAGAGAATGCACTACCCCAAGCATTCCATGAGGCCTCCTGCTACTCACTATTTGATGGAAACCCTTGGTCCCCTTCTCTTCCTGCCAGCTCAGGTTAGTGTTTAAGATGCAGTCTTTGTTTACTGCAAAGATAAAGAACTGTGAAACACTTCACAACTGAAAATGTTCCTTTCATGATTTTGAGTAGCTGCAAGTGAGATCCTGTTTCCAAACGCACTATTTAAAAATTGATCAAGGATATAGACACCTAGTTCCATTTTTTAATCCCTGCAATAATTATCTAATTGATCATGTAATCAATTAATTCCTGAAGAAGGGCTAATGCCCGAAACGTCAATTCTCCTCCTTGGATGCTGCCTGACCTGCTGCGCTTTTCCAGCAACACATTTTTCACCTCTGACCTCCAGCATCTGCAGTCCTCACTTTCTCCATGTTATCAATTAATTAAGGACACTGATTTCCATTTTGTTCATGGAGAAATAATAAGATCACATTTTTAAAAACTCAAAACACCAATAAACATCTTAGTAATTAACTAAGTTTCAATTCCTAAAATCTAGGTTTAAATTCAATCCATAGGTCCATGCTAATAAAATGATAACCCTTTTCTTTCATCCTTAGTGGAATTATTACAGGTTTGGGTGCAAGAATTTTCACTTGCTATTTTTGTGTTCTTTCTACACATGTTTCTTCAAATAATAGATCATTCAACACCAGCAAGCCAGTCTCCACACTCCTCTAATCCCAGCAGTCTACCAAGTTCTCCTCCAACTCACAACCAGAACTCATTCTCTGGCTTTGGACCTATTGGAACACCTGATAACAGTGAGAGGAGGCTGCCTGATCGCTGGAACATGAAACGTATTGATAAGCCAGGTAAAGTACATAACATCCTCAAATATTGCTGTCGTCTTGCCTCTTTAATGAATGGCTTAGCTATGTTTAGAAAAGGCCACTTAAGGTTTTTGGAACTGAGTTCAGTTCAGTTTGTAAAAGTCTAAAGTTAATAAATAATTTCTGTTGCCTGTAACCTGTGCATGTTTCTTTTTAAATGGTTCACTATACAGTCCACAGACTGAACCATATAAGTTATTGAGCCTGATAATGAGTGGATGTTGAAAATGGTGAAATAATTCAGGTAAGGTGAATGTTAATTTGGGTTTCCTGACAGGCGCAATATTTTCGTAAGAAAAGGTGGCCTGAGATTAAACAATAATTTTAGATCAATGGATGGTCAGGAAAATAAAAGAATTTAAAACTTTAACAAGCCGTCAAGAAACTGTCTTTAAAGGCACAAGTTATCATTTTGTCTTGACTGCAGCGATAATAAACAAATTAAATTATATCCCTTAATGTCCTGAATCACTATCTGCCTACTGATCTGAATGTTAAATGTCATATAGTGCTATTCAAAGAACAGAGACTTCTTGTGTGCTGAATACCATTGCTGCAAACACCAAAAAGGCCCAAATTATTTAATCATTCATCTCACAATTGTTTGTGGAATGTAATTGGTGCAGAATGGCTGTTATGCTAACTTAAACATCAGTGGTCATGTGCTTCCAAAATCCGTTCTTTGCATGAAGCACTTTCAGTCATCTTAATGTGATAATTTATTTTTATACAGCACTTTATTATTACAGATATATCACTTAATATAATGAATATTTTAACTACGCAATAGATCAAAGGGAGTGAAATCTAAACTGCAGCGTTTTTTGTGATCTTAATATTTCACCTTCATTTTAGTAGCAATGTAAGCTAAATATAATATTGACTATCAAGTCAACCCATCGCTAGTATTTTCAACCTTTTAGAATGTATGTTAAAATAATCTTTAACATACAGTATATTTAATCTTGCCCTTTTTCTGTTTCTTTTTAAAAAAAAGTCACAGTAATGAGTGGATTTGGCCTGGACTATCTACCTGCTGCATCTTCCTCTTCAGACAATACCTGGCATCAGGGTGGTACACCTAGCAATACGTGGGCTGCCCCAGACACCACACTGGATGACTCGTCCACATTGCTCATGGACAGTTTCAAGGTATGATACTTGACGCATTCCTTCCATAGTCCTACCTGATTCCTATTTTGCTTTCCTGATCTGAGGATGATGACTGACACTGGGGTTTAGAACATAGAGCATTGCAGCGCCATAAAGGCCCTTCGGCCCTCGATTTTTTTGTGTCAACCTGTGGAACCAATCCGAAGCTCATCTAACCTATGCTATTCCATTTTCATCCATATGTTTATCCACTGACCATTTAAATGCCCTCAAAGTTGGCGAGTCTACTACTGTTGCAGGTAGGGCATTCCACGTCCATACTACTGAGTAAAGAAACTACCTCTGATATCTGTCCTATATCTTTCACCCCTCAATTTAAAGCTACATTCCCTCGTGCTAGCCATCACCATCTGAGGAAAAAGGCTGTCACTGTCCACCCTATCTAACCCTGTGATTATCTTATACGTCTCAAATAAATCACCTCTCAACCTTCTCTCCAACGAAAAGCCTCAAGTCCCTCAATCTTTCCCCATAAGACCTTCCCTCCATAACAGGCAACATCCTAGTAGATCTCTATGAACCCTTTCCAAAGTTTCCATACCCTTCCAATATTGTGGTGACCAGAACTGTACGCAATACTCTAAATGTGGCCACACCAGAGTTTTGTAGAGTTGCAACATAACCTCATGGCTCTGAAACCCAATCCCTGTACCAATAAAAGCTAACACACTGTATGTCTTCTTAATAACTCTATCAAACTGGGTGGCAACTTGCAGGGATCTGTGTACATGGGCACCGAGATCTATTTGCTCATCTACACGACCAAGAATCTTACCATTAGCCCAGTACACTCCTATTCCTGTTGCTCCTTCCAAAGTGAATCACCTCACACTATTTTGCATTAAACTCCATTTGCCACCCCTCAGCCCATCTCTGCAGCTTATCTATGTCTGTCTAACCTGCAACATCCTCCAGCACTATCCACACCTCCACTGACCTTGGTATCATTCGCAATTTTTACTAACCCATCCTGCTACGCCCTCATCCAGGTCATTTATAAAAACAACAAACAACAGTAGCTCCAAAACAGATCCTTGCAGTACATCATTAGTAACTGAACTCCAGGGTGAAGCACCTCCCTCTGTCGTCTTTCAGCTAACCGATTTCTGATCCTAAACACTAAATCACCCTCCATATTTTGTGCAATAGCCTATTGTGGGTAATTTTATCAAACACCTTACTGAAATCCATATATAGCACATCAACTGCTTTACCTTCATCCACCTATTTGATCGCCTTCTCAAAGAACTCCACAAGATTTCTGAGGCACAACCTACCCTTCACAAAACTGTGTCGACTATTCCTAATCAACGTATTCCTTTCTAGATGATTATAAATCCTATCTCTTATAACCTTTTCCAACACTTTACCCACAACCGAAGTAAGGCTTACTGGTCTATAATTACCAGGGTTGTCTCTACTCCCCTTGAACAAAGGCACAACATTTGCTATCCTCCAGTCTTCTGGCACTATTCCTGTGGACTTTGATGACATAAAGATCAAAGCCAAAAGCTCTGCACTCTCCTCCCTGGCTTCCCAGAGAATCCTAGGATAAATCCCATCTGACCCAGGGGACTTACCTATTTTCACACTTGCCAGAATTGTTAACATCTTCTCCTTGTGAACCTCAATCCTATCTAGTCTAGTAGCCTGTATCTCAGTATTGTGGTTCTGTTCGCCGAGCTGGGAGTTTTTGTTGCAAACGTTTCGTCCCCTTTCTAGGTGACATCCTCGGTGCTTGGGAGCCTCCTGTGAAGCGCTTCTGTGCTGATTCCTCCGGCATTCATAGTGGTTTGAATCTGCTGCCTCCGGTTGTCCGTTGCTATCCGTTGCAGTGGCCGGTATATAGGGTCTAGGTCGATGTGTCTGTTGATAGAATTTGTGGATGAGTGCCATGCCTCTAGGAATTCCTTGGCTGTTCTGTTTGGCTTGCTCTATAATAGTGGTGTTGTCCCAATCGAATTCATGTTGTTTGTCATCTGAGTGTATGGCTACTAAGGATAGCTGGTCGTGTCGTTTCGTGACAAACAACATAAGTTCGATTGGGACAACACCACTATTATAGGTTCATTATCCAGTACCAAATCCAGTGTGGCTTCCCTCTTGTTGACCTGTCTACATACTGTGTCAGGAAACCCTTCTGCACATATTGAACAAAAACTAACCTATCTAAAGTACTCAAACTCTTGTATTCCCAGTCAATATTTGGAAAGTTAAAGGCCCCCATAACAACTATCCTGTTACTCTCGCTCTTATCCTTTCCTCTATATCTCTGCAACTATTCAGGGGCCTATAAAAAAAACTCCCAATAGGGTTACCTTTCCTTTCCTGTTTCTAGCCACAGCTCATGCTATCTCAGTAAACGGGTCCTCAAGCACCCTTTCTACCACCATAATACTGTCCTTGGCTAATAATGCCACACCTCCCCCTCTTTTACTATCTTCTCTGTTCTTACTGAAACATCTAAATCCCGAACCTGCAACAGCCATTCCTGAGTGTACTTTACCCATGTCTCTGAATGGCCGTAACTTTGAAATGCCAGGTACCAGCCCATGCTACGAGTTCACCCACCTTATGCCAGATACTCCTGGCATTGAACTACCTTCCTACTTGCTGGTGCCTTTTTGCAACCTTATTTCTAACCTCACTAATGTCAACCTCCTGGACCCTGGAACTACCATTTAGGTTCTCATCCCCCTGCAAAGAGCATTAGGAAATATCCCTGCCAGGATTTGGTACTGCTGTGGTTCAGGTGTAGACCATCCTGTTTGTAGAGGTCTCACCTATCCCAGAATAAGCCCCAATCTAAAACCCTCCTCCCCAGCTACCTGAATTTCTGACTGAAATCCACACCCCTTTTCTTACCTATGTCGTTAATGCCTATGTGGACCACGACTTGAGGCTGCTCCCCCTCTCCCTCCAGGATCCCAAAAACCCGATGTGAGACATTACGAACCCTGGCACCTGGGAGAAAGTATACCAAGCGTGAGTCTCTTTGTTCCCACAGAACCTTCTGTCTGTCCCCTTAACTATGGAGTACCCAGTGAGTAATGCTCTGCTCCTCTTTCCCCCTTTCCCTTATGAGCAACAGGGAAAGACTGTGCCAGAGACCTGTACCCCAGGGCTTAACCCTGATAAGTTGTTCACTGCAACAGTATCCAAAACGGTATACTTGTTATTGAGGGGAACGGCCACAGGTGATCTCTGCACTGTCTGCCGGTTCCTTTTCTGTCCCATGACTGTGACACATCTGCCTTTGTCTTGTACCTGAGGTGTGACAACCTCCCTGTAACTCCTCTCAATAACCCCCTCTGTCTCCTGAATGATCTGAAGTCCATCTAGCTCCAGTTCCCTAGTGCAGTTTTCGAGGAGCTGGAGTTGGGTGCACTTCCCGCAGATGAAGTCAGCAGGGACACAAGTGGCGATATAGGTTGCTGTGACTGAAATGTTGAGGCTAGCTATATCAGCCCAATCTGACATCCGTGAATTCCCCACACAAACAGGCATTGAAACGCAATGGACTGACAATGGTATCGTAGATAATAAAACAGACTGTAATACAGGCTGCAGGCTCACTATCACATGGGATAGTTTCACAGTAGTGCCCAACACATATAAAGTCTGGAAGTGGCAAAGACATTAATGAGGGTCTCAGCAGGGAATGGCTGAGACAGAAGTAGATGATTTCAAAGTGGTGAAAGTAGCTGTTTGGTTTAAAGGAGAGTATGTGGATTCAAAACTAAACTTGATTGAATAGGATGCCAAGATTGTAATTGATGTTGACTCATCCTAAGACAGGGTGGGAAATGGAATTGGTGGCAAAGGTATAGTCTGTGGTGGCTTCATTCTTGATATTTAACTAAAGGAAATTGTAGCTCATCCGAGAATGGATGTCAGCCAAGGTTTTGACTGACCACAATGAAGAAATAGAGCTGAATGTCATCAGCATATGTTTGGTAGCTAATCCATACAGATCGTTCTCCTGTAACACACATTTTGTTAATGTGAATTTGTTGTTGTGATTGACGAATTAGGGACACTGTTTCTAAAGCTCGAACTTTTAAAAGGTGCATTGGCTATTATGCACTTACATTGCCAACACTTTAAGCACTGTTTCTAAAGTGCGATTTTTCTGTAAAGTGGATTTGCACAAGGCTGCAACCATCGTGTTACAGAAGAACTACTTGTATCAGTGGATGATGCTGCCAAATGGGCAGCATTATGGTTAACGTACAGAAGATGGCACAAAAATGTCCTAGAGACTTGTATAAAGATTGGAGAAGAAGCTGTTACTAGAGATAATCTGGCTATGATTAGACAGTAAATTAGACAGCTGAATAAACCAATTGGGCATATTAGAAATGGTGTTATAGTAACCTGTGTCAAAGGTTGCAGAACAGATAAGGTAAATGTTTCATGATCAGTCATGGGAGAAGGACTGATGGGTGACCTTAGAGGTTTATAACCTGAGGAGCATGGATAGGGAAACTAGCCAAGTGGCAGAGTCCAAAATTTAAAAAGAACCTGAGGGTATCTTTTTCACACTGAGAGTGGTGTATATATGGAATGAGCTGCCAGAGGAAGTGATGGAACCGGGTACAGCTATAACATTTAAAAGGCATCTGGAGAGATGTATAAGAATCTTCAGGAAAGATGATACAAATTTGAGTTGAAAATATTAGTTTAATTGTTTTGGAAATGGTGAAATTTGAGGCGAGGACATAGCTTACAAGGTCAAAGGTCATGGGTATTAGGTCAAGTATAAGGAATGAGGCAGGAAGCTCCAGAAGTAGAGTTGAAAATTAAAGGTATCGCAAGAGGATGAATGAGTAGTTCGGATTGGTTAAAAATGCTAAGGTATTTGAGCAGCAGAAACAGCTGAACCGATGGTCTCAGAAGTTCACAATCTCCACATATTAGGTATTTGAGCTGTGAGTGCAGAGAACTGTGGTTTAAGAAGACTGCTGATAATGGAGAGGCCCGAGGTTCTTTTTACAGACAGTTCTGAAATATCAGGTAGATTTAAGAGAGGAGAATTGGTCTGCTGGTACCTTCATATTCATCTCGATCTGATAATGAATTGCAAAATCCATTATGCCAACTACATTTGTGTCTTGAGACTTGAGGGAACAGTGGTGGACCATATTGGGAGAATGCAGGAATAGGAAAGAATATGGATTTGGGATCAAGGCATCAAAGCAGAGCGGGTGGAGTAGCTGGTCAAATTGCCAGCTATAGATCATGGGTCAAAATAGTTTTTTTGACGGCTCCACCTTTAAGGAACCTTTAGGAGGTGCAGGTTCATACTTCAGGAGTCACAGACAGGGTAGTGAAAAAGGCATTTGATACACTTGCATTTATTAATCGGTGCATTGAATATAGAAGTTGGCATGTCATGTTGTAGCTATACAGGACATTGGTTAGATCACTTCTAGAATACTGTGTTCAGTTCTCATCTCCCTGCTCTCGGAAAGATGTTGAAAGCGTGCAGAAAAGAAAACAAGCTGGGGTTGGAGAGTTAGAGCAAAAGGGAAAGGTCGAATAGGCTGGAACTATTTTCCCTAAAGTGTCGGAGGCTGAGGGGTGACCTAACAGAAGTCATTAGGGGCATGGATAGGGTAAGTAGCCATGGTCTTTATCCCAAGGTAGGGGGATCTAGAACTAGAGAGCATAGGTTTAAGGTCAGAGAGAACAGATTTAAGATACCTAAAGGCAACTTTTTCACGCAGAGGGTCATGTGTGTACGAAATGAGATGGCAAGAGATGTGGTGGAGGTTGATGCAGTAACAACATTTAAAACCCATCTGGATGGGTACATGGATAGGAAAGGTTTAGAGGGATATAGGCCAAATGCTGGCAAATGGGACTGGATTAATTTAGGATATCTGGTCGGCATGGACAAGTTTGATCAAAGGGTCTGTTACCATGCTGAACATGTTCTGTCTATGACTTTATGGTTCTTGAGATTTCCTGAGGTCTACGTTTTGATTTTCTGGGGCTGTTTTTTTAGTTTCAGGAGCTACTTTTAATTTTCGTGAGCTCCTTCATTAGGTGAGACATAGTCATGTAGTTATTGTGGTGTGGTATTTGGACACTCAGCCAAATTAGAATTATTCTTCATAACTTCAATAATCAACCCTCTAATAATCTTAAATATAAAAGTACAAGGAAAGCTTGTATTTCCTGGACACCACCAGTTTTAAATTGGAACAAGACAACAGACATAAATTAGCACCAAAGGTTTTTTCAATATCTGGCACACTTCATAAAGAGTACATTAAATTGCAAGGAATTCATGACTTATGACTTCAAGTTTCACTGGCTGCCAGTTAGCCAAATATTCTTTCATGACAGGTAACCCATGACAATCTTCTGCCCTCCATCTCCCTCCCTCCCCCCTTTGCAGTCACCTGCTTCTGCCCTCTTTCCCCTTGCCTTTCCCCCATGTCACTTTGTAGCCATTCACTTCTTGCTTTACCTGGCAGACTTTGCCCAACCTTCTACTGCCAGCTGACTCTTCTTTCTCCAGTTTCACCAACTTTGTTCAAAAACACCACTCATTATCTCACTGCTACTCTCCTCATAGGCTGCTTCCCTCCTGAACTTGCTGCTGATTAAACTCCTTGAGAAGTCTTAACAGCCACAAATGTTGAAAAGGAGCAACTGCTTTCAAAATCTCAGTTTCACTTATGAGGGCAACTATTTTTTTCTGATTGCCCCAAAATTAATTTTTCTCAGTGTATTTAGCCATTTTTAGGTGCAAGTTCCCCCACCATCCCTGCTTGTGTATTTTGATCATTATATATAGATCTTTTGGAGTAGAAGGCCAAACATAAGGTGCTGCTTTCAAGAAACTTAGATAAGTTTTTTCAAGGATGAATGCAGAAGTAAATATAATTAGGTGGATAACACTTCTCAGTCACCAGAACCAGAGCAGCTCATCTAATCAATTGTTTTCATTGTTTGTGGCATCTTGGTATGTGCAAATTGGCTTCTTTTTTTCCCCTACATTAGAGATCTTTTAAAAAAAAATCAATAGTTATAGCACATAAGCCATTCAGCCGAGCATCACTCTGGTAGTACAACCCAACTCGTCTTAGTGCATACCTTTTTCCTTACCACTCTGAAAATTTTTCCTCCTCCATAATTATGCAGCTTCCTTTTGAAAATCACAATTGAATCAGCTGCCACAATCACATTTGAACCCAGAGTTGACTTTCTAAACAATCGGCACCCTTTTCTGCTGTGAAATATGCCCCTCAGATGTAAAAGATGCCATAACAATACAAATTTATTTGTTCCTTCTGGAATAAAATTACTCTTGTGGGATTTTTTTAATAGTAATTAAATACTAAGACTACAATTCCAGTAAACTATTATTTTGGGCTAAATTAGACGTGAGATTGTTAGTCAAACACTGTATTTACCTAGTCTGAAATTGGACTTGGGAAGGCATCTTAAAAAGGAAAGATTTTAAAATGGACCTGAGGGGTGACTTTTTCACACAAAGGGTGGTGTGTACATGGAATGAGCTGCCAGAGGATGTGGTGGAGGCTGGTACAAATACAGCACTTAAAATGCACCTGTATGGGTATATGAATAGGAAGGGGTGATAGGGCTATGGGTCACATGCTGGCAAGTCAGATTAGGTCAGATTGGAATGTGTGGCCGGTGCAGATGAGTTGGACCAAAAGGGTCTGTTTCTGTGCTTTATGACTTTATGATGCTATGACAGTTGTTCTATTAATTGGGATGTGTACTCTCTGTCTATACTCATTCCTTTACTCAAAAATATTTTTTTATGGGCTGTCAAATTTCCATAATAACAGGTTTGTTCATTTCCCCTCTCCCCTTTCAGTCAATCTGGTCAAGTTCAATGATGCATCCTGGACCCTCTGCACTGGAGCAGCTGCTAATGCAGCAGAAACAGAAGCAACAGCGAGGACTCGGCACACTGAACCCACCACACTGAGAGGCACAATGGCATGACCGGTGAATCCAGGTTACACAACTCAAGGCATGTTGGGTTTGCATTACAACCCACGGTCCCCTGCAGGTGGCAGCCCTCTCTTCTCTGTGTTTTCTTGCTGTTGAGAGGGCGTAAGCACTCCACCAGTGCTGCGTGTGCACAAAGCTGCTGCTGAGGAAAAAATAAAAAAGAACATTACATGCTTCCTGTCACTTCCAGAGGAAGGTCCATCACCTGCCTCACTCAGTTATCTCCTAAACACTTGATTCTGGTCAAAGATCTCCTGCGTTCTTCTCCATTTTATACATCTCTAAAACGGTTGGGTAATAAAGAGAGATGAGATGGGGAATGAAAAGTCAAGTGGGCTGAAGTGGTGTTGCATTGTAAAAAAAAAAGAGGAGAATCAGCTAATGAATGCTCTGCTGGTGAGGACGTGGTTACGTTTTTTAAATCCTCTTATCATCTTGGTTTTTGAGAGTGATCATTTTCTGCTCTGTTAAGGAACAGGTGTGCTTGTAATCTCTAAATGTAGTGACACTGGCCCATTTGTTAGCTTTCCTCAAACCTATTACATAAGGATGTGTGGAGGCATTCATGTTAGTGAATTTATATGAAGGCAACTTTTCAGACAGGCAAGGGTTTTGTGTGTTTGAAAACAGCTTCACATCACTGCACCTTTAGCTAATAGATTTTTTTAAAAGGAAAAACTAGTGGTTAATGTCAATAGCTGCAGTAGTAATTACAATATTAAATACTTGTGATACTGTTCTGTAGCAATCCTAGCTAAAATGGTGATAAGACGTGCAGCAGAGAGCTCTGCTTAAAACAAAAGAAGCAGTAATTGCTAAGAATTTTAAATTAGTGGTTTTTGATTATAACAGTAGCTATAAATTTTACTATAGCATACCAACCTTGAAAGGGTTAATTTATCTATTTAGTTCTAGTTCAGGCTTCTTTTAATTACTAGATAAGAACAGCTTTTGTCGGCTTCTGTCTGATGGTAATTTTTATTCCCAATTTGGCAGTGTCTTTCAAAGTGGAAAAAGGGTCCAGCAATGCTGCTGGTTCAGCAAAACGGGGCACAAAGCAGGTGTGTGTGACTGAGTAAGTGGGCCACTTGTACTTGTGGCTGTTTGTTGCTGCTTGTGGCCACCTGCTACTCCCATTTACAATTTAAAACTGAAAACGAAAAGCATGGGTCATACACTGTGGTCATCATACCAGTAAAAGTTTCAGGCTCTTGAATGTAACGAAACATTTCTGTCCTTTTTGAGCTTTGTGAAAAGATCTGAATGTATCGTTTGCAGAGTCACATGGAACATGCCTGTTAAAGCCATTCTTTAAATCACAGTAGTGAATACACTTTCAGTTGAGGCTGCAGTTGAATTTCTGATGGCAATAGCTGATGTAGGAATGCATTTGTTTATTTGGGATGGAAGAGTTACATGTCTGAGTTGCTGAGAACTGTTCAAAACCAATATCTCAAACAATGCTTGTGGGGTAAAGTATGAAGCTTGGGTGATGCTAGAACATTCAGGCCAGGTTGGTAAGCAGTGCAACACTAGGACGAAGTGGAGAAAAGGAATTCATTTTTTGGTTTTGAGGGAAATGGTGTATAACAACCTCTTCACAGTAATAAAGACTGAGAGATTGAAAACAACAAAGAGAAGCCCCCGCTCCAGAGTCTTTGTTTAAAATCAGTGCTCTGCACCACAGTTAGAAGCGCAGCTCCACAGCCAACCCACTGAAACATTCCACTGTTCTGCTCTGGTCACCTAACTCTAAAACTACTCTGGTACTTAATCACCTCGCTGCACCCAAGTCTGTTCACTGAGCTGACAAGTCCCAGAAGGTTAGCAGAAGTACCAGGGCATGAGTTGACAACCTGCATGCATGTATGCTGTTTGGAATAATTATATTTCTGGGGAACAGGAGCACTGCAAGAAAGATTATAGGGCCCTTGAAAAAATGGTTTCTGTTCTAAGCTTTTGTGTTCATGTCTTTTTTGTGTAAGAACTTGTGCAGCAATTGCTGGAATCAGCTTTGCCTTCAATAAATGAAACCATGTTCTAAACAAAATTGTTTATGTTTAATCACTTGTTCTTTTGTGCACAGTAAGTTCCTTTAAGGATGATACTTGAAGGAAAAGTCTACAAACATTGGTGTGGTGCTAAACTTACATTAAATACTGTTAAACATGCAAGATACGTTGTGTCGTGTGCTACTTAAATTTTCATAATTTTCTTTATTCTAAGTCCTGCGGAATGAAAGTTGGAGAACTCAACCAAGCTGAATTCCTGGCTGGAATGGCATTCGGTCCTGCGTAGAAATGCTTGAAGATTGGGCTTGATTACTTAATATTGGGAATATTATAATGTAGCAATAGCTTTTATAGTCACATGGTTGAAGTACCAAAACACACTCTGCCCCTGAAACATCAGTTGGTAATGCTATCCCTTAATCCAAAAGGGTATGGTTTCAAATCCCACTCTATGAATTTAATATTAATATCTAAGCTGAACCCTAGTACAGTACTGAGGGAGTGCTGGACTGCTGGAAACTCTTTCACATGAGCTGTTAAGACAGGTTCAGCCTGCTCTCTCAGATGGCTGCAATTATTCCTACAGTACTGGTATAAACAGGAGTTGGGTAACATTCCAGTATCCAGTGTTCATCCTTAACATTTGACAAAAATTCTGGTCCTTATCACATTGCTGTCTCAAGTACCTTGCTGTCTGCAACTTGGCTGCCATTTTTCCTACATTACAATGGTGACTACGCTTCAAGAGTATTTAACTGTAAAGCACCTTTGAACTGTTCTCATGTTATGAATAGCAATTTTTTCTTTCATGCAAAAGGAGCTTAGTCAAAGAAAGTAGCGTTCCAAAAATGTTTTTATAATCAAATATGTTGAAACAGTGTGTTTTACAGTGAAATGAAATATGACTTCTTAAGTGAGGCTGCTTGTGTATCCAGCTTTTATAAGTTTGCAACAGCATCTTAGACATTCCAATTTACTCCACACAGCTGCTGTGCCATAAGAGGATTTAAATAATGTACAAATGTCTTTTTGTTTTGTTTGAAGCTGGAGTTTTAAATACAGGCAAGTATAAGAGGAAGATTTTGCCAGGAGTTGTGCCTCCAGTCAGAGGCATTTTGTAAGCCTACTAGCAGCAAATTTGGGAGTGAGCTGGTATGTGACTGGAGGAGCAGCGAGCAGCACAAGGGCAGTGACTCTTACCACAGAGAGAAGGCAGTGAGAGTCAGATAATTGAGGGAAATTGCAAGTCAGGCTGTTACGCTGAGGTGGGAAAATGAGAGTTGCTCCTGTCAATTATTCTTAAGTAGCCTTTTTCCAATTTGCATTTAAATCTCTCTAGGGAGGGAAAAGAAATCACTTGGCCACTTTCATTTCAAACTGAAATGCTTGATGGCATGGTGATAGTACAAGTGGAAGCTTTTGGATTGCAAAAGCCCATGGGTTATTTCCCTGAAGCTAAAGGGAGCAGAGTAAGTCGACTTTAGAGGGCAAGAGAGACTGGGTCGGAATATAGAGAGAGGAAGGTGTGCGTGAGAGAGACATATGAGAAAGAAAGGTAAGGAATGAAAGTTAGTGAGGGAAAGCAGAGCAGAAGAAACCCCAAGCTGTGTCAACTCACCTCAGACCCCTACTTCCATGAAAATTCTGCTGTCATCTGTTTAAAGAGTACTAAGTCAGAAGGGCTCTAAGATCAGTATTAGTTGAACCAAACTCCTTATCTTAGTCTGGGTTGCTACCCATTCCCTGGTGATCATGAATTGGGGCTGATTCTATTTTCCCACTTTTTTCTGTAGCTGCTTAATCAGGAAGGTAAAGTTGACTTTATTAAATTTTGCTGTATGGCACTTTTTAATGGTCATTTCTGTTAATTATTCATTTAACTAATCAGTTTATTGCTTCTTAAATTTTAAAAATGCATTCATGTTTCCTGCTATAGCAACCCTTTCTAAAATTTGCTCACTAACTTCCTGAGAGAGAAAAATTGAAATACGACCTGTCGATGAGAAAAGGTTAGCCACTCCTGTCCAAATAGTTAAAGACATGTTCTGCTCATCTATTTACAAGTTTGTTTATGTGTCTGTCATAGTTTTAGTAGGTGTCTAATAGATTCTCAATGGCAAACAGTAACAAGGAAATTATTTCACCCTCATTATTAAGACCTTCCTGACTAAGCTTGAATCATGGTCTTTAAAATTTGATGCTATCTGTCTGATGCCCTTTGAGATGACGAATATCATATTATTTCAAAACTCTGTCCTGTTATTTTTAATGTTTGTGATCTACAATCAAATCGTGGATAAATTTATTTCTTCTGATAATCCATATCTTGTTAAAAATTGAACTAACTTCTCTACAAACATTTTTCCCAAAAGTATGGTTTCAGAAAATGTTATCAACACATCTGTGATTGTCAAATGATATTTATTGCAATTCCTTCTTTTCGATAAGAGTCATAAGTAATGTGCTAAGGCACTGCAAACAATTATTTGAAAATTTATCGCAATTAAAGGCACAGGCTTAACTGGTTAGGATTTCCCCAGTATCTGATGTATATTATGTGTCTAGCAAAATGTGACCACATCCTAGTGTAATCCTGGCCAATAAAAATGTTTGAGCATTTTAGCCTGTTTACCTAATAGCGAATGACCAGCTATTGGAAATTTATGAGCTGCTCATGATTTTTATTACGATATTCAGCGCCATCAGCTAATAGACTGTTGCCCATTCCTCATAAGTTGGGAGTTGAGGTGGTCTCCAACTAATTTGTCACTAGTTCTTTGTCTTGTAAATAATAATATTCTGCTAATAATAATTTTATGGGCCGGAGATCTAGTCACATCACAGGAAACACTGTCGAATGTTCTGACTACTATATCTGTTATTTTTTTAACTTTTTGTTTGTTCCACTACCTTCACTGAGGCTAATATGAATTTTGAATTAACCAAGTTATTCCCCAAGTTAAAATCAATTATTTTTATAGAGATTTGTTTCACTGTAACCAGAACATCTCTATTTACTAAATCACTTTTAAATCCAGGTCTGTATAATGGAATTGTTTAAAATCTCCAGTGTATGCCTCCAGTTAATGATTTCACCTTCATAAACCCCTCCCTTACACTACAACTACTGATTTTAGTCTTTGAACAATTGGCTTACTCTGTCCAAATTGAAATCAAAGCATGTTATTTTCTTTGTATTGTTTTTATATCACTTTTAGGTTATAGCTTTACTCTTTTATTACTTTAGCATTGTTCTGTTTGCTACTTATAACTCAACTATTCTCCATCTCCAGATATTCTATTCCCCCAATTTTATTCCATTTTGTCACATGTAACTCTGAGGTATCGTAGATGTCTACTAGAATAGTGCCTCACAGACATTTGATACTAGAAGCTAACTTAAATAAGTCTACTGAGGTTTATTGGAAATCTATTCTTGAATTTCTTTTGACCATCAGGATTTCCCCCAGCTTAAATTTTCTACTTAGTGATCAAAACCACTGAGACCATGCCTTTTTTCCTGTTTAACATAGAACCTTACAGCGCAGTACAGGCCCTTTGGTCTTCAATGTTGTGCCGACCTGTGAACATAATCTGATGCCCATCTAACCTACACTGTTCCATTATTATCCATATATATGCCCAATGTCCATTTATGTGTCCAGTGTCCATTTAAATGCCCTTAACATCGGGTGAGTCTATTACTTTTGCAGGCAGGTATTTCCACGCTCCTACTAAGTGAAGAAATTAATATCTGTCCTATATTTATCACCCCTCGATACGAAGCTATGTCCTTTTGTGTTAGCCTTCATCCAAGGAAAAAGGCTGTCTTGTCCACCCTACTTAACCCTCTGATTGTCTTATACATCTCGATTAAGTCACCTCTCAACCTCCTTCTCTCCAATGAAAACAGCCTCAGTTCTCTCAGCCTTTCCTCGTAAGACCTTCCTTCCATATCAGGCAACATCCTATTCAATCTCCTCTGAACGCTTTCCAAAGCTTCTACATCCTTCCTATAATGCAGTGACCAGAACTGCATGTGGTACTCCAGGTGCGACGTTACCAGCTGAAGTATGACCTTGTAGCACCAAAATTCAAACCTCCGCCAATAAACGCTGACACACTGTATACCTTCTTAACCCTATCAAGCTGGGTGGCAACTTTCAGGGATTTATGTACCTGGACATAGAAATCTCTCTGTTCATCTACACTGCCAAGAACTCTACCATTAGCCCAGTATTCTGCATTCCTGTTACTTCTTCCAAAGTGAACTACCTCACACTTCTCCTCATTAAACTCCATTTGCCACTTCTCAGCCCAACTTTGCATTTTATCCATGTCCCTCTATAACCCACAACATTCTTCGGCACTATTCACAACTCTCTACCTTAATGTCATCCACAAATTTACTAACACATCCTTCTATGCCCACCTCCAGATCATTTATAAAAATGACAAAGAGCAGTGGCCCCAAAACAGATCCTTACACCACTGGTAACTGAGCTTCAGGATGAACATTTTCCATCAACCACCACCCTGTCTTCTTTCAGCGAGCCAATTTCTGATCCAAACTGCTAAATCACCTTCAATCCTGAAACTCCATATTTTGTGCAATAGCCTACTACACCTTACTGAAGTCCATATGTACCACATCAACTGCTTTACCTTCATCCACCTGTTTTGTCACCTTCTTGAAGAACTCAATAACGTTAGTGAGGCACAACCTACCCTTCACAAAACTGTGTTGACTATCTCTAATCAAATTATTCCTTACCAGATTATTATAAATCCTAACTCTCATAACTTTTTCCAACACCTTACCCATAATCAAAGTAAGGCTCACTGTCCTCTTTTACCAGAGTTGCCCTGTTTCCCCTTCTTAAACAAGGGAACAATATTAGCTACCTTCCAGTCTTCTAACACTACTCCTGTTGGCAAAGGTGACATAAAGATCGACGCCAAAGGCTCTGCAATCTCCTCCCTGGCTTCCCAGAGAACCCGAGGATAAATCCCATCTGGCCCAGGGGTCTTATCTGTTTTCAGATCTTCCAAAATTGTTAAAATCACCTCTTTGTCAACCTCCATCCCATCTAATCTTGTAGTCTGTATCTCCATATTTCCAGTGTGAATATTGATGAAAAGTATTCATTAAGCACTTCCCCTATGTCCTCATGTTCCACACACAACTTTCCACTGCTATCTTTGGCCCAAATCTTACTCGTCATTCTTTTATTCCTGATATATCTATAGAAGGCCTTAAGGTTTTCCTTGATCCTATCTCCCAAAAACTTCTCATGTCTCCTCCTGGATCCTCTTGCCCTCTCTTTAGATATTTTCTGGTTAATTTATAACTCTCAATCCCCCTAACTGAGCCTTTGCATCTCATCTTCACAAACTGCCTTCTTCCTCTTGACAAAGCTTCAACCTCTTTAGTAAACCATGGCTCCCCCTCTCGACAATTACCTTCCCTGTCTTATAAGTATATACTTATCAAGGACCCGCAGTAGCTGTTACTTGAATAAGGTCCACATTTCAAGTGAGTCCAGTCCTGCAGTTTCCTTCCCCGTCCAATGCATCCTAAATCTTGCCTAATTGCATCATAATTGCTTTCTCCCAGTTATACGCCTTGCGGTATATACCTATCCGTGCTCATTGCTATTGTAAAGATAACCGAATTCTGGTCACTATCGCTAAAGTGTTCATCTACCTCCAAATCTAACACCTGGCTGGGTCCATTCCCCAGTACCAAATCCAATATGGCATTGCCCCTTGTTGGCCTGTCTACGTACTGTCAGAAAACCCTCCACACATTGAACAAAAACTGACCCATCTAAACTACTTGAACTCTAGTATTCCCAATCAATATTGGGGAAGTTAAAGTCCACTATAACAATTGCCCTGTTACACTTGCTTCTATTGAGAATCATCTTTGATATCCTAATCAAGTTGAAACAATAGAGGTAGTCTGAATGGGTGGGGTCAAGCTCCCACAGAATCAGTTTTCTTTTGGTTTTAGCTTTCTATAGTTGCTGGGGTCTTAAAGCTGAATTTGAAAGCTCTTAATCCTCTTTCTCTGACAGTTAAAAGCTGGGGTTTCTCTTCCTGCTAGAGTTGCATGTGGTATAATCTGTTTTACTGAACTTGCCTTTGCCACGTGATGTTAATATATTGGAACAGTTAATTACTAGTTAATATATTGGTAAGCATTTCAATAGTTAAGCCAATTCTCTTAATTTTGTCTGTATTTTAACTTATTTAGAAATAGTAAGTTTTGCTTAAAGTCAAGTAGTTTGAGTAATCAAATTTGCATCTGGACCGTACTTACTTTTTAAACTGTGAAGAATTTAGGGTCTAGACTATCTTATGTTTTGAGGGGGTTTGGTCTGGTCCATAACATATTGCAAATTCTCAAAATATCTAATTCCTTTGTTAGGGTCCTGAATTTTAATTGATAAGCCTTAGGTCCAAGCTCATAAACATTTGAGTGTTGTCTTTTTTGTCCCAAACATGTTCCTAGCCTGCAGGTTGCCCTCCTAACAACAGACATATTACTTGCATAGTTGTACCTGTCAAAAAAATACTTTAAAGTTAAGATGCAAACATGACTTTGCCATTTTGTCTGCCAGTTAGCTTTTGAAATAAAATTAAATATCTTTAAACTCCATCCTCTGCATATTCAGGCACCAAGTGTATGCTTTGAGTTAAATCACTAGGTCACCCTCCAGGCCCTCCGATGGGGATTCGTACTCATTGGCTTCTGGTCTTCTGTTGGCATGGTCTGTCTTGGAGTAAGTGTCAGCTGCACAGATGATTATGTTTTCAGTTACCACCATTTTCTGCAAAAGCGATTTAGCCATTTAAAAACGCTAACTTTATTTCTGTCTTCAGTCTCTCCCAGTTATTGAGGTGCTAAAGGGCTGCTATACAGCCATACAGCATGGGAACAGACCCTTTAGTCCAACTAGTTCACACTGACCATGTTCCAAACTAGACTAGTCCAAACTGCCTGTGCTTTCCCCATATCTCTCCACATCTCTCCTATTGAAGAACTTATTCAAATGTCTTTTCAAAGTTGTACTGTACCTGCATCCACTTCTTCGTCTGGCAGTTCATTCCACACGTGATCCATACTTCCTCCTGTCATTTTAAAAAATTTTTTTCTTTTTTTTTCTCTCACCTTAAATCTATGCCCCCTAGTTGTGAACTTCCTCATCCTAGGGAAAAGACTCTGATCATTATTTCTGTCACTCATGATTTTATAAACTTCAATAAGGTCACCCCTCAACCTCTACGCCCAGTGAAAAAGTCCCAATCTTTCCGGTCTATTTTTTATAACTCTGACCCTCTCTTCCAGCAACATCCCACACTATTATTTCAAAGAACAGTGGTGAGATTGCTTTGTCTCCTGGCTGATACTTCTCACCAACTATTATCACTAATACAGATGATGTGATCATTGTCAGATTGTTGCTTGTAGAAGCTTGCTGTGCACAAATTAAGTGATCTGGTTCCTAAATTGGAGTAGACATGACAGTTTACTCTTTCACAGATTGCGAGCAGTTTGGAACATTATGGCATGCGGGAACTGGTCAGATATCAGAGGATGTTAAATAACTGCATCTAGTCAAAGCAAGTGAAAGACTTACATTTATAATGTAGTAAATGATCATCTGACACATTGAAGTGTTTTGCAAATAATGAAGCACCATGCAAATGTGATCCCATTTTGGTAGATTTTAATGTATTTTCAATGCCCTGACATGTTGACAGTGACCCGTGCACTGTCCTGGTGGAGACAAAGTCCCACCTTCACATTGAGGACACCCTCCATTGTGTGTGACACTATTACTGTGTAAATGGGACAGATTTCAAACTGGTCTAGCTCACATCTAGGCACCCAAGAGATGCTGTAGGCCATCGACAGCAGTAGCTGTATATTCTGATTCAATTGATAATTTAATGGCTCAACATATACCCTACTCAACCATTACAATCAAGCCAGAGGATCAACTCTGGTTGAATAGTGAGTGCAGGAGGGCATGCCAGGAGCAGCACCAGTTACATCTAAAAATGACGTGTCAACCTGGTGAAGCCACTAAACAGGACTACTTGCATGTCAAACAGCTTAAGCATCAAGTGAGAAATGGAGCTTAGTGATCCCACCGCCAATGGATCAGAGGCTGTTGAGAAAATCAGAGTTTAATTCTATCTTTACCTCATGCGTGCACCCAGCACAGATTGCTACATGGCGGTCAAGAGCAGGAGGACACTTGCTGAGTTGTGCTGAGGTTTACGAGATGTCATAAGATCTTGCAGCACAGGAGGAAGGCATCCAGAGGGCTCTTTGAAAAGACCATAAGATGTAGGAACAGAATTAGGCCCATCCAGTCTGTTCCATTGACCATGGCTGATATGTTTCTCAACCTCTGCCTCCTTTCCGTAGTTATTGATCCCCTTAGAAATCAAGAATCTGTCTGTCTCTGTTATCCAAGTTATCCAATTAATCCCACTGTCCTGCTATATCCCACAGTCTTGCACACTTTCTTCAAGTATTCATCCCACTCCCCTGTGAAGTTATTACTGATCCTGTCTCTGTTAGTTTCTAGGGGAGTGCGTTTGGCAATCGACCAAGCTCTGAAAACAGCACCTTTGACAAATGACCTCTACTGACAAGAAGAACTAGGGCAGCAGAAATGTGGGGACACCACCACTTGCATGTTACCTTCAAGGCACACTATCCTGACACAACTATATTGCCATTTCTTCATTGTTGGGTCAATATCCTGAAACTCCCTC
Organism: Hemiscyllium ocellatum; assembly: GCF_020745735.1. Classification (NCBI taxonomy): domain Eukaryota; kingdom Metazoa; phylum Chordata; class Chondrichthyes; order Orectolobiformes; family Hemiscylliidae; genus Hemiscyllium; species Hemiscyllium ocellatum. The sequence continues at coordinate 53,445,371 of NC_083409.1, forward strand.
CCTTACAGCACTGTTGGTGTACTTTACACCCCAGAGATTGCGGTGGTTCAAGAAACAAAAACTAGGAGCAGGAGGAGGCCTTGTTTCATTCAACATGATTATGGCTGAACCTGTTTCTAAGTGCCATTTTCCTACTTTCTCTCCAGACCCTTTCATTCCTTTAAGAAGGCAGCTCACTCACCACCAAGGGCAACAGGAAGTTGGTAAGTAAACCAGTACTGAAATCCCTTGAACTTAGTGTATTAGGGGATAACTTCATTGAATGTTTTCAAAAGAAATGTAGCAGGTAGGTTGCATTGAGAGCAACATTTGCCACTGATATTGTGAAATTTGAAAGGGTTCAGAAAAGATTTACAAGGATGTTGCCAGGGTTGGAGGATTTGAGCTAAAGGGAGAGGTTGAATATACTGGGGCCATTTTCCCTGGAGCGTCAGAGTTAAGGGGTGACCTTATAGAGATTTATAAAATCTTGGGGGTGTGACAGGATAAAGAGACAAAGTCTCTTCCCTGGGGTGGGGGAGTCCAGAACTAGAAGGCATAGGTTTAGGGTGAGAGGGGAAACATGTAAAAGACACCTAAGAGGCAACTTTTTCACGCAGAGGATGGTACTTGTATGGAATGAGCTGCCAGAGGAAGTGGTGGAGGCTGGTACAATTGCAACATTTAAAAGGCATCTGGATGGGTATATGAATAGGAAGGGTTTGGAGGGATATGGGCCAGGTGCTAGCAGGTGGGACTAGATTGGGTTGGGATATGTTGTCAGCATGGACGAGTTGGACCAAAGGGTGTTTTCCATACTGTAAATCTCTCTGACTCAGTGACTCATGTATTAAAATTAAAATCGGCTTCTGAGATGCTACTAGTCTCTTCCTTTATTCTAAGTGCTATCCAAGTGATTTTTCTCACTTTGAAGTTAAAGCGTTTTAAATTGCTTTACATTGATCTTTTCATTTTTTTCACTTTCCATTGCTTGTTCTCTCTCTCCCCTTCAACTCTTGTTTTTTATTTCCAAATGAATTTTAGTTAATTATAGCTGTGACATTGCTTTAAGCATTCCATTCTTAATGAGATCCTGATTTTATTTACACCTCCAATTTATCTGTTAACTCTGTTTAGTCAAAGATTTCAAATAATCCATGGTCTTCTACTCGGTAGAAAAGGTGAAAACTCACATAACACCAGGTTATAGTCCATTAGGTTTATTTGAAAACACAAGCATTCAGAGCCTTCCTCCTCTTCCAGGTGATTTTTGACCTTGTCTAATCCAGTCCAACACTGGCACCTTCACATCATGACTCCGTGGGAAGTTATTAGCAACATACAAAGCCATTTTGAAAGTCCAATCTGTAAAATAAACATCACCATAACACTCATGTTTTGTTGTCCAGAATCTCCACATTTCCATTTATTTAAAAGAGACGCTTAGATGCAATAAATTCAAATACCAGACAAATCCTCCACTTCTTTATAATCCCAGTTGATGGTAATCCTAGTTCCTGAAACAAAACCTTGCTGTAAATTTTTGAAGTTGGCTAACATGGTGTTTTTTCTTGAACAAAATATTCACAAAAGATGGTTTAGCAATAGAACCTAAGTTTGTGATGGAAAAGAAAAATTTAAGGCTTATTTATATTTATGTAGAAGACAATTAAGTCTTGACATGAACATCAAAACTTAAAATGTGTTTCTCAGTGCTACCCTTTAGAGACTCAATCCCCTCGAAGTGCAACTTTTGTCTCCGATACTTATACCTTTACTCCACTGACTTCTGCCTGCTTCTAATTCTTGGACTGTGGAGACAGCTTTACAATTACTTTGAGAGTGCAGACACAAATTTTTCAAATTTGATGGCCTAAACATTGAAGATTTCTATACAATGTAGGTTTGCTTGCTGAGCTGGAAGGTTCACTTCCAGACATTTTGTCACCCTACTAGGTAACATCTTCAATGGGCCTTTGGGCAAAGCACTACTGATCATTCCTGCTTTCTATTCATATATTTGGGTTTCTTTGGGTTGGTGATGTCATCTCCTGTGGTGATGTCATTTCCTGTTCTTTTTCTCAGCTTCATCAGAACATTATTTCAACGAGCCAACACACACTGCAGCACAGATGAACTATGCAGCGCAGAAGAAAATCACCTATACAGTGTAGTCAAGAAGAATGGGTACCTAATGAATACAACCCACCGATTCCTCAGCAACAAACCCAAATAAGCAGACAAAACACGTCCAGAAACCCTAGCCACTCTTCCCACATCAAAAACATCTCGCAAATGACTGCCTGACTACTCAGACCCCTTGGCAACATGGTAGCCCACAAACCCACCAACACACTAAAACAGCAGCTAATGAATTTGTAAGACCCTATACAGACAACAAGCAAAACTAATGTCATTTACAAAATACAGTGCAAGAACTGTAACAAACACTACATTGGACAAACAGACAGAAAACTAGCCACCAAGATACATGAACACAAAATGAGATGACCCCCTCACTAGTATCCTCATGTACAGATAGGGAAGGACACCACTTCGACTAGGACAACACATCCATCCTCGGACAAGCCAAACAGCGAGACACATGAGAATTCCTAGAAGCATGGCATTCCAACTGGAACTCTATCAACAAACCCACCGAGTTAGACCCCATCTACCACCCCCTGAGAAAAAGAACAGGAAATGACATCGCCAACCCAAACATATAAATAGAAAGCAGGAATCATGTACAGTGCTTTCCCTGAGGCCCACTGAAGAAGTTACGTAGTAGGGTGACGAAATGTCTGGAAATGAACCTTCCAGCTCAGTGAGCAAACCTACATACAGAACCTCAACCTGAGCTATAAATCTTCTCAAAACTTGAATTTCTATACAAGTTCTTTCAGCTTGTAAGTTCCACAAACCCAAAACCCTTTTAGCTAGCATTGTTGATTCTGAATTAGACTGAAAATTTTGGTTCTCCTTCTGAGGAATAAACTGACTCCTCAGTATAGAATTCTGGGGTACTTTTGGAACTGAGACCTTGAACTTTTACTAAGATGAGAAGTTTCTTCACCTAGAGAGAGGTAAGCCTGTGGAATTCTCTGCCACAGAAAGCAACTGAATCCAAATTGTTGAATGTTTTCAAGGAGATAGAGATAACTTTTAGGAGTAAAGAGATCAGCTGTTTTGGGGAGAAAGTGGTAACTGGGTACTGAGCTAAATGATTAGCCATGATCATATTGAATGGGAGCAGACTCAAATGGCCTATTCCTGCTTCCCGTTTCTGAACCATCTGTTCTGAAGTCAAAGCAGCTAAGCTAATTACCTTGATATCTTTCTCTTTGTCATAAACTCAATACCGAATATTTTATCCATTAAAACTGTAGTGTTTTTCCAAGATCTTGACTACAGCCTTGGAAATAATGTACTCAAGTCTCTGTCCAAAGAAAAGGTCTTGATAGAACTGATCCAAATCTCAAAATAATGTGAAATGTGTGTGTGTACATATATCTTTCATCACAATTACATTAACTATATAAGAATGAATAGGACAAATCTATCAAATTGAAACAACATTAATAATATGTTTCAAGGTACTTCAGGATATTTTCAAATAAGTAAGGGAATATAAAGTTGACAATAAAAATTTAAGAGTAAAAAGTGAGGTCTGCAGATGCTGGAGATCAGAGCTGAAAATGTGTTGCTGGTTAAAGCACAGCAGGTCAGGCAGCATCCAAGGAACAGGAAATTCGATGTTTCGGGCCGGAGCCCTTCATCAGGAATCAAAAATTTAAAACAAGTGCAGAGTAGAAAGACCTGTAAGTAAATCAATGAAGTGACAGGGCAGGTCCAGAAAGCAGATTTTAAGGCATCCTCACCTTTATAATTCATATATTTTCCAGCTCAGGAACTTGGAATTTCATGGAAAATTGTCTTAGTATGTCTGATAAATACAGGTTAGATTACATGGTATCCAGGGAGCTAGGCAATTGACTTGAAGGTAGCAGACAGAGGGTGGTGACAGAGAGTTGCTTTTCAGACTGGAGGCCTGTGACCATTAGTGTGACACAAGGATCAATATTGAGTTCACTACTTTTCATCATTTATATCAATGGTTTGGGTGTGAACATAGGAGATATGGCTAGTAACTTTGCAGATAACACCAAAATTGGAGATGTTGTGCACAGCGAAAAAGGTTATCTCAGAGTACAACAGGATCTTTAATGAACAAATGGGCCAAGAAGTGGCAGATAGAGTTACATTTAGATAAATGTTGTTGCATTTTGTAAGGCAAACCAGGGCAAACTGATACAATTAATGGTGATGCTCTGGGGAGTGCTACTGAACAAAGACACCAAGGGTGCAGGTTCATAATTCATTGAAAGTGGAGGGGCAGACAAGTTGGTGAAAAAGGCATTTGGTATGCTTGCCTTTATTAGTCAGTGCAGGAGTAAGGACATCATGTTGTGGCAGTCCAGGACATTGGCTAGGGCACTTTTGGAATAATGTTGCTGGGGCTGGAGAGTTTTGAGTTATAGGGAGAGGCTGGGGCTTTTTTTTACCTGGAGTGTTGGAGGCTGCGGGTATGAGCTTGAAGAGGTTTATAAAATCATGAGGGGCATGGGTAGGGTTAATAGCCAAAGTCTTTTTCCCAGGGTAGGAGAATACAAAGCTTGAGGGCATAGGTTTAAGTGAGGAGAAAGTTTAAAAAGGACCGGAGGGGTAACATTTTCATGCAGATGTTGCATATATAGAATGAGCTGCCAGAGGAAGTAGAGAAGACTGATACAATTACAATATTTAAAAGGCATCTGGATGGATATATGAATAGGCAGTTTAGAGAAATATAGTACAAATGCTGGCAAATGAGACTAGGTCAGATTGGGATGTCTGGTCAGTGCAGAGACATTGGACTGTAGGGTCTGTTTCTGTGCTGTATGACTTTTTGTTCAGTCCCCAGCTCAGCATTCCACTTGCTGCTACATTGATTATCTGCCTGTCATTTCAGCCTCCAAGTCCTTCACTGCCTCAATCCAACCCCCACCTCACTCCTTTGCTCACAAGGGAGGCACTGTCAGGGCTCATAGATTAGCCAAGTGTTGGGAGTGGACCGGCAAGCGGATCATGATCCTAGAATTTAAATGTTAATTTAATTTAATTTAATTGAGTTGAAAGTAAAAATTTTAAAATATATTTTATTGGTGCTGAAATAGTTAGAAATGTTTGCACTGTGAAAATATTACAGTTGGCCCCATTCTTTGATATAGGAAGCTGTCTGCAAGTTCTTTAGCAGTGATGTGGCCAGTGAGTATATTGTTGCAGTGGCAGCAAACACAACCATTAAAGCAAGGAGTGCACCTCTATGAAAAGCTAAAACCAACCATAGTTAGTGAAGGAAGGGGCTTTCCCACTTTGGAGTTAAGATCAGATGGCTGAGGTCAGAATCTGGATGAATTTGTTGAGTTCCTTTGAAGTAAAATATTATTCAGCAAGTCAGAAGGCAGGTGCTAATAGTTCTGTAACCAGTTCACTAGTTAGTTAAATTAGTTCACTAATTTAAATCTTTAAAGGCTTACCTCAAACACCCAAGCCTTCCATAGCTGTTTTCAGCAGCAAAAAGATTGGGAGCTTGGACCAGGGGCCTGTTGCGAAAAGTGAGTCACTCCTTTAAATCTTTAAAAGCTTACCACGGACAGCAGAGATTTCTGGGAAAGGAGGGTTTTTTTCCCCCCTCAGCTATATGTGAGCATTTTCCTCAGATCATTCAGGAGGCAGATTCTGTGATAGACAAGTGTTACAGGGAAGTAGTTTCTCCTAGGCACGAAGAAAGCTGGGTAACTGTTAGAAGGGGGAAAAACAGTCAGTGCAGGGATCCCCTGTGGTCGTTCCCCTGAGAAACAAGTATATCATTTTGGATACTGTTGGGAGTGGACACTTACCAGGGACATGCACTGGGGTGCAGGTCTCTGGCACAGAGTCTGTCCCTGTTGCACAAAAGGGAATGGGGGAAAGGAGGAGAGTGTTAGTAATTGGAGATTCAATAGTTAGAAGGTCAGATAGAAGGTTTGTTGGGAATGGAAGATGCAGTTGGTGTGTTGCCTCCCAGGTGCCAGGGTCTGTGATGTCTCTGATTGTGTCTTTGGGGTCCTGAAAGGAGACTCTGACCCACCCCAAGTCATAGTCCACAAAGGTACCAAAGACATAAGTAGAAAGAGGGATAGGGATGGAAGGCAGGATTTCAGGGAGCTAGGGTGGAAACTGAGAGTGAGAACAAACAGTTGTTATCTCTGGTTTGTTATCTCTGCCATGTGATAGCGAGGTGAAGAACAGGGAGAGATATCAGCTGAACACATGGCTGCAGGGCTGGTGGAGGAGGGAGGGTTTTGAGTATGTGGATAATTGTGACTCATTCTGGGGAATGCGGGATGGTGTTCATTTGAACCAGAGGGGTGCGAATATCCTGGGTGGGAAATTTGCTGGTGCTATTTGGGTGGGTTTAGATTAGATTCCCTACAGTGCGGAAACAGGCCCTTTGGCCCAACAAGTCCATACCGACCCTCCGAAGAGTAACCCACCCAGATTAATGCACCTGACACTATGGGCAATTTAGCATGACCAATTCACCTGACCTGCACATCTTTGGCCTGCGGAAGGAAACATTCAGAGGAAACCCACACACAGTCGCTTGAGGCTGGAATTGAACCCGGGTCAGTGGAGCTGTGAAGCAACAGTGCTAACCACTAAGCCACTGTGCCGGTCTAAACTAGCTCAGCAGGGGGATGGGAGTAGGAAGGGAAGGACAGGATTTCACGGTCACAGGAGTGTGGTGGCATACAGCAAGCAGGTTTGAAATGTGTCTGCTTCAACACCAGGAGTATCCAGAATAAGATAGGTGAGCTTGCAGCATGGATAGTTACCTGGGACTTCAATGTTGTGGCCATTTTTGAGAGACAGAGCAGGGTCAGGAATGGATGTTGCAGGTTCCAGGGTTTAGATCTTTCATTAGGAATAGGGAAGGCGATTAAAAAAGGGGGAGGGTTTGTTATCTGCCAAGTTTCAGGAATGTGGAGGAGAAGATTGGCAAATCGATTCTGGGCAGGAGTGAAAGGAACAGGGTGGCCATTATGGGGGATTTCAACTTCCCCAACATTGACTGGAAATACTATAACTCTAGTACGTTGGATGGATCAGTTTATACCCAATATGTGCAGGAGGGTTTCCTGACACAGTATGTCGAAGGGCTGACAAACCTAGATTCTGGTTACTAGTGGTGTACCACAAGGATCTGTTCTGAGACCACTGCTGTTTGTCATTTTTATAAATGACTTGGACGCAGGCATAGGTGGATGGGTTAGTACTTTTGCAGATGACACTAAAGTCAGTGGAGTAGTGGACAGTGTGGAAGAATGTTGCTGTAGTTTTGGATAAACTGCAGAATTGGGCTGAAAGGTGGCAAATGGAGTTCAATGCAGATAAATGTGAGGTGATTCACTTTGGGAAGATTAACAGGAAGGCAGAATACTGGGTCAATAGAAAGATTCTTGATGGTGTGGATGTGCAGAGGGATCTTGGAGGCCATGCACATAGATACCTGAAAGTTGCCACCCAGGTTGATAGTGCTGTTAAGAAGGCATACAGTGTGTTAGGTTTTATTGGTAGAGGGATTGAGTTCTGGAGTGATGTCATGCTGCAACTGTACAAAATGCTAGTGCAGCCTCACTTGGAGTATTGTGTCCAGTTCTGATCGCCCCATTATAGGAAGAATGCGGAAGCATTGGAAAAGGTGCAGGGGAGACTTACCTGAATGTTGCGTGGTCTAGAACGTAGGTCTTATGAGGAAAGGCTGAGGGACTTGGGTCTGTTCTCATTGAAGAGAAGGCTAAGAGGGGATTTAATAGAGACATACAAGATGATTAGAAAGCGTGGACAGTGAGAGTCTTTTTCCGAGGATGATGACGTCGGCTTGTACGAGGGGGCATAGCTGCAAATTGAGGAGTAATAGATTTAAGACAGATGTCAGAGGCAGTTTCTTCACTCAGAGTGGTAAGGGCATGGAATGCCCTGTCTGCCAATGTAATTAACTCTGCCACATTAGGGACATTTAAACAATCATTGGATAAGCATATGGATGATGCTGGGATAGTGTAGGGGGATGAGCTTAGATTAGCTCACAGGTGAGCACACCATCAAGGGCCAAAGGGCCTGTTCTGTGCTGTATTGTTCTATGTTAGAAGTTCTGTTTCTTTGTCGGTGAACTCAGAGTTTTTGGAACAGGTTCAAAGACGCTATGAAATGGCTTTGAGCTTTAGTTTTGGAAGAAATCAGGATGACGCAGCCTCTTTTCTGCAGGTTGTGTTCTTGTTGGCGTTAGTTTGCAGACTGCCTCAAAGCAGGTACGGTTTCATAATTACAAAGGGTGTCACAATCGAAGTAGCTTCAATCGCATGAGTAATACCAGAGTGCCCAATGGGAGATATATCTTTCAAGGAAGCAATGTAGTTTCAATCACAGGGTCAAAGAGTCATTGATATAAAATAGAAGGTAAATAAAAGCAGTTCACCGAGAGAAAAGGTGACAGGCCAGTTTTTTTGATACCCAGGCAGGGAGGGTTTATTGTCTTTATGTTTTGGAGTAAACCTTGACAATTACAAGGGTGGACTTCCATAGAAAACTGCTGTTGAGGTGAATCTGTTAATTTCTAGAAACTTGAATTTATCTGGATTAGATTACCTACAGTACAGAAACAGGCCCTTCCGCCCAACAAGTCCATGTCGACCCTCCGACCGATAACCCACCCAGACCCATTCTCCTACCCTATATTTACCCCAACTTGGCAATTTAGAATGCCAATTCACCTGGCCGGCACATCTTTTGATTGTTGGAGGAAACACGAGTACCCCCACCCAGACATGGGAAGAATATGCGAACTCCACACAGGCAGTCACCCGCGGTGGGAATTGAACTCTGGTCCATGGTACTTTAGGGCAGCACGGTGGCTCAGTGGTTATCACTGCTGCCTCAGTGATTACAAAAGTCAGGTGACTTTTCAGCAGCCAACTTAGTCCCTCAACATCCATTTCAAGAAGAAGGAATGCAGCTGTTTAAAATGTGTAATATCATGTCTACATGGACCTGGCAATAAATAGAATGCATAAGAATCTACAGTTCCAGCCTGCAAAGTTGTTAATCTCCTAGCTACCAGAAAAGATATGTAATTGTAGCATATCTACAATAAAAATTCAGTCACACAGTAATTTGATCATACAAATGAAGTCAGTCATTTAAAGATCAGGGAAGGTGCTGCTGTAAAACTGTTACTTATTTTACAGAGACACCCATAGCACTCAAAGACCGGTGAGTGAGAAGTAAAACAATTAATCTGATTCACTGGATTTTTCAACTTAATTTATTTCAGGTACTGAAAAAATAGTTAGTCCAATATTTTGGAATTTGCTTTGATTCATCCAAAGTGAAAATTGTTAATAGGTAATCTTAGAACACTTGAGAAAATGATCAGTGGAGCACTCAAACAATTGGGCCAGGGTTCCTTGGACATTGACTTAGGGCATTCAAAACAAATATGGGAAAGTAGGTGGTTTCCAGCAGTTAAAATATCATCATCAGGAAGGTCTAGAGTGTGTACATCAATGTAATTGTGAGTGACACAAACTAGTCATATTGCCTTGAAACACAGCCTGAAGAAAATAGCACTTTCTTAATCCATTTTTGACAGCAGTCATGAATCTAAATGCAAACCAGTGTTTGGATAAAACTATTTTTAAAATTCAAAGCAGTGAAGCATCTCATCTGTAGATGGTCATTCTAGTATCACCAGAGGAGAAAAGGACCTCTTCAGAAATCAGCATACAACATTTGCATTTCTTTTACATTCCCGAATTCTTCACATCAGCCATGCTTAATTCTTTAACAAAATTTGCTGGGAAGATGCCAGTCTTTCCATTGCATTGTCCTTCCAGCCAGTTGTTGTTTACTATGGAAAGAAAGCATGTTTAAATAATTCTGAAATGAGATTGGGGAGAGATTTTTTTTTGACATTGTGACTAGCAACATATGAATTTTAGAATTTCACAGGTTCATAATTTTTAGAATAAACCTTCAATTTTATTTTTGCTAAATCTTTACTGCATAGATGTGTACACTAATAATTGTGCAAGTTTGTTTTTCAAAATATGGAAACACTTTTAGGCTCCCATTGGTAAACCGAAGTTAAAATCAGATTTAAAAGAAGTATATTGATGAAACATTTTTTTGAAAAGAAACATTAAAGACAACAATAGAATGCGTCAATATATAAAACATTAAGTGGGGAGTCTTTAGAGGAGAAAATTATTCACCGAAATGTGCAATAAATGACCGATATTTAAATAACACTTTAGCTAGTCTTTACTAAGAGTATAACCAAGAGGTGAATTCTGAAATGGCAGACTATCCCACCTGCCTGTGTTTGGCCCACATTTGGCAGCATGGTGGCAGTGGTTAGCACCGCTGCTTCGCAGTGCCAGAGAACTGTTTCGCAGCAGGTTCAATTCCCACCTCAGGCAACTGTGTGTGGAGTTTGCACATTCTCCCCATGTCTGCATGGGTTTCCTCCAGTTTCTTCCACAGTCCAAAAATGTGCAGGTTAGGTGAATTGGCCATGCTAAATTGCCCGTAGTGTTAGGGAATGGGTCTGGGTGGGTTGCTCTTCAGAGGGTCGGTGTGCACTTGTTGGGCCGAAGGGCCTGTTTCCACACTAAGTTATCTAATTTAATTTGAAAACCAATAATCTAAATCTAATTCTCTCAACCTTTCTATTTGTGTATCTATTGTTGTAACTGTCCCTGCACCACCAAGTCCTCTGACAATTCATTCCATTTATGAACCACCCTGTGTGTGAAAAAGTTGCCCCACAAGTCTGTCTCAAATCTTTCTCCTCTCACTTTAAAATTAAGCCCTTTAGTTTTGAACTCCCCAACCCTAGGGAGAAGACCTTTATTAGTTACCTTACCTATGCACCTCATGATTTTATAAACCTCTAAGGTCACCTCTCAACCTCCTACAGTTGAATGGAAAAACTCCCCACCTTTCTTTATAACTCAAACCCTTCATTCCCTTTAACATCCTGGTAAATCTTTTCTGCACCCTTTCCAATTCAATAATATCCTTCCTACGGCAGGATGATAAAGGCCAATAAAATAGGTCAGGCATTATCTTTCCTTCTGCAATCTGCACTGACTGATCTATTTTCACTCCCTGAGTTAGTGGTTGAGGCAACATCGAAAGTTACATTGGACAAGTGGGTAATGGAAAAGGAATTGAAGAGATAATGGTAACAGATTGGGCAAATATGATGAGAACCATTTTCTGAAAAGGGTGAAGGGGGAGTGGGGGAGAGGTGGTGGGCTGGTAAGTGGTAAATGCCACTTCTTCTTGTATCTGTATTGGTGTGAATGTCTCTTTTCCTGAGGTCAATGGTTGAGTGGGGATATTTAAATTTTCCTTTTTTAAAAAAAAGATATAGACAATGAAGTGTAGTATGGTTTGGTGAAGTTGATTGATCAATGCAAATATATAAAAATGGCATTTCAGTTAAAAATATTTTGTCAGTTGTTGCATTCACAAACTATTAACAAAACTGCTAATCCAGAAAAAAGCGCATTGGAGGGATCACCAACAAAAAAGTCATGAAAAACATGTGATTCAGAACATTAAGCAATTAGCATTGAAATCCTATGATTCTCACCATGTGCTAAGACTTGGATGATGTCTCCTTTGTGAAAGCCCAAATCAGCTGGTACAGATCCTTCATAATCATACAGTGCCATTACCTGTCATGTAAAAATCTCCTTATTTAAAATATTCACAAGAAAAATAGCATCAGCCAATGTAATAGCCAATAACATTTAGGATATTAATAAACATCTTTACCTCCAGAAACTTGCACCAAACAGTCAAACGGTGATTTTTTACCTCGGTCCACGCACTCTTCATTTTTGCTTCACTAGTAATGGAAATGAGCTCCCCACTCTCTTGTGACTTGTAACTGAAAAGGGAAACAGTCAGTCAGTCATTCACGATAGACAGCACACTTCTTTACTCGTGAAAGCAGGTCACAGATTTATGGTCATTTCTGTCCTACACAACCCCAATTTCACCTAAGGCATCTACAAAAATGGTAAATACATATCTTTATATCTCAAATGGAGGATACACTTAAATATCTACCAATATTGGCATTAAGTTATCTAATCAACCCTGTTCAGAAATGTTATTACATAAGCAGGTGGGACTTGGATCTGGGTCTCCTGGTACAGAGGAAGTGACATTACCACTGCATTACAAGACCCCGTTTGTCCTAATATTGCTATACTGATGTTCCTAAACTTCTCCAGATGTTGGAAATTTTGTGTCAAACATGAAAGATAATAAAAGTAAGCAATTCCATTAGAAAAAAAAGGAGGTGGAAGAGGGAAGATCAAGTAAGAACCAATATCAGTGGTATGTGCATATAATAAAAGTGATTGATGTGCTTACAAAATTATGAACAACATTTCAAAATCCCACGTAATTTGCTTTAATACCTGAATGGAATTTTCAATCTAAATCATTAAACTATTACAAACCAGTGCTAATGGACAACAGAGACAGCAGCAGATAGTGATTATTGACCAAGCCATACAGGAGATGTCTTTTAGTGGGTTTGGAAGTCTTCTTGTGGAACCAATGAGAACTCTGATGGATACAGTTGTAAACTAAATTACACACATATCTGATAAAAAGCACTGAAAGTGCCCTTCAAAAGATGATTCAACTTCAGGGAAATGTAAGTGAATAACCCAAGCAGAAAGTACAGTAGATCACCTGAATCCGCTTTTATGTTGATGTTTTTGAATTATACACATTTATAAAATTAATCTGGAATAAGAATGGGCCATTCCATTTGTGAAGCCAGCATAATGGAAACCATTTAAATAACCACTGCTGTTTGACATAAAGTCCCATGTGGTTTACTAGTGTCTTTTCTGAAAGGGGATTAGCCATCCTTACCTTGTCTGACCGAATGCGACTCCAGACCCAAAGTAATATGGTTGACACTTCACTGCTTTCTGGACAATTAGAGCTGGGCAATAAATGCTGGCCTAGCCAGAAATGCCCACATCCCATGACCAAATCAAAAAGGCTCGTTCTTCATAATTGATTAGCATTTTACACTATTTTTGTTACACAGCTACTAACAATTGGCATTAAATTGTCTTAAGTCTTTAATCTTCATGCAATAGAAGTGTGATGGACTGATTTGAAGAAAGATTCTTGACTTAACATGAACTGTGTAAGGGAGCAACATATTTTCACAATACACATTCTCCATGTACAGTACAATACTTAGCAACACTGTCTTAATACTTAACTAATATTTCAGACTTACTTCATGGTCAGTACTTGTTGAGAGTTAGCCCAACATCTTGACATTCTTTACGTTAAAATTCTATTTATTTTCTTAGTCCTCTTAAAGTACAGAATCACTTGTGAAATGACACTGCCAAATTTCTTTTCCTTGCTAAACTCCAAAATTAATAACTGCAGCCAGAAGAAAGGTTTTGAATTTTCATAAACTTATTGCAACTTTTCATAAAAACTCTTTTCAGTGTTCTTTACTGCCTCCACAGCCAGAAAAAGGTCTGTATCTCTTTAGTAAGCTTTGAACAATACGGTCATTAGCAATAGCTGAGAATTTGCTTGAAGTGGTTTCCAATTTGCTATTGTAATTTCACCAGTAACACTATTTTGATAAGTGCATACGGTTTCTGCTGCACTTTAGATGAAGTAATATTGGGACCTTTTGTAGGGTGTCCCAGGTTGCAGTCCCACCTGCTCCAGAGGTATGTAATAATATCTCTGAACAAATTGATCAGAAAAATAAGTTACTTTTTAAAAAATTAATGGTGGATCAGGAGTAGTCCACAGAACATTACCCATGAATGATTTAAGTTCAAATTGCTTGTGGGAAAAAAAACATGGCAACTGATGGTAATTCATCTTGGGATACAAACAACTCTAGAACTACTCTAAGAAAGTATTAAATGGATGGATGTGTCCTTATAGTGAATAATATTTAACACATTAAAAGTAAATTGGATAAATGCACTTAATTTTGGTGCTTTGTTGATGCAGTGAGTGAGTGCATTGCCCTTTCACCTCTAGGTTTGAAACCAAACTATTTCTTTCTTTCCTTAACTGTAATTATTCAGTTGAAGTGGTTTGGACGCGCTCAACTGAATTTCAGGTTGGTGTAGACATCCACAGTGCAAAAAGGCCCCAGTCTGGAAATCAATTGACAGTGAGTTACCAAGTTGGTTTAGACTGTGAATGTAGTGTTGGTGCCAGAGAAGATCAGAGCTGAGACAAAGTAGTATAGAAATATTTTACTTTCCCCTTCAGTTGTGTCAAACTTGATCTTAAATAACTGAAAATATATTTCAACTAATAAGCGCAAAATCAAATACAAAATGAAAATTAAATGGGAAGAATAAAGCATTGTTATGACTGTGTTAAAAATGTTATAAAATATCACCTCATACCTCAATCCGAGTCTTTCCTCAGGTATTTGGAACTTCTTACTGATGACAACCAGAAGCTCATTGTGCGACAAGCCTGGTTTTACACGGATAGCTACTGTGTACTTGAAATGCACTTTCACAATGGAAGGGACAGGAACCGAGTGATCTTTGGTCTGTTTCACAAGGAAGAAAGTTGCAAATTGGTGACATTTTAAATTATATACAGTCAGAAAAGAAACCAGAAGGATTATCACACGCAGTCCTGCCCTCACTGATTTTGAAAGAATAATTGCATTTCTTATCTCATATTATTCCACAGTTGAGATGAGATATATTTAACAAGGGGCAGTCTTACCCAATCTGGCCTACATGTGACTCCAGGCTCATGTTAATGTGATTGACTCTTAGCTCTCCTCTCTAATAGCAAGCACTTCACTCAGATGTCTCAAACCACTGCAGAACAGTTGAAGAATAAAATAGCCTTGTATTTGCCTAGGCACCAAAAAAAAAAATCAACAAAGGCCTCACCAGACCTACAAAATTCTCCTCACCAGTGATGGGGGAAGTTATACCAAAATTGGGACAATTGAATCCTAGACTTGTCAAGAAAATTATTGTTGTTGAAATGCGGTTAAGTTCATTGAAAAGAAAGTCATGAGATGTTTGTCAAAATTTTGATAAAATATTACAGAACTGAAACAGTTAACTCAGTTTCTCTCCATGGACATTGCTTGGCCAACTGAGTATTTCTAACAATTTCCTGTTTTTATTACTGATTTCCAGTATCTGCAGAATTTTGCTTCTCTGTTGCTTGATCATCACCGGGTCACAACCCTGGGAGTCCTAACCTAACTGCACCATGGGAAGATCTTCACTACCAGGTCTTCCATGCTTCAAGTAGGTGTCACACCACCACTTTTGGTGGAAAATGAGAAAGCATCCTGTTAACCACACCCACACCATGAGCACATTGAACTTTTAAGGAAAGATCAAAACAAAGCCATTTTTCCTTCTAATAGAAAATCCTTTTCAGCATGTAATATCTTCCCTTACATAACACATTTTCCAGAGTGTAAGGATCTGTGAAATTATTCAAAGACCCCGTCCTTTGCTTCTCAAAAGCATAAGAAACTTTACCTGCAATTTTCAAAGAAACTACCACAGTTTCACACTAGTAGAACTAAGATTCAACTTTTGTGTGTTTGTCATGGTGCAGATGGTAGCAATTTTATGGTAGTAGATTTAAGTTGAAGTCCCATTCTGGAACTTCGGTGCATAATCTGAGCTACTCTTTGATAACAAATTAGAGAATGTTACGTTGGAGATGTTTGCCTTCAGTTGTAACATTGAAACAAGGCTCTGATTGTCTACTACTTTAGTTCCTATGTATTAATGTTCCACTGCTCTACAGAAAGAAAAACAAGGGTTCCTCTTTGTTTCATAGCCTGCATTCCTTCACAGAACAAAACCACAGTACAAAAGTAAGGATGCTATACTTCATTTTTACAAGACACTGATAAGGTCACATCCGGAACACTGTGCAAGTTAATGATCTCCTTATTTTAGGAAGGATGTAAATGCATTGGATGGACTTTAAGGGTTTACTTGATTCACACTTGGAACTGTCAGTTTGTCTTATAAGGAAACGTTGGAAAGGTTAGGCTTGTATCTGTTGGTGTTCAGAAGAGAAAGAGCTGGATTGAAACATACAAGATCCCCGATAGACCCGACAGGGTAGATGTGGAAGAGATGCTTCTCCTTATGGGAAAATCTCGAACTAGAGGCCAACACTAAAAATAAAAGTTCACCCAATGAAGATAAAAATGAGGGAAAAAAAAGTACTCACGGCGGATTATGAGCGTTCATCCTCAAAGAATGCAAAGTCTTTAATATTTTTACAGTGGAGGTAGTTATTGTAAGCATAGGATTATCGGGATTGCAGGAAATATGGTTTTGAGGTTACAATCAGATCTTATTAAATGGTGGAGCAGGCTTGAGGAGTTGGATGGCCTACTCCTGTTCCTAACTTGTATCTTCATAATGACACCAAGTACCATTTCTCTCTGAACTATTAGTTACTTTTTCTAGTCCAGACAATGATTGTTGCCTTTGCTACATAACACCTGACTTGTGTTATGCCTGAAGTACGTTAAGTACTATAATAAGGTTCAAGATAGATGAGTGACTTGTTCTTGGTTTCCCATAATCCCTAAAATCAAGTCCTTTACCTGAATCTTTTTTGAATGTTCTGTCACCTGCTGGCTTGTTTTGGTATGTACATTCCCTTCTGAAAGATAAACAAATATTTCAGTGAATTTAACTCCCAACAGTGCATTCGATTTTTTAAAAATTAAATACATAATTTTCTCAATTGTGATTATTCATTCATTGCCAGGCCATTCAAAGTTTAAAGTACTCTCAGCCTTACTCATCAATGGCCGTAATCAATTCTGCTTCATCATCCGTCTACAGGACAAGCAGTTCGCTATTTCCTTGAATCAGTGATAAAATGCAAATAGTTTTGCATCAAGTATTTATCCAATTTCACTTTGAAAGTTGCAAGGTATTTTTCAGCTCCAGTGATAAGAGCATATATTCAGTGCATTTCCACAACAGTGAGACCGAAAGTTGTACCCACACACTGCTGCAAGTCATTGATAGAATGCACTGAACCTCATGGATGCGATTCCTTAAAGGCTTTTGGCCAATTTTTGTTCTTCACACTCTTTGATTTGTCAAGTCTAACTTATTACTGCTAAATGTGAGCTATTCTTCGATAACAAATTAGAGAATGTTACGTTGGAGATGTTTGCCTTCGGTTGTAACATTGAATCAAGGCTCTGATTGTCTACTACTTTAGTTCCTATGTATTAATGTTCCACTGCTCTACAGAAAGGAAAACAAGGGTTCCACTTTGTTTCATAGCCTGCATTCCTTCACAGAACAAAATCACAGACTACAAAAGTAAGGATGCTATACTTCATTTTTACAAGACACTGGTAAGGTCACATCCGGAACACTGTGCAAGTTAATGATCTCCTTATTTTAGGAAGGATGTAAGTGCATTGGAAGGTTGTTGAAGCTTTTTATTTTGTATTCATCAGGACGTTTTGCAAGAATATAAATTTCAAGGAGTAAACCAACATTTATGCTGTATGAGAGGAACCTATTGATTGGTAGATGTGTTGCCTGACTGACAATTGGGCCTGCAGTATGATGCGAGTACTGGAAACTACATTATATTACTAGACAGGCAGCCAGGAAGAAAACATACACACACTGTACCAGTTTCAACTCAACAAAATAGGTGATAGCTATTTGCTGATTCAATTCAGGGCAATGGCCTGACAATTTTACAAAATCTGGTTGTTAACTGTCAAGCAGCATGAATGGCTGTATTTTCTAAGGCAACAATCTGAGTCCTATCTTGAATTTGTATTCTTACAAAATGTCCTGATGAGTGCAAGATTAAAAGTTTCAATAAGTGTCTTTTTTCAGCAATATGGAGGTTCGGTTCTACCCAATGAATTATAACATGGAGTTGATGCAGTTATAGCACCGCTATTTGCGGATGTGTTGAAACTGCTCACCTTTAACGCTGGCTGGTCTTTCTGGAGCGGATGAGGTCGGTGGTGCTGGAATATCAGGAGGGGGGGATTTTTCACCCTAGTCAAGAATGACACAAGAAATGTTATCTCCTTTGGGGTCAGTGTTTTTTGCATATTACCTAAAACAGGACCGTTTTCTAAATTAAATTAACAAAACAAATCACACAAAGCTCAAAAAAGTTAAATTCTATACAGGTAGTTCCCCTATAACGTGGTAGCTGTGATCCAGTGTTACAGAAAATCATGTAATGTAAATAAAAGTGCCTATGGGAAAAACAGGCAAATCACCAAAAATATCAGACAAAATCGAAACAAAAAAAAGTAGTTAGCCTAACACAATAGATAGCACAGTCTAAATAAATCTTTAAATCATATACTTTAATGAAATAATACAGTAAATTTAACAACACTAAAATGACTGACTGCAGCACTATAGCTTTCACAAAGCTCTTCAAAGAAAGCACGTGAACCAGCTGACTAGGTGATGTGAATGCGGAAGCCCAGTCCTCCTCAAGATCCTCCCCAGTTTGAAATAAAGTTCCTTCTAACTATAAACTACAATTCCCAGTTCCAACCTAAGTTTCAAGGCTTGCAGAGCTGATTGCACTCCTGTTTTAGCTGAACGCACTGAACTTGCATTTTTTCAGACAGAGGATCCGGAGGCTGTGTTTTGTTGTGCCGGGGATGGAATCGCACAACAGCAAACTCCCGTTCACTTCATAAATAAAAAGGTCCCCAATTCACAAATCACATTACAACCAAATCACATTTAATAAATGCATATTATAGGAGAACTGCTTGTACAAGTAAAAAATTGAAACTCCTGCATTTAATCCTGAAAATCTCTTGCCTTTTCCTTGAAGGGTCCCATTGTTTCCATTTAAATTTTTGTCCAATGCCCTCTTGAATTCCTCAATTGAACCTGTCTTTACCATACCATCAGTCAGTGTGCTGGATTCCATATCTTAACTGCTCACTGTGTGAAAAAGATTTCTCACCTCACACTTAGTTCTTGTGCAAACCATTTTAACCAATGACCATTGATTCTTGATCCATTTACTAGTTTTTCCCCCATTGCCTCATCCAGATACATCAGGATTTTGAAAACATATCAGATTTTCTCCTAGCCTCCTCTTCTCCAAGAAGAGTCCCAACTTTTCATCCATATCTACCTAATCCCTGGACTCACTGATTTTGCACTCTCTCCAATCCTTCCTATAGCATAGTGCCCAGAACTGAAAACAATTCTGCACCTGAGATCTAACTAGTGTCTTTGATATCATAACCACCCTGCTCAATGCCCCTATGTATGAAGCCTAGGATACTGTATGTTTTATTAACAACTCTCTCCATCTGTCCTGCCACTTTTTCTGATTTATTTACGTATACACATGCGTTTCTCTGCTCTTACATATCCATTAAGACAGAGAGATGTAGGAACAGAGGGAGACCATTTGGCTATTGAGACTCCTTCACTATTCAATGAGATCATGGCAGATCTGATACTTCTCAGCTCCATTTTCTTGCTTTTTCTCCATATCCCTTGATGACCAAACCGTTTAAAAATTGGTCTCGGCCTTGAATATACTTAATGACCCAGCCTTGACAGCTCTCTGTGGTGAAGGATTCCACAGATTGACTCCCTCAAAGAGAAGAGATTCCCCCCAAACTCCGTCGTAAATGGACCAATGGAGAACGACCACAAGGGCAGTGCAGTCACACACATGCACTGCTAATGAAAGAGCAGTCAGGGTTGTGACCCTATATAGACCCCAGATACACTGAATCTGTTTATATAGCCCAAGGCAAGCCACAACTTGAAATATAACCAGCAAGCAATGAGGATTGATTATCTCACTTTTCCTTCTGAGAAGCTCAGCTGTTGACCATTGAGTTATGAATGGTCAATATCAATAATTTGGATGCATAATATTTCCAACTTTGCTGATGAAGCAAAACTAGTTAGAAATGGGAGATATGATAAAGAAGGTTTCCACAGGATTTAGAAAGGTTCAGGTGAGTGGGCAAGAATGGTTGCATGGTGGGTCAGCGGTTGGCACTGCTGCCTCCTTTCGGGGACCCGGGTTCAGTTCTGGCCTCGGGACTGTCAGTGTGTGGTTTGCATTTTTTTCCCCCATGTCTGCATGGATTTCCTCCAGGCGCTTCGGTTTCCTCCCACAGTCTAAAGAAGTGCAGTCCAGGTGGATTGGCTGGGGTGTTGGGTGCGTTGGTTGGGGAGAGGTGGGTCTGGGTGGGTTGCTCTATCGGGGGGTCGGTGTGGACTTCTTGGGCCGAAGGGCCTGTTTCCACACAGTAGGGAATCTAATCTAATCAAACAAAACTGGAACGTTTTATTTTTCTGCACCAAACAAAACGTCATTTCCTGTATAAACACCCTACACGCTGCTTTACCTTTTCAGCTTCCAATGGCTCCAAATAGTTGTAGGGAACCAAACCGACCTAACAATCAAAAGAAAACACATTTAGGAAGTGTGTATAAACAAGGTACAGGCACCAAACTAAATAAAAATAGATTATCTCACCTTAACAACCAGAAATAAGTTTTGACATTACATTTCTGTCAAAAGTGACAAAAAGACAAAAAAACTACCATAACAAATCTAAGCACATGATCATTATAAAATCATGTCCAATGTAACCCTACCATTTAAAGAGTAAGAATCAGTTGCACAGTGAAGAGAAAAGACAAGGATTATTTTCCCATTGTTCAACAGACACTGCTGTATTTGCAAACATACTTTATTGAAATGGTGTTTTTGCAGCAAGACTGGGTCAACATTCAGGTTTGAGCTAATAAGTAGTAACATCTGTGCCAGGTATTGACCATCTATACCAGAGAATTTACCCAACCTTCCCAGTTGATGTTCAATGGAATTCCCATCACTGAATCTCCCACTACCAACAACCTGGGAATTTCCACCATCCAGAACCTAAGTTGGACCAGCTATATAAATACTGGATAGGGCTCTTGTGACACAGTGGTGATGTTTTAGAAGGCTCACCTATTCCAGAGGTGTTTCCTAACAGGTTGATTAAACATATTTATCAATGTTGGACTTATCGAGATGAGAGGATGGAATTCTGCAGTGAGTAACTCACCCAAGGCTCCCTAGAGCCTGTCCATCATCTCAAAGGCACAAGCATCATGAAGTTGACTGCATTTTCTTGCATAGGTGCAACTCCAACAACACTCAAAGCCCTACACAATCCTGACAAAGCTTTCTTCTTGATTGGCATCCCCTTCAGCACTTGCAACATTTATTCCTTTCAATCACACACGATGGCAGCAGTGTGCGCATTATCTGTAAGATGCCTTACAACAACTTGTCAATGCTCCTTTGACCTTCCAGATCCATGACCTCTATCCCCTAGATGGACAGATACATGGGAGCATCACCGCTTGCATCATGCACATACCATCATGACTTGGAACCAGATCACCTATCCTTCAGTGTTGCTGGATCAAAATTCTGGAATTCCCTGCCCAAAGAGACTACAGGTGACCCTACATTTCATGAACTCTAGTTGCTCAGGAAGGCAGCTCCCCACCACTTTCTCAAGGGTATTTAGGGGTGGGCAATAAATGCTAACCCAGCTAGAGACACCCACATCCCATCGAATAAGAGAAAAAAGTAACAGCAGCTTTCCTGGGCCCCGCATCATGATCAGACCTGTACAGTGTAGGCTGAGAATAAATATTCAATAGTTCTGGAACTCCAAGTTCAGAATACCAAAACCCAAAATAGGGGTGCCACCCAAACCCAAAATGAAATGGAGAGCAAAGGAATTGCAGGAGAAGCAGCCTCACAGTTTTGATAGTTCTCAGTACAGCCACTAGATGGAGAAGAGAACAGGAAGAGGAACAAAAAAATATAGTAACTCAACGCTTGTATCAAATACACCAGAGAAAATAGTTCACCTTTCCATAAAGATCCACAGGGGAGGCCCAGTACAACAAGTCTATCACCTATCCCTTACACAGGACCCATTTCAGTGACCGTTCAGATACAGATGTTCCCACAGCATGGAGGTGTCGATATTCCATCACACATTTCAGATTATTTAACATACACTATGTCACTATCAAATTCTTCTATTTCTCTTATAAAAGTCGGGTGTAATTGATTACTTTTGTGCATGATTTCTCATGACATGTTTCAAAAACCAGGAGGCCATACAAAGGAAACAAGGTCCTGGTCAGAGGCCGAGCTCCCAAAAGCTGACATTGCCGAATGTTTACACCAACCCTCCTCCAGATGGCCACCAGGCTGTGGGTGGGGATATTGTGCTGAATGGGAGGCACTTCGATTGGAAATTGAAATTCCTGAACTTCTGGTGACTCACTTCTCTACAATATTTAGGATGAACTAGGTTACAATGCTTTGTTCTTTTTTGATAACTTTCATACTTTTTTTTCCTTTCACCCGAGTCCTCAGGACTGGCTGGACAATCTCTGGTGTTTTCTATCTTATCAGTGCCAAGCAATGAAGTGACAGCGTTGCCAATTGTGCTTTGATCCCGTCTTACTATGTTGCAGATTGTGGACAGTATCCCCAATAGTGACCCATAGTGCTTGGTGAGGGAGCCTAAGGTATGACACTGCCTCTCATCAGAATAAAAACAAAGGATTACTTTAAATGTTTTCAGATTGCAGACCATGATTCCATCACACATATGTACAGCATGGAAACAGACCCTTTGGTCCAACCTGTCCATGCCGACCAGATATCCCAAACCAATCTAGTCCCACCTGCCAGCACCTGGCCCATATCCATCCAAACCCTTTCTATTCATATACACACCCAGATGCCTTTTAAATGTTGCAATTGTACTAGCCTCCACCACTTCCTCTGGCAGCTCATTCCATACATGTACCACCCTCTGCATGAAAAAAGTTGCCCCTCCGGTCTCTTATATATCTTTTCCCTCAGCCTAAACCTCTAGTTCTGGACTTTCCCACAGCAAGGAAGAGATTTTGTCTCTTTATCCTATCCACGCCCCTCATGATTTTATAAACCTCTAAAAAGGTCACCCCTCAGCCTCCAACACTCCAAAGAAAAACAGCCCCAGCCTATTCAACCTCTCCCTATAGCACAAATCCTCCAACCCTGGCAACATCCTTGTAAATCTTTTCTGAACCCTTTCAAGTTTCACAACGTCTTTTTAATAGGAAGGAGACCAGATTTGCACGCAATATTTCAACAGTGGCCTAAATGTCCTGTACAGCCGCAACATGACCTCCCAACTCCTGTACTCAAAACTCTGACCAATAAAGGAAAGGATACCAAACACCTTCTTCACTATCCTATCTACCTGCGACTCCACTTTCAACGAGCTATGACCCTGCACTCCAAGGTCTCTTTGTTCAGCAGCACTTCCTAGGACCTTACCAATAAAATGTTTATGTCCTGCTAAGATTTGCTTTCCTAATATGCAGCACCTCACATTTATCTAAATTAAATTCTATCTGCCACTTCTTGGTCCATTGACCCATCTGATCAAGATCCCATTGTAATCTAAGGTAACCTTCGCTGTCCACTACACCTCCAATTTTGCTGTCATCTGCAAACTTACTAACTATACCTCTTATGCTCACATCCATATCATTTATATAATGAAAAGTAGTGGACCCAGCATCAATCCTTGTGGCCCTCCATTGGTCACAGGCCTCCAATCTGAAAAGCAACCCTTCACCATCATGTTCTGTCTTCTACCTTCAAGGCAGTTCTGTATCCAAATGGCTAGTTCTCCCTTAAACCGTGAGATCTAACCTTGCTAACCAGTCTCCCATGGAGAACCTTGTCGAATGCCTTACTGTGGTCCATATAGATCACATCCACTGCTCTGCCCTCATCAATCCTTTTTGTTACTTCTTCAAAAGTCAATCAAGTTTGTGAGACACAATTTCCCATGCACAAAGCCATGTTGACTATCCCTAATCCCTTTCCAAATACATGTACATCCTGTTCCTCAGGACTCCCTCCAACAACTTGCCCACCATCGACATCAGGTTCACTGGTCTATAGTTCCCTGGCTTGTCCTTACCACCCTTCTTAAAAAGTGACACCACCTTAGCCAACCTCCAGTCTTCCAGCACCTCACCTGTGACTATCAATGATACAAATATCTCAGCAAGAATCCCAACAATCACTTCTCTAGCTTCCCAGAGAGTTCTAGGGTACACGTGATCAGATCCTGGGGATTTATCCACTTTTATGCATTTCAAGACATTCAGCACTTCCTCCTCTGTAATATGGACATTTTTCAAGATATCACCATCTATTTCCCTACATTCTATATCTTCCATATCCTTTTCCACAGTAAATAGTGATGCAAAATACTCATTTAATATCTCCCTCATCCCCTGCGGTTCCACACTAAGACCACCTTACTGATCTTTGAGGGGCCCTATTCTCTCCCTAGTTACCCTTTTGTCCTTAATGTATTTGTAAAACCCTTTGAATTTTTCTTAACCCTATTTGCCAAAGCTATCCCATTTCCCCTTTTTGCCGTCCTGACTTCCCTCTTAAGTATGCTCCTACTGTCTTTATACTCTTCGAAGGATTCACTTGATCTATCCTGTCTGTACCCGACATATGCTTCCTTCTTTTTCTTAATGAAACCCTCAATTTCTTTAGTCATCCAGCATTCCCTATACTTACCTGCCTTTCCTTTTCAACCTGACAGGAATATACTATCTCTGGACTCTCGCTATCTCATTTCTGAGGGCTTCCCATTTTTCAGCCGTTCCTTTGCCTGCAAACATCTGCCCCCAATCAACTTTTGAAAGTTCTTGCCTATGAAAATGTTATTGCAAGGAGAGAATCTGGAATGTGATTCTGGAGCTGCTGGTCAGTCATCTGCAACTCTGTGGTTTTATTCAGTCACTCAATCTGCTTGAGAGGTACTCTGATGGATCAGCATTACTTAGTTCAAACTTGCCTCATTGTTGAATGTAACTCTGGCCCAGTTGTCCTCTCCTTTCTCCAGCAAGAAGACAATATTTCCATTTTTTACTTCCAGCTCTAGTTTATTATTTGGGAGGAAGTTAAACAACACCCGGTGAGGAACACCTTCCAGAGTCCTGTGAGGAAGAAGATTATTTATGAAGTTTGAAGTTAAATCCCTTTGTGTTGTCTTCATGTCTGTTGTTGAGGATTAGACATCATTCCTGTAATTAATTTCATCATGTTTTAGACTGTTCACCCAGATAAATTATCGAGATACTATTGGACTAGATTCATATGGCACTGCTGCCTCACAACACCACGGTCCTGGGTTCAATTCCACTCCCAGGCGACTGTCTGTGTGGAGTTTGCACATTCTCCCTGTGTCTATGTGGGTTTCCTTCCACAGTCCAAAAATGTGTATGTTAGGTGGATTGACTGTAATAAATTGCCCAGAGTGTCCAGGGATGTGCCGGCTGGGTGGGATGTTAGCAATGGGATATATAGGGCTACAAGGATAAAATATGGGAATGGGTCTGGATGGGATACACTTTGGAGGGTTGGTGTGGACTCGATGGGCTGAAGGGCCTGCTTCCACACTATCAGGATTCTATGAACTTCTATGCTGTGCTATGCACAATGTCAAAATCCCAAAGTATTGGCCTTATTGCATTTACTAAAAAATAAGCTATAAGGGGAGAGGCAGAAATCTGTCTCAAGAAGGCAGCAAAAGGCTAAAATTAGTCATTAGTAATGTCCAGATAATCAGCTTCTTTGTAATGTTGGCACCCATTTATGATTAGATTACTCACAGTATGGAAACAGGCCCTTCAGCCCAACAAGTCCACATTGACCCGCCAAAGTGCACCCACCCAGACCTATTCCCCTACACCTAACACTATGGGCAATTTAGCATAGCCAATTCACCTAACCTGCACATTTTTGGAGGAAACCAGAGCACCCAGAGGAAACTCACGCAGACATGGGGAGAATGTGCAAACTCCACACAGTCAGTCACCGGAGACAGGAATTGAACCCAGGTCTCTGGCGCTGTGAGGCAGCAGTGCTGACCACTGTGCCACCGTGCTGCCATCATGCAGGCCTTGTATCATCCTTAAAGACAGAATCTACAACAAGGGCCACTCCCTCAAGCCTGGAATTGGTCTTGAAACTGGAATCTTATGACTCAGGCAAAAATGCTTCCAGAACTGAATCCATACAATTACTGAACTGCAATGCTCACATTTCTCCACAGCATACAGTGGTCATTAGCAAAATACCAATATTCTAAATCAGACCTGATCATCTTTCACTGCTAGTGGAGATCAGGATTTAAGTAGGACCCAACAGGCAGTGGTACAATTCAGAATGAGTGACTCCTCTTGAGTATGATTATGAATGGAAGAAGTCAAGAGTGTGGTGTTGGTAAAGCACAGCAGATCAGGCAGCATCTGACGAGCAGGAGAATCATCAGGAAGGGCTTATGCCCAAAACATCGATTCTCCTGCTCCTCGAATGTTGCCTGACCTGCTGTGCTTTTCCAGCACCACACTCTCGACTCTGATCTCCAGCATCTGCAGTCCTCACTTTCTCCCTCCTGAATGAAAGAAGTGCAAATCACAAAGGGGCAGATAGTACAGATTGTGGAAGGTGCAAGTATGTGAATGGTCTTTTCTGGGTCATAGGGAATACAATGACAGCAAAGGCACCTCTAATTATACAACAACTGCATTTAGGTGGTGGGCATGAATCAATTGGTGTTCAATTTACACTTCTGCTCCAAGAAGCTGTTGGGTTTGGAATAATTTGTCTGCAATGTGCATCTCTGTAAATGAAAGCTTAGGAATGTGTAACGATTAAGCTCCGATTCTATCCTGTAAAGTTTGACTGTCTAGAATAGAATAAATAGAGTTCAAATTCAATAAAAATAACAGTGACATGAAGCCAGTCATTAAGCATGTGCTCAGCAGTGGCAGGAGGTCCTGGCTGATCTGTGGATCTTCACTCTGTAACGTGCATTACAACCAGGACAGTGAGTGTTTTTCTTAACTCCCAGCAGTCACATTTCATATAGATAAATACACATGACTATTGTTCCTGCTGAGGACCAAAGAACACATCTAAACGCTGGCTGGAACTCAAAAGTAGCGCAACTCAATGAGTAGGATCTACTTACTTCAATTTTTCTGGAGCTTTCTTTTGAGGAGTATGGTCCGGCATCTGTTAATTCAATTGGAATAAAATATCCCATTAAAGTGTTGGAAACACCAATTAATTCACTGAATAAAATGAACAGGCCCTCTTGTGGTCATGTCTCTACCACTGGACTGTGAGGCCTGAGTTCAAGCACCACTGGGTCCAGAGGTTTGTAACCTCTGAATAGGTTGGTAAAGGAATTATTAAGGTGTATTATAGAAAGATCTAAAGGGTGTGCATTAATTAAACAAAAGAGGGAATGATATGCTTCAGTTACATAGGGCACTGGTGAGACCATACGTTGACTATTGTATGGAGTTATGGTCTCCTCATTTAAGAAAAGATATAAATGCACTGAGGTGGATCAGAAGAGGCTTACTAGATTGGTACCTCAAACGAGCAAGTTCTTATAAGGAAAGATTTGACCAAGTGGCTTTATTTTACTAGAGTTCAGAATTGCATGGGGCAATTTGATTGAAATGTGTAAGATCCTGATGTTTCTTAGAGATGCACTTTTAAAGACAGAGATAAGGGGAAAACAGGAAGTCACAGAGGGTTGTGAAACTTTGAAATTCTCTTCTTCAGGAGCTGGTCAAGCATAGGGTCATTGAATATTTGAAAGTAGAGATGGGTAGATTCTTGTTAAGCAAGGAAGTGAAAGATGATCAGGTCTGATTTGGAATATTGGTATTGTGCTAATTATTGAAGATAATCCAGATTAATTGACCAGCAACACTCATAAGCCAGACTCACAAAGGAGGTAAGATATCCCACTGCTTCATGTTGGATTGCATTTGCTCCAGAGGTTTGTAATAACACCTCAAAACAAGTTGGTGTGGGTCAGGAGCAGAAAAGGAAAGAGAAAACAAAGTTTGTAAGTTGTTTCAAACTCCTACATTTCATCATATCTAAAACATAACAACATGGGAAATCGGAGCATGAGTAAGCCATTCGGCCATCGAGGCCTCTTCCCCATTCAACTAGATCATGGCTGCTTCTGTTCTTTTGAAGTTCAGGCAATACGTGGCTGGTAAAATGTTTTGGAGCAGTGAGTCTCTGAGTATGCCATGAAACCAAAAGGAAAGAAATGAGCTGTGAATGACAAACGCAAGTGAGTAGATATCAGAGAGCAGCAGCCCTATGCTGGCTCAGAGAGTTGGCTGTTTCACAGAGGCCATCAATTTGAGAAAGAGTGAGAGTGATTATGAAAGTGAATGTAAAATAAACACAGGAGGAGAAAGGAAGACCTAGAAATCTAAAGAGCTATCAAAGTTCTAGTTCATATATCAATGTATAAATAGCTGTAGAAACTTATAATTTTACCTTGACCAATAAAAGTAGCACAATCTTTACAATTTTAAGTATTATCTTAGTTCCATTAGGAAACATAGATAAATGACAGAGCTCCCCGAATTTTCCTGTCAATATTATGATGGGGCTAATGGGCACTCAGCTGTATACACAGACAACTTCAGATAAGAGTCACCATTCAGGACTATGTTGCTCTCCCATCAGCTTTGCTGAAACAATATCTCAATGTTTACCTCATCACTGATTTGTATGAAGTCATTGTAGTTGCTTAGTGTACTATTAACCTCACTGCAGAAGGTTGAATCTTGCCCATTCCAGATTAAGGGTGCATTGAATGACATTATATATGTCACTGACTGTCAAATTATCCTGTGGCACCATAAACTAACTAGTATAAGAACAGATTCTCATTCTTCTGTATTTGAATTTTCGGAGAGTTTAAAATGTAGTTTTTTCTTATTTATTATTTCTGGCTCTTTATATCTTCTCTCTCTTAATTTAATCCTTTTCTCCCCCTCTGTTTATTTCTCTTTCTGCACCTGTTCTGCCAATGAATTTACCCAAACTACCTTGCACTTTTTTCTCAATTACACTGTTCTCTTCCCCATCCTTCACTCTGAAGATATATTGCTTTCCTTGTTCACTTGGGTTTCCAATGTCAGCTTTGACTCCACATTTTCCAGGTCTATATTTTATCAACTCCAGCTTTCACTCTCACTTTAACCTCATCCAAATACACTTTCAGCAACGTATAAAACGTTTTTTCAAAACCTAACAAATTTAGCAGCCATTAAATTCAATACCAAAGCAAATTGTGGAGCATTATTCCATTCTGGGATCTCAGAATTGATTAGTTGTAAATCAGTTTTGCTAATATACTTAAGGCCTCAAAACTAATAGAATTTCTGACAGGTGGAATGGGAGGATTCACAGTGGTTCAGTGAATCAATGGAACTAGCTAATCCAAAATTCATTCCTTATGTACAGAGACTGTACCATTCATTTAGTATCAAAGACATTTTAAGGCTTATATTTCCAACAAAAATAACTGTTGCATTAAGTCCACAGTCTGGGGGTTGGTTAGTTTAGTTGGCTGGATATCTGGTTTGCAATGCAGACTGATGCCAACAGTGTGGGTTCAATTTCTGCACCAACTGAGGTTATGGTGAAAGGCTCTCCTCTAACCTCTCCCTTCTCCTGAGGCATGATGACCCTCACGTTAAACCACCATCAGTCATCTCCCCCTAGTGTGGGAGCAACCTCATAGTCTGGTAAGACTACGTCTACTTTATAATCTGAAAACAAGAGATTAATTTATGTAATTAATACCTCTGTCTAAACCATGTGTTCATTGCATTTTCTTTTATTTTATAAAGTGAAATGTACCTGAGGCTGCAGGGGAGCGAAACCAGAGAATGCATCTTTGTCGATGATTGATGCAACCACCTGGAATGCAAGAAAAAACACAGCAACTGCAATCAGTCTGTAATCTCTGCATGCTGGAGGAATGTCCTGTCAGATCAATCGTCTAAACAATGCTGACTTAGTTAACAACCACACACTTATTCAGCAGTGGTAATACCATAGAGAGTGTCAAGCAGTGACTGTTAGATTCTCTCTTGTTGGAAACAGTTATTTCCTGATTCTTACACATTATTAACCTAAGATTGATATTGTCTACTAAATAAAAGCTAAAGTGCTGTGACCTCTTGAAATCTAAAATAAAAATATAAGGTTCTGGAGAAACTCAGTCTGGCAGCATCAATGGAGAGACAAACAGAGATAACATTCGCAGTGGTCAGAAGTCATATTTGTCTTGAAACATTGACTTGATATTTCTCTCTAGATGCTGTCAGATTGCGGAGTTTCTCCTGGATACTGTCAGGGTCATGCTGCATGTGGACTTGGGTGGCTTCTATATCAAAGGAGCCGTGGATGGTGGACTTTGTCACTATAATAATGGAATGTGCATGCTCGACACAACATAGGTAGGCTTAACTGAGAGTGACTCAGCAACATTCTTTACATCTGTCCTGATGTTTTACTGCAATTGAATCAACAGAAATTAAAATTGTAAGAAATGTAAAACACTAAATTTGTTTTGTTACACAGAGTTAGAATTATCAGCAGTTACTTATCAGACCTTAGTCACCATGGGAACAATGCCAGTGTGAGCCAGTACACTCCTACAGAACCACTCCAGCACAGAGTGAGTCTATCAGTCCACTTGACGTGACTGCATCCACTCCAATGGAACAATCCACACAAATTGCTTTTCCCTGGCTCTTTCTCAACGGCAGTGTACTTTCCTCAGCTTCTAATATTGATCCACTTTCACCTTAAAGACGTGGAAGGACCTTTCTCAGAGAAAGGGGGAAGTCGGTACTGCAGATACTGGAGATTAGAGTCAAGGTTAGAGTGGTGCTGGAAAGGCACAGATCACACAGCACCCAAGGAGCAGGGAAAATCGGCATCTCGGACAAAAACCCATTCCTGATGAAGGGCTTTTGTTCAAAACATTGATTTTCCTGCTCCTCAGATGCTGTCTGACCTGCTGTGCTTTTCCAGCACCACTCTTAAACCTTTCTCAGAGAAAGTCATTCTTAATCACCCATTTGATCCTTGGTGACCTGGACAAGAAGATCTTTGCAAGGGGACTAACGACATTAAACCATCTTGCTCACTGCAGGCCAAATGAGGCATACCCTGCAAATGCTGGTGACGCGGTGCTGTCAGTGTCCAACTCTCTCAGATTATACCATCTGCCAACTTGGTGTTGCCATACCTCCGGGCAATCAGCAATCATCCAGAAATACTTAAAACACAGTTCTGTACTTCCAAATAAATATTTTGCAGTAATTTTGTATCTTGTTGTAAGGGTATGTTCATTATTCAGGTTAAGAATTTAATTGCTGCGGAATAAAGCTTACTCTAAGAATAGCAACTGAGCATGTATGAAAGGAACAGTGTGGTTGTAGATTAGATTACTTACAGTGTGGAAACATCCGAAGAGCAACCCACCCAGACCACTTCACCTAACAGTATGGGCAATTTAGCATGGCCAATTCACCTGACCTGCACATCTTTTGTGATGTGGAAGGAAACCGGAGCACCCTGAGGGAAACCCACGCAGACACAGGGAGAATATGCAAACTCCACACAGACAGTTGCCTGAGGTGGGAATTGTACCCGCGTCTCTGGCATTGTGAGGCAGCATGCTAACTGCTGTACCACCATGCTGCCCCTGTACCACGTGCTGTCAGGTTAGATGGTGCTGGAGCCTGAGCCAGAAGATGCCCTCTCTTCAATCCCCTTGTCTGGTAGTTATATTTCATAAAGGCTGTTAATGTTCACTCACAGCAGTGCATTCTGCAGCTTGCCACAATCACCAGCAGGATATGCCTCAGAGTTGAAGCAATAATCCTACTCTCTTATTCTCTCTTTCCCCAAACTCTGGTTTTGAACTTTGTATACCCTTAGTTATCAGCTTTGGAAAGGGTTCTCAAGGCTACAAACCTCCAATTTATTTGTTTTCTTTTAAATGAGCAAGTTTATGATCAGCTGCAGTGTATCTGATTTTCACCACAGGGGACTGAAGCTCTGCTGAGCTAATGAAGTTCCCACAGGTCTGGAAGTCATTCCATGCCATTTGTTTAGGAAAAAAAAGTCATTACCTTGGCCTCTCCCAGGAAGTCCTGCTTTTCCAGTTGGGCCACAACTTTCCTCTTTGGTCTGAAGAGTTCTCCTGCTGGCAGCTCGAGGAGTTGAAACAGCTCCCGCTTCTGTGGATTGGAATCAGGGTTCAGATCCAGACAACATGTAACAAAAAACACAGCATACCTCCCAACTATGCTGGAGGCAGTTTTGAAAAGGCACACTGTCCTGTGAGAGGAATTGCTTTTAGCTCTTCCAAAGTTTATTTTCACCTAACTTTCCATCATCAAATTTTGTCATTTTATCATTCAATGCAAGATATGGAACCTCTCAGTAATGTTTAACAGACATTGCCTACAAACCCAGCAAGTGTATAACTCCACTGAAGGAAAGAATTTTCATTCTTGTCATTCCTGCATGTTAATGAAGCCTGTGATTATGTCTTAACTAATAAAAAATTATCCAGCTGGGACTGCACCCATCATTTCTTTGTGGATGGGTTTAAATCTGCTCTCTCCACTCCCCACAGCCCATTTCCTGCCTCTAACAGCCCTATTTCCAACTCTATTTCCAACCCCCAACCCCCAAATACACCAGGCTACTCAACCTCATTACTTCCCCTCTCTAGGTCTCACTTCCTCCAGCCCAGTAACTTTACTAACTGCTGCCACTTAACATCTCACTGCTCTTCCAATCCCAGGCTGCTTCTCTGCTGTATTTACTGCTGATTGGTTTCTCATGAGCCACTCAGCAGTAAATATGAGAGAGAGTGAGTCTGTGATTGGAGGAGCATCTCCTCAGAGTGTCTATCTATTCTACATACATGGATAACTATTCTCTCATTGGCTGATCCTGCAATTGCTTTTCCTAGAGCATTTTGGAGCCTTTTAGGTGAACTTTCCCCCTGCCCTATTGTGGATTTTGAGGGTGGATGCTGCACTGAGATTACTTGCTATCCTAGTACTGGTTGATTCTTTTCATTCACATTAACAAGATCAGGGAGTCACTGATACTTAAACAATGACATCTTCCCACAAGCAAAACTACACATTCTAAATTGTTTTTTTGGAAATTCAGCCACATTGGTAGGCTGGTAACCCAGGTGGCACAATACATAAGAAAAGTACAGTGGGCATATGAGAGAAGGAGAAGATGTAGATCATTTGAATCAAGTCAATACCAAAACAGCTTCCAGAGCTTGATCCACATAATTAGGTTTGGCCTCAGTTTTAAAAGTGATAGCTTTCTTTAGGACCTCTTCAGCTTTGTCCCAGTTCTGCATCACAGCGTGTGCCAGCGCCACATTGTGAAGTACCTAGAAGAAACAGTCAAAGTTGAAGTACAGAGTACTGCCATTTCTCCTTTGTGTACATGTAAGAATTTAGCTGTTAGCAGCAATTATTGAAGCACAACATGGAGTAAGTGTATTAATCTTCATTAGCCTTGAGTATGGTGTGTTTTCAGGAATCAGATGTGAGAATTTCTACGATACCTGGTTCAGCTTCTGGCCAAACCTTCCATCCACTGACTTCTTGTGGCCTCAGGAAAGCTGCCAACATAATCAAAGACCCCTTCCACCCTGGTTATACTCTCTTCTAACCTCTTCCTTTAGGAAGAATATATAAAGTCTTAAATATGCAAACCAACAGATTCAAGAACAGCTTCTTGAGTTATGGCAAGAGTTACAGCTGGGGGAAAGGCAATTACAATGCGATTAGGCAAGATTTGGGAAGCATAGGATGGAGAAGGAAACTGCAGGGGATGGGCTCATTAGAAATGTGGAGCTTATTCAAGGAAAACCTTCTGTGTCCTAGATAAGTATGTACCTGTCAGGCAAGGAGGAAGCTGTACAGCGCAGGAGCTGTGTTTTATGAACAAAGTGGAATCTATGGTCGAGAGGAAGAATAAGGCTTATGTTAAGATGAGATGTGAGGGCTTAGTTAGGGCACTTGAGAGTTACAAGGTAGCCAGGAAAGACCTATGGAGAGAGCTCAGAAGAGCCAGGAGGAGACATGAGAAGTTGTTGGCAGATAGGATCAGGGCCAATCAAGGATAGTCGTGGGAGGTTGTGTGTGGAGTCAGAGGAAATGGGGAAGCACTTAATGAATATTTTTCGACAGTATTCAGTCTAGAAAACTACAATGTTGTCAAAGAGAATACTGAGATACAGGCTACTAGACTAGGTGTGATCGAGG
Organism: Hemiscyllium ocellatum; assembly: GCF_020745735.1. NCBI lineage: Eukaryota > Metazoa > Chordata > Chondrichthyes > Orectolobiformes > Hemiscylliidae > Hemiscyllium > Hemiscyllium ocellatum. The sequence continues at coordinate 53,479,843 of NC_083409.1, forward strand.
TTCACAAGGAAGAGGTAGTAGAAATCCTGCAGAGTGTGAAAATAGATAAGTCCCCTGGGCTGGATGGGATTTATCCTAGGATCCTCTGAGAAGCCAGGGAGGAGATTGCCGAGCCTTTGGCATTGATCTTTAAATCGCCATTGTCTACAGGAATAGTGCCAGAAGACTGGAGGATAGCAAATGTGGTTCCCCTGTTCAAGAAGGGGAGTAGAGACAATACTGGTAATTATAGACCAGTGAGCTTTACTTCAGTTGTTGGTAAAGTGTTGGAAAAGGTTATAAGAGATAGGATTTATAATCATCTAGAAAAGAATAGGGATAGTCAGCATGGTTTTGTGAAAGGTAGGTCATGCCTCACAAACCTCATTGAGTTCTTTGAGAAGGTGACCAAACAGGTAGATGAGAGTAAACCGGTTGAAGTGATGTGTATGGATTTCAACAAGGCGTTCGATAAGGTACCCCACAGTAGGCTATTGCACAAAACACGGAAGAATGGGATTGTGGGAGATATAGCAGTTTGGATCAGTAATTGGCTTGCTGAAAGGAAACAGGGGGTAGTGGTTGATGGGAAATGTTCATCCTAGAGTCCAGTTACCAGTGGTGTACCACAAGGGTGGGTGTTGGGTGCACTGCTGTTTGTCATTTTTATAAATGACCTGGATGAAGGCGTAGAAGGGTGGGTTAGTAAATTTACAGATGACACTAAGGTCAGTAGAGTTGTGGATAGTGATGAAGGATGTTATAGGTTACAGAGAGACTTGGATAAGCTGCAGAGCTGGGCTGAGAGGTGGCAAATGGAGTTTAATGTGGACAAGTGTGAGGGGATTCACTTTGGTCGGAGTAGCCGGAATGCAAAGTACTGGGCTAATGGTAAGATTCTTAGTAGTGTAGATGAGCAGAGAGATCTCGGTGTCCAGGTACACAGATCCTTAAAAGTTGCCACCCAGGTTGACAGGGTTGTTAAGAAGGTATACAGTGTTTTAGCTTTTATTAATAGCAGGATCGAGTTCCGGAACCACGAGGTTATGCTGCAGCTGTACAAAACTCTAGTGTGGCTGCACTTGGAGTATTATGTACAATTCTGGTCACCGCATTATAAGAAGGACGTGGAAGCTTTGGAAAGGGTGCAGAGGAGATTGACTAGAATGTTGCCTGGTATGGAGGGAAGATCTTTCAAGGAAAGGCTGAGGGACTTGAGGCTGTTTTCGTTAGAGAGAAGAAGGTTGAGAGGTGACTTAATAGAGACATATAAGATAATCAGAGGATTAGATAAGGTGAACAGGGAGAGCCTTTTCCAAGTATGGTGACGGCGAGCATGAGGGGGCTTAGCTTTAAATTGAGGGGTGATAGATATAGGACAGATGTCAGGGGTAGTTTCTTTACTCAGAGAGTAGTAAGGGTATGGAATGCTTTGCCTGCAACGGTAGTAGATTCACCAACTTTAAGTACATTTAAGTCGTCATTGGACAAGCATATGGACGTACATGGAATAGTGTAGGTTAGATGGACTTCAGATTGGTATGACAGGTTGGCGCAACGTCAAGGGCCGAAGGGCCCGTACTGTGCTGTAATGTTCTATGTTCTTCCCTGCTCTTATTAGACTTCTGAATGGGCCTCTCAAATTTTAAAATTTAAATATTAATTTTGCTCTTTGTGCACCTTCTGTGCAGCTGTAACATTGTATTGCTTGTTCTGTTCTATTTCCCTAATGCACATTGTATGGTATGATCTGCCTGTACTGCATGCAAAACAAAACTTTTCACTGTATCTAGGTACACATGATAGTAACAAATCAAATTTTTAAAAAATGAGTAGCTCAGATATCATGTTCCATTTTTGGCTCGACTGAAATGTCAGTCCAAGAAAACTAAGTATAGCAGAGTGTTTGGCAGTTTAGCTGCTCAGATTAACTCTTCACGTGGGAAGATAAATTCTTCACATTACTTTTCACAAGTTGAGTATTTGCACTCTCATGTGCCCCAGCTGAATTGTGCTCCTCATATTTGGTTTTTTTTGCTGACCATCAGGGGTGGCATGGTGGTTCAGAGGTTAGCACTGCTGCTGAACAGCACCAGGGACCCAGGTTCGATTCCGGCCTTGGACAACCGTCTGTGTGCAGTTTGCACATTCTCCCCATGTCTGCGTGGGTTTCCTCCCACAGTCCAAAGATGTGCAGGTCAGATGAATTGGCCATGCTAAATTGCCCATAGTATTAGGTACATTAGTCAGAGGGAAATGTTTCTGGGTGGGTTACTCTTCGGAAGGTTGGTGTGGACTTGTTGAGCCAAAGGGCCTGTTTCCACACTGTAGGGAATCTAATCTAATCAATTGTTGAACTTTGACATTACTCCCACATTGCTTCACTATTCTTGCACACTGCTGGTTTAACCTGACACTTTATAATAGATGAGACAGAATATTCCTTCGAGCTTTCTGAATACAACTCTTCATTCAGATGAGCTAACAAATACATTGTGGCTGTGATTATAACAATGGCAGGTGTATCTCATAGACAGATCAGAGAAAACCTCCCTGCCACCTTCACTGTTTGGAACAGGCTCCTAGAGTCCTGGCATCCTTTCAGGGAACATCTACCACACTAGGACAAACAGTCTGCAGTGCACAGCTCCATAAGCATGTGACGGAGTAGGAACTTGGAAACAGTAACAAGTTCGTCATTGTCCTGTAGACAGGGTCATCAGTTGGACAGGACATATATCTTTTACTATACAAAACATCCCATATGTACTCACCTAAAATGCTTCAATAACTAACCTTCAAGAAAAGACAGACTTTTTATCAATTGATATTTTGCCAGTACAGGTCATTCTGCTATAACATGCATTTCATTAATGCGCATTCACTGTAACACGATTGACAAATTAGGGACACGGTTTCTAATGCATGAACATTGAAGGGTGTGTTGGTTACAACATGATTCTGGCCCCATTAGTTTAAATGGTGCTGCTATTATGCGATTGTCATATAACACGGGATTGTACAAGAATAGAATAACTGCTTTATAGCAGAGCTGACTGTATCCACTACAGAAAATCATCATGTACATTATGCAGAAACATTTAGGTGAACAATACCATCCTCAAGCAAACAGCTGTTGGTCAGACTTGGAAACTTCCTAAAATTAGGAAGAATTTAGGTGGAGACATCTCACCATCTGTTAGCTGACTTTTCACTGTTAGCTCTGCCATTGGGGGAAGCTTACGGAGCAGCTTTAACAATGAAAGGACATGCACAACAATCTGGGCACAACTCAGAAGGAGCAGCTGTTCACAGCTTCGATTTGTATCACAATTGATGGTCCCTCCAAAGTTCAGCAGTACACTTACCTTCAGATCCCTTTTAACACGAGTAGTTTATGTCAATGACAGCCATGCTTTTACAGAAGGGTGGGGTTTATTTTCAGAGAGGGTCACTTTTAATTGTTCACACCTTGCGTATTACAAATAAAAACAGATTTTGTCAAAGCTGTTCATCTTGGACTCAGAGCAATTCACAAGAAATACCAAACAAAAGGGAAAGCAACATTTATACTATATGACAGACTTACAGCGTAAATGTTATCCATCCTATAGTTTGGGATTTCTTCTAGATTCTCCTGATGAGCGTAAGACGAGAAGGTTTGACAAAAAGGGTGTTTATTCAGCAGTATTCAGTGCCAGCTTTCTTCAGGCCACTTCTTGCAGTAAGATCTCCATTGTTTCCTACTTGACTCTAACTATGTTGTTTATTGCCTCTTTAAATGGACTTACTTGACAAGAGCACAGCTTGTACCGGAGGCCCAACTGGTTGTAGTCAATCAACTGATTCCCTCTCAGACGGTTAAAGGCTTCAACAAAGTCCCTCAAAGCCTCTTCATACCTGAACACAGAACGTGAAGCAACATCAAGGAGAGAAAGCTAAATTCCAAAAATGCATTACACAAACAACCTTTCCCCTAAATAAATATTTCCATTAAGAAACTCGGAGTTGCAAGTTCTAGCATGCATATAGAATTGAGATCAAGAACTATTGAAGTACAAGCAGTGTGGCGAGTTGTTACAATTCTCACATTGATAGTGTTTTTGAATAGTTTCGAAATACAATTTTGAATCATTATTGAAACTGTACAGAAATGATTCAACCTTTTCCAAATTGGCTGCTCTGCAGTACCATTGGAATCTACAGACAGTCTTTGATTTAAAATGGAAGAATTACAGGTTGACTCTAAAACAGAGTAGCAAAGCACTTACTTTTCATTTTTGTACAAAGTTATCCCACGTTGAAGGAAAGCAACCGCCAAGTGCTCATCCCTGCAGATGCTTTTATCAAATGCCTAGAGAATGAGGAGTACACATTATTTTTATTAAAATAAAGATGTTCCTAGAATAACTCAGCTCTACTTGGAGGTGCTTTGGTGTTTTGCAATGATTCACTGCCAGTTTTGTTATAGCCCTCATGCAATAATAAATGTTCCATTGAGATAAAAAAAATCATTTTTTTGCCTCAAAACAAGAGAAATATGCCATTAGCAAATCTCCACCACATGGATACACTACAATGGATCCAGCCCAGAGCTGCTGTGCTTAACAAGAAGGACTGTAAAATGGAACATTATTTCTTATTCTTCTGTCAATTGAACTGAAGATGAAGCTCTATTTAAGTAATTTATTTTCATTCATTCTGTAATCCAAAATTCAAATTGTAGCAAAACACTTTTCGATGTATTTTCCCAAATACATATGACAATAAAATCATTCATTCATTCATTCCAGCGCTGGCACTGACCACACTCATGCACATGAGGAACCCCCCAGAGATCCCCCTGCTATAGGTGCCCTTTATTCAGTAAACAATTATTGACTTAACTTCATCCACTGAATCTGATCAATTAATTGAACCCAGATAGTAATTAAATAACAAACTAAAAGTTTGGCTTTAGTTTTTTATACTACTTAGCTGATCTATTCTAACTTTATACTTAATTAAATGAAAGTAAGAATTACCAGAATACTTGCTACATGTGTTTCTTTGATCTGTAAAATCACTTTGTGATGTGATATTTTCCCCTCCTGCCGGGTTCAGACTCTCAGTCAGACTGAAGTGCTGCACAGCTCCCAGGCTCTTCTTTAATCTGATTTTCATTCATTACTTGTTGAAATAGAACATAAAAAGTACAGCACAGTACAGGCCCTTGATGTTGTACTGACTTATAATCTACTGTAAGATCAAACTAATGTACATAGCCTCCATTGTACAGGTGTCATCACCGCATTCCCCACCGCTCCCCCGCCCCCCCATCACTGCCATCCCAAAACCTACCACAGATGGCCGAAACCATGGATAGTGATGAATCCTATCATTTAAATGGGAACTTTACCTCCCTGACGGCTCCAGGAATTATTTCCGAATGTTCCATGTAATATTTTCAGGCGGCGGTAAACTGCAGATAACTGAAACAGTGGAGACCAAATCCACAGATATGCAGGTTCTACTGTACTATCATCCATCTGCCTATCCGACAGTTGCTTAAGTGTCTCTAATATATCTGACTCTACTACCACTGCTGGCAGTGCATTCCACATACCTACCAATCTCTATGTAAAGAAGTGACCTCTTACATCTCCTCTAAACCTTGTTCCAATCACCTTAAAATTATGCCCACTTGTCTGCCCTGGGAAGAAGTCTCCCACTCTATGCCACTCATCATCTTGTACATCTTTATCAAGCCACCTCTCACCCTTCTTTGCTCCAATGAGAAAAGCCTTAGCCCCCTCAACCTTACTTCAAAAGACACACCCTCCAATCCTGGTAAATCTCCTCTGCACCCCCTCTAAAGCATCTACATCCTTCCTATAATGAGGTGACCAGGACGGAACACAATATCCTAGGGTGGTCTAACCAGGGCTTTATTGAATTGCAGCATAACCTCACGGCTCAAACTCAATCCCCCTGCTAATGAGAGCCAACACACCATACACCCTCTTAACAACCCCTTCAACTTGGGTGGCAATTTTGAGGGATTAATGGACATGGACCCCAAGATCCCTCTGTTCCTCCACACTACCAAGAATCCTGCCTTTAGCCCTGTATTAGCCCAAATTTGATCTTCCAAAATGAATCACTTCACACTTTTCCAAGTTGAACTCCACCTGCCACTTATCAGTCCAGTTCTGCATTCTGTCGAAATCTCCAACCGCCCTCCACACCATCTACCATTTCACCAACCTTTGTGTCATTGGCAAACTTATGAACCCACCATTCCACTTCCTCATCCAAACCATTTATAAAAATTACAAAGGGGGGGATCCGAGATGGTGGTGTTCTGCTAGGATCGTATTTGCTAGGCTCCGTGCTGCAACACCGATCCGGCAGAGCCAGAATCCATTTCAAACATTTTACGGTGAGAGAAAAAGCACAGTAAAGGAGCCAGAAATCTGAAAAAAAATCTACTTACCTTTGTCCTTGCAGCTGGAGAATACCAAACAAAGGCCACAGCCCAACCCTCTGAAGCAGCAGACTTGCTCACTCACCAGACCCTGGTTGAGGAGCTGGCCAAATCCTGTGGTGGTTTTGGGGCAGCAGATCCAGGGAAAAAAAAAAATCGAAGAGAAGCTAGCTCCTGTGTCTGCAATGCTGCAAGACTTGGGTAAAAGAACCGAAGAGCTCGAGCGCCGGGCTGCAGGGGTAGAGGCAGACTCTGACTCCTCTAAGAGCCAGATTGAAGCCCTGGAAAGACAGGTCTATGATCTGTTGGATCTGCTCGACAATCTTGAAAACGGGCAGAAGAAAGAACCTGCGCGTTGTTGGCATATCGGAGAGGACAGAAGGTAAGCGGCCAGTGGAGTTCTTCAAGAAGTAGTTCCCAGAATTCCTTAGTTTGGAGGTTGAAAAGGGAAGGATAACAATTGAAAGAGCCCACCGGATTGTGGCACGAAAGCCAGGTGCAGATCAACGTCCACACCCTGTCCTGGTGAGGTTCCATCATCACCAGCAGTACTCAGTGCCAACTGTCTGCAGGCCACTTCTTGCAGTAAGATCTCCATTGTTTCCTACTTGGCTTCCATGACCCTCTGTTTGTCTTTATAATGATGGAACATAGTTAGAGCCTCGAGAGCCCAGGGGAGGGATTCAAGGGCTTTGGTGTGTGGCGGCTCCAGGGTCATGTTTTTTCTAGACTTCTCGATGTCAATGGTCTGGAAAAGGATGTCCTACAATGGCGTCAAGAGGAGATTGAGAGAGCTTGGGATCCAGTATTCTTTAAGATACTCCGCAGTGCTTCGGATCAATCATAATGGATCCAGACATTTGTTTGACTCACCAGAGAAAGCGACGAACGTCGTGGACATGTTGACTTAAGACGAATGGCTGAATAGGCGTAGAGGACAGAGCTGTTTCGGGTTTGCTTTTCTTTAAAAAGGACTTGGTGCAGTCTCCTTTCTGGTAATAAGTTGCATGAAATGATATCGCGGATAGATAGAGTATTTATCTTTAATTTCTAAGTTATGTTAAAGGAGTGGGCGACATATTTAGTTTTGGTTTACTTATCTATAGTACTAACCCTGCTCTTGGACATTTTTTTGTCTCGACCAGATGGTCAGTGTATGTGATGCAATCCTAACTAGTAGGAGTTGAGAGGGTGGTTGGGATGATTGGGATAATTGTAGGTTGTGTAGGTACCCCATTTGAATTGGGGGTAAATTCCTTTAATGAGTGTCTTTGGCAATTTTCTGTTTTTGCTCTATATAGTTTTTTGTAAGTCTTGTAGATTTGTTGGCTGTAGTTACTTTAACCGGTGTAGTTTTTGTGTTTTGTGGATTCTTTTGCAATCAAGCTCAACAATCCGTAGTTCAGCTTCTTCCTCTCTGGAGTCTAAATGGTGCTATAGAAGGCTATGGCTAAGAATGTGTTTAAGTGGTGAACCTGGAATATTAAAGGGTGTCATTCACCTGTCAAGGTGAAGGTACTTTTCAACCTCAAAAAGGGAGAGGGTGAATGTTGCATTATTACAAGAAGCACACTTGGATGATGCAGAGCTTTTGAAGCTGCAATAGAATGGGTATGACTGGGTTCATTTTTCATCTTTCAATATGAGAGTAGAGGGGGGGCTATTTTAGTTAGAAAGAATCTCCCATTTAACTTAGAGTGCATTAAAGATACGCACAGGAGATTTGTAATCCTTAAAGCTTTGATACATGGGGAAGAATACAGGATATTAAATGTTTCCTGTCCCCCAGCCCACCCCCTTAAATTCTTGACAGATGCACTTTCTAGACTGGTTAACCTTGCATCTCAACTTATGTATAAGACATTGGTTCAGCCAAATTTGGAATACTGTGAACAGTTCTGGTCACCACATTACCAAAAGGATGTGAATGCTTTGGAGAAGGTGCAGAGGAGGTTCACCAGCCTGGTATAGAGGGTGCCAGCTATGAGGAGAGGTTGAGTAGATTAGGATTATTTTCATTGGAAAGGAGGAGGTTGAGGGGGGACCTGATTGAGTCCTACAAAATCATGAGAGGTGTTGACAGGGTAGATAGCAAGCAACTTCTTCCCAGAGTGGAGGACTCAATTACTAGGGGTCACAAGTTCAAAGTCTGAGGGGAAAAGTTTAAGGGAGATATTTGTGGAAAGTTCTACATGCAGAAGGTGCCTGGAATGCATTGCTAGCGGAGATGGTAGGGGTGGGAACAACAGCATAATTTAAGATATATCTAGACAGATACATGAATGGGCAGGGAGCAAAGGGATATGATCCTTAGAAAATAGGCAACAGGTTGATTGAGGATCTGGATCAGCGCAGGCTTGGGGGGCTGAAGGGCTTGTTCCTGTGCTGTAATTTTCTTTGTTCTTATGTCATCGTAGAAGGGGATTTCAATTGTCTATAGTCCCTATGGTAGGGACTGCCCAAAGAGCCGCTGATATCTTCTTTGCGATCTAAACAATTAAGGGATTTGTGTGCTGAGTTGGGGTTGGTAGATGTTTGGAGGCACCTTCATCCTTGTTGGCAGGGACTTCACGTTCTTTTCGAACCCATATAAATGCCATACCAGCTTTGATCTTTTTCTGACCCCCTCAGCACATCTGGGCTGGGTGGCGTCATGTACAATTGGCAATGTCGCTATTTCTGATCACGACCCAGTGTATTTAATGGTTTAGAGTCAGGATACCGTGGTAGGCTCGAGGCACTGGCGACTGGACCCCTTCATCCTCAAGGATAGCAAGTTTATTGAATTCTTTTTGACTGAGTTCAGGGCTTTTTTAGACATTAATTCAGGCTCAGCCAGTAGCCCATCCATTCTTTGGGAAACAGCTAAAGTCTATGCTAGAGGATTGGTTATTTCCTATTCAGCCAGTAAGAAGCGACAGATGAGTGAGCAGCAACGCTTGCTCGCGACGTATCTGAAAGTAGCTAAAAAGGCATATTTTGACAGGCCCTCGCTGGTTAAAACTGCAGAGGATCACAGCACTTTGGTCAACATGAACTCCATGCTCACACAGACTGCCAAGAGGGCGCTTACATTTGCAAGTAAGAGGCTGTTCGAGCATGTGAATAAGCCCAGAAGGTACCTAGTGTACCTTGCTATGAAAAGGAGTATCCCCCACCCCAGCCATTACCTCGATCAGAGAAGACACTGGAAATTTGAGCTACGATTTTAAAAGAATTAATGAAGCATTCTGAAAATCTCACTGAATTATACCAATCTGAAAGCTGAGAGAGTGGGAGGGTTAGGATGGAGGTTTTCTTTTAAGAATTTGGATTTTCCGGGAGTGACCCCTGTTAAAAGTCTCTCCTCAATGCTCCATTGTCAGAGCAGGAGATACAGGAGACTGTTTGGCAGATCCAGAATGGGAAGGCACCAGGTCCTGATGGGCTCCCCAGTGTGTTCTGTAAGGAATTTATAAGTATAATGTCAGGGCCAATGCTTAGTATGTTTAATGACTCACATAGAGATGGTGGGAGGAGGCCATGACTAAGAGAGGCAAGCATTTCTCTCATTCTTTAAAAAGGGAAGGCCCCAGAGGACTGTGCTTCCTATAGACCCATTTCACTCCTAATGTTGTCTTCAAAATCCTATCCAAGATTCTGGCATTAAGACTAGAAACAGGATTGCCCTCCATCATTAAGGAGGACAAGACAGGCTTCATAAAAGGTCATAGATCGATGGATAATGTCGGGAGATAATTCAACATGATCCAAGTATGTCAACAACGATCAGTACAGGGATTGGTCATCTCCTTAGATGCGGTAAAGGCATTTGACAGGGTTGAGGGGCTGTATCTTTTTCATACTTTGAAGCAGTTTGGCCTGGAAGAGATCTTAATCAGGTGGGTGGTGGTTTTGTATAGTGATCTTCTTGCTGTGTTCCTCACCAATGTGTACAGTCAAGCAATTTTAATATTTGTAGTGGTAGTCATTTGTCACCATTGCTTTTCACATTGGTGACTGAACCGCTGACGGAGGCAATACGCTGGGCTCCTGATATAACCGCTCCAGAAGTGGGGACAAAGTCACATAAGATCGCACTGTATGTGGATGACGTTCTTGACTTCTTATCAAACCCAACAGTCTCAGTGCCACAGCTGATACAATGCATCAATCTATTTGGTGGCTTCTCAGGTTATAAGATCAATTTTGCAAAGTCAGAGGCCATGCCCATGGGTGGTCTCTCGAGAGTGCCTGATCCTGAGGGCGGATCTCACTTCTCCTTTAGATGGTCATAGGAGGGCTTTCTTTCCATAGGTATATTAATTACTTCCATTTTTGTTCAGCTATTTAAAGCCAATTTTGCCCATTTATTAACAGAATTGAGCAGGACCTTCATAGCTGGGAGGCGCTTCCGATCTCTTAGTTAGGTCAGATAGCCCTCATTAAAATGAACATCCTGCCCTGGCTGCTGTATCCTACGCGAATGTTTCCTCTGCTTTTTACTAAGCAAATATTTAGAAGACTGAACTGTTGGTTCAGTTTTTTAGATTAGATTACCAACAGTGAGGAAACAGACCCTTCAGCCCAACCAGTCCATACTGACCCTCTGAAGAGTAATCCACCCAGACCCATTTCCCTCTGAATAATGCACATAATACTATGAGCAATTTAGCATGGCCAATTCACCTGGCCTGCACATCTTTGGACTGTGGGAGGAAACTGGAGCACCCGGAGGAAACCCACACAGACACTGGGAGAATGTGCAGACTTCACACAGACAGTTGCCAGAGGCTGAAAACGAACCACTGAGCCGCCACAAATGTGCACCCAACATGGGGCACTAACTCACGACCCTGGGATTAAGAGTCCCATGGTCTACCGGCCCCAAATCAAGTCGGCTGGGAGGAGTGGGCATTCCCAGGTATCAAAAGCTTTCAGTTAAACTCATTGCTATCTTACGTGAATGATTGGGCCCAGGGAAACCCTGACTCACTTTGGTTGGACATCGAAGCAGTTTGGGCAAAATGTCCCTTGTTAGCCTGCTGTTCTGAGGAAAAAAATGAGAACAATTAAGGAATATTGCCAAAGCCCAATAGTCATCAGTACTGTAAAGGCGTGGAGGGCAATGCATCAGGGTGAGGGCAATATTGCCAAAATATCATTTTTGACACCCATGGTTGGTGTGCCGGGCTTTCAGCGAGGGATGATGGACTCTGGGTTTAAACTATGAGCAGCTAAGGGTGTGTCTTGCTTGGGTAACTTACTCAAAGGGGACCTATTGATGTCCTTTGACCAGTGGCACTGGGAAGTATGAATTGCCCTCTTTCGTTTCTTTCAAATTAGAAACTTCAAACAAAAACAGACCACACGTCAAACTGATCCTCATAGGTCCAACATGAAGAGGGTGTTGAGTGCTGAGGGCACATTATCTGCTAGCAACTCTTATCATCGATTGGGAAAGCGTCCCTCAGACAAGACCGAATGGCTCTTTAAGGTATGGGAGAGGGAGTTGGACATTGAGAGCTCTTCTGAAATATGGGAGGATATCTGGGAAAATGCAAGAAGGATTGCGATTTGCAACAGGACCCACACCTTATAATTGAAGATTCTCCACAGAGTCCATCTGGCCTAGACTGCCTTGTTAAATTTAAAATGGGAGAATCTCCAATGTGTCCTAAATGTAAAGTGAGTATGGGCACACTTACTCATTGTCTTTGGTCCTGCCACAGATTGCGGGCATACTGGAATGCTGTGGTAGGTGAAACAGAGAAGGCCTTGGGGACGGAGGTGGAGATGGACCTGATATCTCTTCTTCTTGGTTTTGTTAATTCACTTTCATTAGATGCACACAAAAAAGGCTTGTCAGTATCCTCACTTTTTGGGCAAGAAAGAACATTCTATTACGGTGGGTGTCAGAAAATCCCCCGAGGCTGGGGCCTGGCGTAAACTAGTCATGGAGCACATCCCCTTCAGACTTTCTTACGAGTATGGTGCACCGTAAAACTGAGAATTTTGATAAAACATGGCAGCCCTTTTTGGACTACCTCGGTACAGATGTGTCTGCCATACTAATAAGAGCTTTTATCTAGCCATGGCAATTCTATATAATGAATCTGGTATCCAGAGGGGAGGAACTTTGAACATATGAATGTGTATGCGTTCGATGATCGAGGGCTATTGCTTTGTTTTGCTGAGCTGTGTTATGATTTGTTAAGTGTGTACAAGAAAATTTTCTGATTCAGTATGTGGATGTACCTACTACAGAAGGTGCAAAACTTGACCTACTCTTGGGAAATAAGGCAGGGCAGGTGTCTGAGATGTCAGTGGGGGAGCACTTTGGGGCCAGGGATCATAATTCTATTCGTTTTAAAAATAGTGACGGAAAAGGATAGACCAGATCTAAAATTTGAAGTCCTAAATTGGACAAAAGCCAATTTTGATGGTATTAGGCAAGAACTTTCAAAAGCTGATTGGGGGCAGATGTTCGCAGGTAAAGGGACGGCTGGAAAATGGGAAGCCTTCAGGAATGAGATAACGAGAATCCAGAGAAAGTATATTCCTGTCAGGGTGAGAGGAAATGCTAGTAGGTATAGGGAATGCTGGATGACTAAAGAAATTGAGGGTTTGGTTAAGAAAAAGAAGGAAGCATATGTCAGGTACAGACAAGATAGAAGGAGTGAATCCTTAGAAGAGTATAAAGGAAGTTGGAATATACTTAAGAGGGAAATCAGGAGGCAAAAAGGGGACATGAGGTAGCTTTGCCACATAGAATTAAGGAGAATCCAAAGAGAATACAAATACACTAAGGACAAAAGGGTAACCACGGAGAGAATAGGGCCCCTCAAAGCTCAGCAAGGCAGCCATTGTGTGGAGCTGCAGAAAATGAGTATTTTGCATCAGTATTGACTGTGGAAAAGGATATGGAAAATATAGAATGTAATGAAATAGATGGTGACACCTTGCAAAATGTCCAAGGAAGTGCTGGATGTCTTGAAATGCATAAAGATGGATAAATCCCCAGAACCTGAGCAAGTGTACCCTAGAACTCTGTGGAAAGCTAGGGAAGTGATGGCTGGGCCTCTTGCTGAGATATTTCTATCATCAATAGTCACAGGTGAGGTGCCTGAAGGCTGGAAGTTGGCTAACGAGGTGCCACTCTTTAAGAAGGGCGGTAAGGACAAGCCAGGGAACTATAGAGCAGTGAGCCTGATGTCGATGGTGGGCAAGTTGTTGGAGGGAATCCTGAGGGACAGGATGGACATGTATTTGGAAAGGCAAGGACTGATTAGGGATAGTCAACATGGCTTTGTGTATGGGAAATCATGTCTCACAAACTTGACTGAGTTTTTTGAAGAAGTAACAAAAAGGATTGATGAGGGCAGAGAGGTAGATGTGATCTAAATGGACTTCAGCAAGGCTCCCCATGGGAGACTGGTTAGCAAGGTTAGATCTCATGGAATAAAGGGAGAACTAGCCATTTGGATATTGAACTGGCTCAAAGGTAGAAGACCAGAGGGTGATGGTGGAGGGTTGTTTTTCAGACTGGAGGCCTGTGACCAGTGGAGTGCCACAAGGATCGGTACTGGGTCCTCTACTTTTTGTCATGTACATAAATGATTTGGATGCGAGCATAAGAGGTACAGTTAGTAAGCTTGCAGATGACACCAAAATTGGAGGTGTAGTGGACAGCGAAGAAGGTTACCTTAGATTACAATGGGATCTTGATCAGATGGCAGATGGAGTTTAATTCAGATAAATGCGAGGTGCTGAATTTTGGGAAAGCAAATCTTAGCAGGATTTATACATTTAATGGTAAGGTCCTAGAGAGTGTTGCTGAACAAGAGACCTTGGAGTGCAGGTTCATAGCTCCTTGAAAGTGGAGTCGCAGGTAGATAGGATAGTGAAGAAGGTGTTTGGTATGCTTTCCTTTATTGGTCAGAGTATTGAGTACAGGAGTTGGGAGGTCATGTTCCGGCTGTACAGGACATTGGTTAGGCAACTGTTGGAATATTGCGTGCAATTTTGGTCTCCTTCCTATTGGAAAGATGTTGTGAAACTTGAAAGGGTTCAGAAAAGATTTACAAGGATGTTGCCAAGGTTGGTGGATTTGAGCTATAGGGAGAGGCTGAACAGGCTGGGCTGTTTTCCCTGGAGCGTCGGAGGCTAAGGGGTGACCTTATAGAGGTTTACAAAATTATCAGGGGCATAGATAGGTTAAATAGATAAAGTCTTTTCCCTGGGGTGGGGTGAGTCCCAAACTAGGGGGCATAGGTTTAGGGTGAGAGGGGAAAGATATAAAAAGGGACCTAAGGGGCAACTTTTGCATGCAGAGGATGGAATGAGCTGCCAGAGGAAGTGGTGGAGGCTGGTACAATTGTGACATTTAAAAGGCATCTAGATGGGTATATGAATAGGAAGGGTTTGGAGGGATATGGGCCAGGTGCTGGCAGGTGGGACTAGATTGGGTTGGGATATCTGGTCGGCATGGACGGGCTGGACTGAAGGGTCTATTTCCATGCTGTACATCTCTATGACTTTAACTTAAAGTCACCCAGGACAACAACTTTACTTCCGTACATTTCCAAAATCTGCTTCCCAATCTGCTCCTCGGTGTCTCTGTTGCTATTGAGGGTCTGTAGAAAACTCCCAATAAAGTGACTGTCCTTTCATGTTTTGGACTTCCATCCGTACTGATTCTGTAGACAAACCCTCCTCAACAACTTCCCTTTCTACAGCTGTGATACTATCCCTGATTAGCAATGCCACTCACCACCTCTCCCTCCCCCCCACCCCTCACCCCGTTCCTTTTGAAATATCTAAACCCTGGAACATCCAACAACCATCCACAAGTCTACATAATGGCCACAACATCACAGTTACAAGTACTGATCGATGCTCTAAGTTCATCACTCTTATTCCTGACACCTCTTGCATTAAAATAGACATACTTCAATCCATTATACTGACTGCAACTTTGCCCTATCAACTGCCTATCCCTCCTCACAGACTCTCTGCACACTGTATCTGCCTATTTACCAGCTACCCCAACCTCAGATCTGTAGTTCCGGTTCCCACTCCCCTGTTTAAACCCTTTTGAAGAGCTCTAGTAAACCTCCTGTCCAAGATATTGGTACCCCTCCAGTTCCGGTGCAACACGTCCTCCTTGTACAGGTCCCACCTTCCCCATAAAATACCCCAATGATCTACATATCTGAAGCCCTCCCTCCTACAGCAGCCCTGCAACCACGTGTTTATCTGTACTCACTCTCTATTCCTAGCCCCACTAGCATGTGGCACCAGTAGCAGTCTTGAGATTACTACTCTGCTCGTCCTGCCTTCTAGCTTCCAACCTAACTCACTATATTCTCTTTTCAGGTCCTCCTCCCTTTTCCAAACTATATCATTGGTACTGTTGTGTACCACGACTTCTGACTGCCCTCCCTCCCCCTTGACAATCCTGTTGCCTTGATCTGAAATACCCTGACCCTGGCACCTGGGAGGCAACATACCATCTGGGAGTCTCACTCGTTACCACAGAATCTCCTGTCTGTTCCTCTCATAATTGAATCTCCTATCACTATCATTCTCCAATTCTTCCCCCTTCCCTTCTGAGCTACAGAGCCAGGCTCAGTGCCAGAAACTTGGCCACTGAGGCATTCCCCTGGTAGGTTGTTCCCCTCACAACAGTGTCCAAAGTGGTATACTTACTATGAGGGGAACATTCACAGGGGGCTCCTGCACTGTCTGCCTATTCCCTTTCCCTCTCCTGATGGTCACCCAGCTACCTTTATCCAGTAACTTAGGTGTGACTACTGCTCTATAACTCCTCTCTATCACCCCCTCAGCCTCCCGAACGATCCGAAGTTCATCCAGCTCCAGCTCCCAAATAGTTGCAGACTAAATACATACCATGGCTGAATGAAGAAGATGAGAACAAATTAAAATTGAAGAAGAAGAAGGGTTGATGGCGCTTACAATTTTTGACAAAATTATAAAACGCTAGAAGAAAACAGAAAAGAACTATAAGGTCGATAAGGAGCTTGACACCATTTGTGGACAAAGCAGTCCACTTGATTGGCACCACATCCACAAACATCAGTCCCTTGACCACTGACACTCAGAGGCAGCAGTCTATACTGTTTACAAGGTGCACTGCAGAAAGTCTCCAATGATCCTGAGGCGGTTTCCAAACGCATGACCTCTACCCTCTAAAATGACAATGGCGGCAGGTACAGGAGAACACTACCATCTGCAAATTCCCCTCCAAGCCACTCGTCATCCTGACTTGGAAATATATCACGATTCCTTCACTGTTGCTGGGTCAAAATCCTGGAATTCATTCTGAAAGGGCCTTGTGGGTCAGCCTATAGCACATGGACTGCAGTGATTCAAGGAGGCAGCTCACCACCATCACCTTCTGAAGGGTAATAAATACTGGCCAGTTAGCAATACCCACATCCCATAAGGGAATGAATAAAAGGAAAGTAAAGAGCAAGTATAATGAGTGTATCTCAAAACATATTTTTTAAAAACTTGCATCCAAATCTCAAGAGGTGAGTAAATTCTTCTTGTTTCGCTCTTGCTTTAGCAGTATTTTAAATTTAAGACAAATTTATCTTTTCCCAATTCAGCGTGTGCTCGGACATGCAATAAAGCTGTGAAAAAACAAGCCAGGATATCCTTATAAGGTCATTAAAATGAATTTTTTTTTATTGTAAACTCACTCAGTAAAAAGTACTCAGTAAAAGTAAAATCTAATTTGAATTCCATGTCAGAAACACACAATAACATACACACAGGTCAGAGTACTGAGTACTGGAGTTGGGAGGTCGTGTTGCGGCTGCACAGGGCATTGGTTAGGCCACTGTTGGAATATTACGTGCAATTCTGGTTTCCTTCCTATCGGAGGGATGCTGTGAAACTTGAAAGAGTTCAGAAAAGATTTACAAAGATGTTGCCAGAGTTGGAGGATTTGAGCTACAGGGAAAGGCTGAACAGGCTGGGCCAGTTTTCCCTGGAGCGTCAGAGGCTAAGGGGTGATCTTCTAGAGGTTTATAAAATCATGAGGGACATGGATAGGGTAAATAGACAAGGTCTTTTCACTGGGGTGGGGGAATCCAGAATGAGTGGGCGTAGGTTTAGGGTGAGAAGGATAAGATATAAAAGGAACCAAAGGAGCAACTTTTTCATGCAGAGTGTGGAACATGTATGGAATGAGCTGCCAGAGGAAGTGGTGGAGGCCAGTACAATTACAGCATTTAAAAGGCATTTGGATAGGTATATAAATAGGAAGAGTTTAGAGGGATATGGGCCAAGTGCTGGCAAATGGGACTAGAATAGGTTGGGATATCTGGTCGGCATGGAAGAGTTGGACCGAAAGGTGTGTTTCCATGCTGTACATCTCTATGACTCACACGCGCGCACACACACACTAACCACAAATGCACACACAAACATACACGCACACAGACACAAACACATAAACACAGACACTCTCACACACACACACAAAAATGTACAAGCATTCAGAACAAAGGCAGGATGAGGTAAGGTGGGATTAAAAAATGATTACAGTTCTCAGGTGAAGGATTATATTTTCTGATGTTGGTCTTAAAGTTCTAGTGGTTACAACTGAACTGGTTGTGTTGTTGTTCTGGATTTGAGCAGACCGGTATCCACAGTCAGTTTTCCCTCCGGCCTGATCATTCTTAGAGAATTGGGCATACCACATCCAATGAAAGGGAGGCCTTTCATCTTGATGTGACTGGATGTTACCATCTTCTGTAGCAACAAGCATAAATTAATCATCATGGCGTCTCACAGAAGTGATGTTTCAATGTGTGAATATTGGGCCACAATAGCAATGAATCAGTTATCAAAGGGCTTTGATGTTTCATTGTCAGAGATTCCCTATTTTCTTCAATGTAGATTTGGGTGATAGGAGTGGGCTGACAGCAGTTTAATCCTCTTCTTTGCACAGCAAATTTTGGTATAATTCTTTGTTCCAAAATTACCTGCAGTTGAGATCGTTGCCAAGGACATTTGAAGATCTTATTGTGAGCTATATATTTGAGAGTTTGAATTTTGGTGTTCAGGTAATCATCCTTGGATAGCGTGTTGAGGAGATGGTCAGCCCATGTCACTTAAACAAACGTTTGTAAATATCTGCCCAGCTTGACTACTCTCAGGTCAGGTAACATTGGCAGCTATTTAAGGTCTCCCAAACACTTTACTAACCGTTTTCTCAAAAACAAAAGTCCACACCTTTTCAGTTCATGGATAAGATTTAAAGATTAATAGTTTATATTCTATATCATCATTACAAATGCTGTGTGAATGTCGATAATAAACAGTAAATTGTTAAACGTCAGGTTGATTCTGAGGGGAGAGGATAGGGAGTTAGTGGAGAGTAAACAGAAATTAGTGGGATAGTTAACAAGTGTCTAATTTCAGTGTTTAATAACAAGGAGAGCAGATAATTCCTGGACAGGTTTAAATGAGCTGAGTAATAGCATAAATAAAAGGGAAATATTCAGAAGTTTGGTTATCTAAAGATTCTGAAACCTGATGGAATATACCAAATGATTCTGAAGGAAATAGGGAACAAATAGCTGGGCTCATGATGCTCCTATGATGGAACTGGGTAGGAAATGATAGGAGATTGATGCAGTAACCATGTCTGAGTGAGGTTAAGAGAGTGTGAATTCCTAATAATAGTTTTCTGTAGTCTCAAAGTTTTTGATTTATAGAATTAGATGAAGGTTCTAAAGATTTTTCTTGTTGATCATTGCTTTGCACGTGTAGCAAGAATAATACATGCCTCTGGCACCTTTGATTTTTATAATTTCTACTAGTGTTTGTTATAATGTTTTTCTTTAATTGATATTAAAACTGAACTCACAACTGCACCAATGGAACAGCCAACAGTAACAGTAATATCCAGTAGATTGTGAAATTGATTTATATGTCATGAGTAGTTTCATTTCCACATTGAGTAAAATTTTGCTTCCATTAAGCAATAAACCAACTGCTTCACTTCCCTATAAAACACAGCCTAATTACATTTCCTACACTTCCTATCGATTGAATCTTCTGAAATAAAACGTTTACTTGTTCAATTTTGCTCGGAGTTGACCATGTTAATCAGTGAATTGTAATCCTCGTGTCATTTTGGTATGTCTTGGAATAAAAACGCAAGCATCTCGAGTAATTGTGAATACACCTTCAAAACGTGGAACTTTGACAGCCACTTACCTTTTCAGCCTGGCCCCATTCCCCCCGGAGGAGGTGCAGACAGCCGATGTTGAAGCAGATTTTAGAGCTGGGCTCAAGAATAGTGGTGAACAGGTTCAGTGCGGTGACCCACTCCTGACGGTCTGCTGCAGTGATCCCTTCATCCCACAGTTTGATGGTGTCGGTCAAAGACATGCTGAGCCTGGTCGTTTGAAGTACACAAGCTGTGAGACGTGAAACAGAGTGAGTCCTGTGCACTGGTTAAACTAGTACCTAATTTCAAGGTCCTGCCTCTTTTACCATCTGCTTCTTCCACTTGACCGAATACACGACCAAAGTGCTACAGGAAATGTGACCATGAGACTAACTTCAGCTGTGACTACACCAGTTTCATAGGAAGTTAATGCACTGATGCAGGAGCTGCAAGTCATATGGACATGTGAACACATCCAAACCTTACCATAACCTTAAAACAAATTATAAAGGCAAAGTAATTTACATACCAATCCTTCCCCATCATCCCCGCCCCCAAAATATTTTAGCTTTCTGTTGCAAACTTCTAAGTTACTTATTTCCAAAGCTGGAAAGGACTGGCTAAAAGGTCTAACTCCGGACATTTTGTGCTCCTGTTGCTTTCACGCCAAAGCTGCTCCGCCTCCCTGTTTCCATGACAACAATAACATGATCAACAAATAGGCAGGTCTTCTGCAGAGGGACCAAACGCCCAACTGAAGACACATCTTTTCCAATTAGAATAGAAAAGAAAAGGCAAAGAGAGCGCTAAGGTTTGGTGAGCAGCATTGTCAGAGCTTTCCTGTGTGCACTCTCGATGTAGATTTGGGGGATGATGGGAGGGATAGGGGACTTCAATTTTCCTGTTTGCACTGCAAGTTTCGCTCTAAATCTTTGTTCCAATAATACGTGAAGTTGAGGTCATTACCAACGACACCTGACTGTCTCATAGTGAGCTGTATATTCTGGATGTTGAATTTTGATGTTCAGGTAATTTACCTGCATTGCATTTTCAGGAGACAGTCATACATATCACTGAAATGTTCCTTTGAAATTTCCTGCACAGCATGGCTAGTTTCACCTCAAGTGATATGGACAGCCATTTTAGAGTGCACAGACTCTCCTGTCCGTCACACGGTACACAGTGTGCCTCATCTCTCCACTCTGTCACACTGTGGGTTGTGTTCCTGATCTATCCGCTGTGTCTCACTGTATACTGTGTTTCTGACCTCTCATCTTTGTCTCACTGTACACTGTGTTCCCGATTGCTCCTGTCTATCTCACTGTGGACTGTAATTGATCACTTCTCTCTGTCACACTGCACACTGTTTTTCTCATCTCTGTCACACTGCATACCGTCTTCCTGATCTTACCTCTCGGTCACGCTGTACACTGTGTTCCTCACCTCTCCTTGCTGTCACCCTGCAGACTGTGTTCCCAATCTCTCCTCTCTGTCACATTGTCATCTGTGTTCCTGATCTCTCCTCTCTGTCACACTGTTGGCAATATTCCTGATCTCTCCTCTCTTTCACACTGTACACCTTGTTCCTGATCTCTCCTCTCTGTCACACTGTCAGCAGTGTTCCTGATCTCTTTTCTTTGTCATAGTGTACACTGTGTATCTGATCTCTACTCTTTGTCACATTGTGGGCTGTTCCCTGATCTCACCTCTCAGTCGTACTGTACACTGTGTTCCTGATCTCTCTATTCTGTCATACTATGGGCTGTGTTCCTGATCTTTCCTCTCTGTCGGACTGTAGGCTGTGCTCCTGATGTCTCATCAGTGTCACACTGCACACTCTGTACCTGATCTCTCCTCTCTGTCACAGTGCAGACTGTTCCTGTCCTCTTCTATACTACAGGCTGTATATCTGATCTCTCCTCTCTGTCACACTGTACATTGTGTGTCTGATCTCTCCTCTCTGTCACACTATAGGCAGTGTTCCTGATCTCTCCTCTCTGTCACAGTGTACACTGTGTTCCTCACCTCTCCACTCTGTGACTTTGTGGGCTGTTTCCCTGATCTCACCTCTTGGTTGTACTGCACATTGCGTTCCTGATCTCTCCACTCTGTCACACTGGACACTGTGGTCCAGATCTCTCCTCTCTGTCACACTGTAGTCTGTGCTCCCCATCTCTGCTAGCTGTCACACAGGAGGCTGTGTTTCTGATCTCTCCGTTCTGCATTACTCTACAAGGTTTTCCTGATCTCTCCTCTCTATCAGACTGTAGGCTATGATCTGATCTCTCATCACTGTCACGCTGTACTATGGCGCTGATCTCTCCTCTCTGTCCCAGTGCAGACTGTTCCTGTCCTCTTCTATCTGTCATATTACAGGCTGTGTACCTGATCTCTCCTCTCTGTCACACTGTGCACTGTGTACCCAATCTCTCCTCTGTGTCTCAGTGTACACTGTGTTCCTGATCTCTTCTCTCTGTCACACTGCACGGTATTCCTCATCTCTGCTCTCTGACACACTGTACACTGTGTCCCTGATCTCTCCTCTGTGACACAGTGTAGCCTGGGTTCCCGATCTCTCCTCGCTTCACACTGTACATTGTGTACCTGATCTCTCCTCTCTGTCACATTATACATTTTGTACCTGATCTCTCATATCTGTCACTTTATACACTGCATTCCTGGTCTCTCCTCTCAGTCCCACTGTAGACTGTGTTCCTAATCTGTTCTATCTGTCTTACTGTAGACTGTGGTCCTGATCTCTCCTCTCTGTCACATTGTCAACTGTGTCTGATCTCTCCTCTCTGTCACACTGTACACTGTATTCCTCACCTCTCCTCTCTGTCACACTGTAAACTGTGGTCCTGATCTCTCCCCTCTGTCACATTGTCAACTGTGTGTCTGATCTCTTCTCTCTGTCAGACTATAGGCTGTGTTCCTGTCCTCTTCTATCTGTCATACAACAGACTGTGTACCTGATCTCTCCTCTCTGTTACACTGTACACTGTATGTCTGATCTCTCCTTTCTGTCACACTGCTGGTTGTGTTCCTGATCTCTCCTCTCTGTCTCCCTGCTGACTGTGTTCCCAATCACTCTTCTCTGTCACATTGTCAACTGTGTTCCTGATCTCTCCTCTCTGTCAGACTGTACGCTGTGTTCCTGATCTCTCTGTCACATTGTAGGCTGAATTCCTGATCTCTCCTCTCTGTCACACTGTACACTGTGTTCCTCACCTCTCCTCTCTGTCACACTGTGGGCTGTTTCCTGATCTCACCTCTCAATCGTACTTTACACTGTGTTCCTGACCTCTCCACTCTGTCATGCTCTGGGCTGTTCCTGATCTTTCCACTCTGTCACACTGGACACTGCGGTCCAGATCTCTCCTCTCTGTCACACTGTAGTCTGTGCTCCCCATCTCTGCTAGCTGTCACACAGGAGGCTGTGTTTCTGATCTCTCCGTTCTGCATTACTCTACAAGGTTTTCCTGATTTCTCCTCTCTATCAGACTGTAGACTCTGATCTGATCTCTCCTCTCTGTCACACTGTACACTGTGTACCTGATCGCTCCTGTCCGTCATACTACAGGCTGTGTTCCTGAACTCTTCTCTCAGTCACACTGTGCACTCTGTACCTGATCTCTCTTCTCTGTCACAGTGCAGACTGTTCCTGTCCTCTTCTATCTGTCATACTACAGGCTGTGTACCTGATCTCTCCTCTGTGTCACACCGTACACTGTGTTCCTGACCTCTCCTCTCTGTCACACTGTACATTGTGTTTCTGATCGCTCCTCTCTGTCACAGTGTGCACTGTGGGCCTGATCTCTCCTCTCTGTCATAGTGTGCACTGTGTTCCTGATCTCTTCTCTGTCACTTTATACACTGTGTTCCTGATCTTTCCTCTCTGTCCCACTGTAGACTGTGGTCCTAATCTGTCCTCTCTTCACACTGTACGCTGTGTATTTGCTCTCTTCACTTTGTCACACTGTACACTGTGTACCTGATCTCTCCTCTCTGTCACTTTTTATACTGTGTTCCTGGTCTCTCCTCTCTGTCACATTACAGGCTGTGTTCCTGATCTCTCCTCTCTTTCACACTGTACACAGTGTTCCTGACCTCTCCTCTCTGTTCACACTGTACACTGTGTTCCTGATGGTCTCTTCTCTGTCACACTGTAGCCTGTTTTCCTGATCTCTTTTCTCTGTCACACTGTCGGCTGTTGTTCCTGACCTCTCTTCTGTGTCACATTGTGCACTGTGGTCCTTATCTTTCCTGTCTGTCACACTGTCAACCCCAGTCCTTATCTTCCTGCTCTGTTGGCTTTGAACCTCAGAACGAGTATAAGACTGTGGTGCTGGTAAAGCACAGCAGGTGGTGCAGTAACCGAGGAGCTGGAAAATCGACGTTTCAGGCATAAGCCCTTCATCTGGAATTCCTCTGATTCTGAGGGAGCTTAAGCATCAAACTGGTGCAAGTGGTTGTGATCCTTGATGAACATTTTGCATCAGTATTCACAAAGGAGAAGGACATGGTGTTTGGCAAGTCTCGGGAAGGATTTGTTGATATTTTGGAGCATGTAATTGTCAAAAAAGGAGGATGTTTTGTGTGTTTTAAGAAGCATGATGGGATCTTTCCCAGAATGCTAGTAGAGGCCGGTGAGGAAATTGCTCCATCCTTTTCCAAAATGTTTCCGTTCTTCCCTTAGTCACAGGAGAGATCGCTGAGGACTGAAGAATAGCCAGCATTGTTTCTTTGTTTAAGAAGGGCAACAGAGATAATCCAGGTATTTACAGGCTGGTGAGCCTTATGTTCCAGGTGGGGAAATTATTGAAGAAGACTCTTAGCGATCAAATTTACTCCCATTTAGAAAAATATGGACTTAGAGTCATAGAGATGTACAGCATGGAAACAGACCCTTCGGTCCAACCTGTCCATGCCGACCAGATATCCCAACCCAATCTAGTCCCACCTCCAGCACCTGGCCCATATCCCTCCAAACCCTTCCTATTCATATACCCATCTAAATGCCTCTTAAATGTTGCAACTGTACCAGCCTCCACCACATCCTCTGGCAGCTCATTCCATACACATACCATCCTCTGCGTGAAAAAGTTGCCCCTTCGGTCTCTTTTCCCTCTCACCTATTTATTAGTGATAGACAAATGTCTTTGTGTAGGAAAGGTCATGTCTCACAAATTTGATTGAGATTTTTGAGGAAGTGACAAAGATGATTGATGAGGGTGAGGTGGTAGATGTTGTCGACATGGGATTGATCAAGGCTTCTGAGAAGTTCTCTCATTGCAGGCTGATAGAAAAGGTGACATAACATGGGATCCCCTGGTAAGCTCGATCCAAAACTGGCTTAGTCATAGAAGACAGAGAGCAGTGGTGGAAGCACAGTTTTCAGATTGGAGATCTGTGCCCAGTGGTGTTTCACAGGGATTCAGTGCTCGGACACTTGTTGTTTGTAATAAAAATACATAATGGTTTGGAGGAGAAAAATACGGTTTCAGATGACACAAAGATTGAGGAGAACTGCCAGAGGATCCAGCAGGGTTTCGACAGGCAGAGAAATGGCCAGTGGAGTTTATCCTGGGCAAATGTGAATTGATGCATCTTGGAAGATCTCATGCAAAATAGTTGTATAAAGTATGAGGCAGAACCCTTAGTAGCATCAACATACAGGGGGATTTCAGTGTGCAGGTCCACAGTTCCCAGAAAGTGGCAACACAAGTGGATAAGGTGGGCAAGAAGGCATATGACATGCTTGCCTTCATTGGTCACAGCATAGAGTGTAAAAATTGGCAAGTCAAGTTCCAGCTGTCCTGAACTTTGGTTAGGCCACATTTGGAATATTATATACAATTCTGGTCACCACACTAACAGAAGGATGTGGAGGCTTTGGAGTGGGTAAGGTACAGTTTCCCGGGATGTTGCCTGGATTGGAGGGTATTAGCTACAAAAAGGGATTGGACAAACTTGATTTGTTTTCACTTTAACTTGAAAGATGAGGACTGACCTGATAAGAAATTTACAAAATTTATGAGAAGCGTGGACAGAATTGATAGTCTGAGTCATTTTCTCAGGGTAGAAATGTCAATTACTAGGGGAACTAGGTTTAAGGAAAAAGGGAATAAGTTTAAAGGAAATTTAAAGTTTTAAAGGAGGCAAGTATTTTATACAGAGGGTGGTAGGCACCTGAAGTGCACTGCCAGAGGAGGTGGAGCTGGGTACTGTAGCAATGTTTCACTGCCATCTTGACAGATATATGACTTGCCAGAGACTGGAGGGATACGGACCACTTACAGGCAAAAAATTTCCAGTTTAGAAAGGCCTCATGTGTCAGTGCAGTCTTGGTGTGCCGTAGAGTCTGTTCCTATGCTATACTGTCCCTGTATCTTTGATCTTCATCCTTATTTTCCCATCTCTACTGATAATTGCTGAGCTACACTCCCCGAACACACATCACTGTGTTCTCTTTATCGTCTTGAATATTAAAGACTTATTCAGCTTCTAAAGAGATTGAACATCTGCAATTTAACTGGAGTGTGTCATTCAACATCTCCATCGCTCTGAAGGAAAACATCTTTCTTCTGACCTTCAGTCTTGGATCAGATTTAGGCATTTTCCTCCCATTTTCTTCAGTTCTGTAATTAACAGTCTAAGTTTAAAAAAAAACCTAAAGCAGCCAAAAGTCAACAACTAACTTTCTTGCTAATTACAAACTGGCATTCAGTCAATTTACTACCACGTCATTATCTGAATAGTGTGGAAATTTTCCAGTTGATAATTTCAGTGAAAAGAAAATGATACAATTGCAAAATAAGATTTTTGTCATTTATTTAATTAACAGGAACCATCCCATTCTCAGCAGACCCTGTTAATCTCCATTATCCTTTCGTTCCAGAGGATGTCCGAGATTGTGACTGTTTTTGGGGCTGACAAGTGCCAAGGGAAAGCTATAGCCACCGCCTTGCTCCAAGATGGTCATTTCACAGTGCGGGCTGTAGTTCAAGAGTTAACCTCTCCCACTGCTCAGGAACTGCAGACAGCAGGGGCACACCCATTACTGGTAGACTTCAACAATCCCGACAGCATCAGCGCCACTTTGTGTGGTGCACACAAGTGCTTTGTCATCACCCACACAGATTTCAACAACAAGGATTCTCTGAGGGTTAGTCATATCATTACATTCCTTCCAAACAAGAGGTGAAGGCCCTGTGGTATAATCTCTGGACTAGTAATCCAGAGACCCACGTAGTCTCTGTCTGGGTAATCTAGGTTCGAATCCCACCATAGCTGATGGTCAGATTTGAATTTGTGCTAATTGCAATTCAATGTAAATCTGGAATTAAGAGTCCAATTCCTGGATATCAGGAAAAACCGCTCTGAGTCACTCATGTCCTTTATGTTGACTTGTATGCGTCTCTAGACTGGGCAGTTAGGGATGGCCAAAATAATAACAAACATTTAAACATAATTAAAATAAGCTATTTCAGATTCTGGAGATCAGAATTAAAAACAGAAAGGATTGGACCTGCTAAGTTTTACTGGCAATTTCTGTGTTTTTTTATAGATATTTTTATTAGAAATTTAACATTTTTGCAAGTTTATAAAAATAAACAAAACTCTCAAATACAAACATTGATGTACAATTAAATCAAATATACAATAGTCAAAATTTAACAAAGGAAAGAAAAAAAACAAAAACCAAAATAAAATTAAAAAAAAACCAAAACTCAACTTTCTACTAATCTAACCTATAACTAACCAGAGTGTATACTTAAGTCTCTTACATGCTCGGAATGTATTAACATCAAATGTAATAAAACCCGTATTCGTGTGGGATTCCTCTCCCAAGGGGCCCCGGAGCAGCCAGGTTTGTAATCTTCACTAAATAAAGGCCCTTGTTAGGATGGCCGAAATATCTGCATTTATGTAATTCAAAAAGGGCTGCCATATTTTATAAAATAATTCAGTCTTTCGGTGCAAGGAAGTCAAGGGGAATATATTCCATAATTAATCTGTGCCAATTTGAAAGTCCAGGGGGGCCCTCAGCCACCCAGTTCATCAAAATATTTTTCCTTGCACAGAAAGAGAGAATAGAAAATAGTCTCTTCCCGTGCGTATCCAGGGAGGAAAAGTTCGAAAAGCCCAAAAGGAGAGATACAGGGTCCACTCTAATTTCCGTTCCTAAAATATCTGTCAGGGTACTTGCTACTTTAGTCCAATATCTACGGATCTTATGACAAGTCCATAGGCAATGTACCAGAGTGCCCACCTCTATTTTGCATTTGGGACACATTGGAGATGCTCCTGCCTTAAATTTTGCCAATCGAGCCGGTGCTATATGGGCCCTATGAAGTATCTTCAGCTGGATAGCCTGGGTTCTGTTACAGATAGTAATTCTTCAAGCATTTTCCCAAATATCATTCCACATTTCTATAGAGATTTCTAGTCCCAAATCCTGATCCCATGTTTTAAGCAGATTGTCCATATCTCCCGACACTTCATCATGTAGTAAATGATAAATAGTACTAACGGAGGATACCCCTACTGGTCGTAGGACATTACATTCTCTATCTGATTTATGAAGACTATCTAGTAACGTAGTCTTCTTCTGTATATAATCTCGAATTTGGAAGTATCAAAAGAGGTCTCCATTGGGTAATCCGAATTTCTGACGCAGCTGTTCAAAGGACATCAGGACCCCATCTTTAAATAGGTCCCCTAAACATGAGATACCCCTGGATCTCCAGAGTTTAAAAGTGGCATCTGTAAACCCCGGTTGGAATCCCCATGCCCCTACTATCGGTGCGTGGGGGGATGTTTTATGTAAATTACCCTCATTTTGCCGCATTATATTCCAGGCCTTAATTGTGTTTAGTATTATGGGGTTTTTACAGTGATCTGTAATGATTTTCCTCTTGTCTGAAAATAAGAGGTTAGTAAGTGGGTATTTTACTTGGGAGGCCTCGATGTCCAGCCAGATTGATTGTGGATCAAACAAGACCCAATCAGCTATGTAACTTAGTAGGGAACTTAACTGATATTTCCTAAAGTCTGAGAAATCCAGTCCTCCCCTTGCCTGTGGAAGCTGTAGCTTCTTCAGCTTAATAAGGGGCCGCCTATGATTCCAAATAAAGGAACCCAGCCAGCCATATAATTTACGTAGGGCTATCCTTGGCAGCATCACCGGAGCATTCTCATAGGGTATAAGAGACGGGGCAGAACATTCATTTTAATTAGTGCTATTCTACCCAACCAGGAAATTGGAAGGTCTCCCCATCGCTGGAGGTCCTGCCTTATCCTTTCCAGTAATTGCACAAAATTAGCCCTATACAACTGACCAAATACTGGAGTAATAAAAATACCTAAATATAAGAAGCCCTCCAGGGACCAACGAAAGGGAAAAAGGGATCCGTCCACTAAGTGGGGTGTCATAACCAGGCCACCCATTGGCATAGTCTCCGATTTTGAAAAATTAATTTTATAGCCTGAGAATGCACTAAATGTATTAATAACTTGAATTAGACGAGGTACTGACATCAGAGGATTATTGAGGAATAAAAGAACATCATCTGCATAAAGGGTAATTTTGTGTTTACCTGTACCAATCCTCAGGGCCGTTATATTAGGATCAGTCCGTATAGCTTCTGCTAGTGGTTCAATTATTAGCGTAAATAACAATGGCGAGAGAGGACATCCCTGACGGCAGCCCCTACCCACACTGAAGCTATCCGATCTTAATCCATTGGTAATAACAACTGCTTTGGGATCACTATACAATGCTGAGACCCATTTGGTAAACACCTGTCCAACGCCAAACCTTTCCAATGTGTAAAACAAATATGACCATTCAACCCTATCGAATGCCTTTTCCACGTCTAATGAAATTACTACTCCTGGTATCTTTCCCTGATGACAGGCTTGGATCATATTCAAGACCCTTCTAATATTATTGGATGATCTACGGCCTTTAATAAATCCCGTCTGATCCTCCTTTATAATATATGGCAGTACCCTTTCTAGTCTCAGTGCTAACATTTTAGAGAGGATTTTAAAATCTACATTTAGCAAGGATATTGGTCTATAAGATGTACAGTCTTCTGGATCTTTTCCTTTTTTGAGGATAAGAGAGATATTTGCCTCTTTCAGCGTGGGCGGGAGACAGACCTGACTATGTGCAAAGTTATACATGTCCATAAGTGGATCAGCCAATATTTCTGTAAATTCTTTATAGAATTCAGCTTGAAAACCATCTGGACCCGGTGCCTTTCCGCTCTGGAGTTGCCTAATTGCATCAAGTATTTCTTGGACTGTTAGAGGAGCATTTAGGGCCGATACCTGTTCCGGAGTCAAGCCCGGAAAGGTCAAATTTTTTAAAAATGACTGCATCCTCCTAGTCCTATCTTCACAATCCTGCGATTTATATAACTCAGAATAAAATTCTCTAAAGATCGCATTAATCTTTTTATGATCATGAGTCAAGGTACCTGTACTTTCCTTGATAGTCGTAATAGTCTGAGGGGCCTTCTTTTTCTTTGCAAGAAATGCTAAGTATCTACCCGGTTTGTCGCCATATTCATATAACCTTTGTTTTGCAAATAATATTTCCCTCTTAGCCGTTTGAGTAAGCGTAGTGTTTAGTGCTGTCCTAAGAGCCGTAATCCTTTGCAATTTTATAATAGAAGGTCTATCAGCGTATGCTGTTTCAGCTGCTGTTAAGCGAGCTTTGAGCAGACGCTGTTGCTCTCCCTTCAGTTTCTTCTGAGTAGGAGATGGTCAAACCTCGTGCATAAGCTTTGATGGTCTCCCACATCATTGATGGGTTGCTAGCCGTACCTGAATTAATTTCTAAAAAAGTTTTAAATTCTTGGGAGAAGTACTTTACAAATTTACTATCTTTTATCAGGAAGGGGTCCATACGCCAATGCCGAGCGGATGTCCCATTGTTCCTTGCCTTAGTTTCCATATATACAGCGGCGTGGTCGGAAATCGCTATAGTACCTATTTTACAGGATAACATAGAATTTTAAAAAATCGATGGGACAAAAGACATATCAATTCTTGTATGACATTTATGTGGATTAGAGTAGAAAGAAAAATCTCTACCCTGTGGATGAAGACATCTCCATACATCTACCAATCCTAATTCTTTATTCAGATCCGCCAATTGTCTAGATCTGGGAGATACTCCAGCAGCACTCTTGGGAATCCTATCTATTTCCGGATCCATAATACATTAAAGTCTTCCCCTATAATTGTATGACGGGCACCAAAGGCCATCAATTTTGAAAAAGCTTCCGTTATAAATTTAGAGGGGTGTGCCGGGGGGCAGTACAAATTTAGAATCCCATATTCCTCTCCATTTACGAGGGCTTTAATCAAAATATATCGTCCAAATTTGTCTTTTATCTGATTTAGAATTTTGAAAGGGAAATTCTTCCGAACAAGAATAACAACTCCCCTGCTTTTTGAGCTAAAAGAAGAGAAAAAGGCCTGATCAAATCCGCCCTGCCGTAATTTTAAATGTTCTTTATCCGACAGGTGTATCTCTTGTAGGAGAGCTATATCAACTCTTTCTTTCTTAAGATTTGATAATATTTTCTTCCTTTTGACTGGCGAATTACTCCCCTTGACATTCCAGGTGCACCACTTAACCGACTGATCAACCATAATCATCTGGGCAGATCCGAGACCCCTTGGGAGGGGAAACCCTATCTGGAACATCCCGAGCATGGAGCATATAAAATTTACAAAAATAAAGGCTCTCTATTACACTCACAACAATATAATAAAAAACTATTTCTAAATAAGAAAAATATAAAACGTACCTAAATGGAGATTTTCCCCCTTATTCCCAGGAAGCGTCACTTCCTCTCCAAAAGTCCATCTTATCCTCTCTCAACCAATGCCCCACCCTTGACCCAGGTGCTCCTCAATAAAATGAGGAGAATTCAAATATAATACAAAGCTAGAGTTAACAGTGAGCACCCTACCCCCGCCCACACCAACACCTGGATATATTTGGGAATGTTAATACTATATATAAATATATAACTATAAAATTACAATCTCAACAAGTAATAATTAGATATAATAATACAAAATAACAGGGGAAAAACAACCCCGCTCCTAAAGACAGAGGTAAAATAGAATAATGTAACCACCTCCCCCCACTAACATTAACCAATCTCTCCAACATATATATACATACATACCCACATATATACATAAAGTAATAAAAGAAAACAAACCAAGCGGGGGGGGGAGAAAATCAAATCCCTCTCCCCGCCCCCCATGATAATATTAAACAATGAGGTAAAAAAAAAGAGAAGAAAAAAAAAGGGGGAATATAGACCAAAGTGGGGGGAAAGGCAAACCAACATCCACAATCTCTTGCAGTTTATTTAAGAGAGTCCAAGAATTCCTTAGCCTTCTCTGGTGAACCAAAGTTTTATATAGATCCTTCGTGGTTAAAGCGTAGCGTCGCTGGATAGCGTAAGGAGTACTGAGTATTTAAGTCCCTTAAACGCTTCTTCACCTCATCGAATGCCTGCCTCTCCCTATAGCTCTGCAGCTGGAACAGGACCGGGCGTGGGCGCTGGTTTGAGCCGGGCCCACGTATTGCGACCCGGTAGGCCCATTCCACCCTTACCTGGCCTGATCCAGCATGCAGATTTAAAAGCTGTGGCAGGCACTGCTCCAGGAATGCTGTAAGCTGGCCTTCCTCTTCCCGTTCGGGAAGGCCCAGCAACTGAATATTTTTTCGACGACCTCGATTATTGAGGTCGTCAATATGATTTTCTAAGGTCCGGACTCGCTGCTCGAGAGTCCGGACCTGATCGGCGGTCGATTGAGCTGCAGTCTCCGAGGTCGCGGCCTTTAACTCCGCCCCTCCGACTCGGCGCTCCAGTTCCTGGATGTCTCGGCCGTGCTTCTGCAGCGCGGCCGAGAGTGATTCCCAGCGATGTCGGGACTCCTCAATGAAGGCATCGATCTTCGCGTCCAGCTTGGTGATCATCTCCACAAGGCTTGTTACCATCGGTAAGTCCCCCGGGGCGGCTGTGGACGCCTCTGCTGCAGCTGAAGAGGGAGAGGGTGGGGGAGGGGGTCCTGCTTTTTGAGAGCTGCGGACTCCCTTCCCTTTGGTCATTTTTCACTAAATATTAGACTACTTAAATATAATACTAAGCAACTATTTAAATTTAACAGCTATTATGAATGATTTGGTGAGTGTGGTGGGAGTGGGTGACCCACTTTACCCAAGTCTTGGGAAGAGCACTATAGACTCAGACTCGCTGGGTCGCCGCCATCTTGGATCCCCCCGCACTTTCTGTTTTAGTCAGGGTTGAAATGTAATTGCTTGCCCAGCCTGGATCGATGATATTAACTACATATGCAGAAAGGGATCAGTACTTACACTGGTGAGGGGGTGGCTGTTCAGCAAAAAACACACAGACGGACATGGAGAAGTAAACCAGGAGAGACATTCAAACCATGGAGGAAGTGCAGAGGCTGTACTGTGACTGATCCCTGGGATAGGAGTTTGTGTTCTGAGTTAAGTAAAAGGTACAGTCGCCATTGTTTTACCCAACTGGAGGGCTGTTTTTTCATTCAATAGAAATGACCGATGGTGGTTTAGCCTGAGGATTACCATGCTTACGCAAGGGGAGAGGTTGAGAAGGAGAGTCCTTCATAAGCTGATGATGGGAATTGAACCTGTACCTTCCTGTGTTAGGAACCTGACCATTCAACCAGCGTGGATTTTCAATGCATTGGCCATTTGGTGGCCAGAGGGTGCACTCACTGCCCAAATCAGGATGCTATTTGGTTTTGTGAAGCTGGGTGGTTAGTCAGACACCCTTGAGTATGGAAGGAGCTGCAGCCAGCTGTTGCAGGTAGAGGAGAGAGAGGGTGCTTTATCTCTCAGCAACACTTAAATTGTTTAAATTAAAAATGGCCACCACTGCTGGGCTACCATCTCCCTGTACAGAGTGCCCTGCAGGCAGAGCTGTGGATAGCTGTGCAGTGAAGATCCCAAAGCCTGTCAAGAGTGCTGAGTCACCCCAGCCCCTACCCAGGCTGCTGTGAAAAATGAGATTTAGGCGTGAGACATCGTCAACTGGCAATGCAATATTTAATGCCATCTGCCTTTATTCTAAATGATGCCCCTAGTGTCAATGAATGGAATTGTGAGAAGAAATGAGGGAAAAATGGACATTTCCATCTTGAGAAAATGAGACTGCAAAGTGCATATATAGAGGTATAATGAATATTAACAAACTGCATTTAAAATAAAAATCATAGGAAAGTAAACCAAACAAGACTCCAAGTTAAACTGCACTTTTTGGGTGTAGATCGTAAATTCAAACTGAGGACTACAAGGCCTAGAGACAGGAATGGATTTCTGATTGGGTGATGAAGGTAAACATCCTGGAATTAGGAAACAATAAGCTGATTCCACTATATGTCAGCCATGGAAAGTTGTGAAAGAGATTACTGCTCCAGATATTGTTCCAAATATATACTGACTAATTTGATGTTTTTGAATTAACTGGGAGCTTGGGGAGCCAATTGTTTTCCATTGCTTTCTTAATGGAAATAATTCAGCTAATCAGAGTTGACTTGTCAACTAATCAGTACCCCTTTCATCCTACTGAATAGATTACTGTAATTAGACTAAATTCATGCATTTGTCCTGATCAGTACAAGACAAAAGCTCTGGTAATATGACTCTCTTATCAGCAATATCTAAATTCTGTACTACCATGCAGTACCAAGTGACTCTTTCACAAGATGATTGCATAATAGGCAAATATAATCCTTACACCACCAGCTTGTCTTACAGAGGAAGTAGGAAAATAGCCCAATGGTTTACCATTTTAAAAACAATTTCCTTCCCATTATGTTTCTTTCTTCTGCAGGCTGAAGTTCAGCAGGGCCACAGGATAGCTGACATATGTAAACAGCACAACATCAGGCAGATTGTGCTTAGTGGAGCTCATCATGTTCACAGGAAATATGGTCTCCCAGCAAGACACATGGATGCAAAAGCATGCATCAATGATTACATGAATGAAATTGGTTTGCCCAAGACGGAGATTATAGTTCCATTTTACTTTGAAAGTTTTCTGACAACATTCAAACCAAACCCAGTTGGAAATAACACTTACAAAATTGGTAAGGATTGAATTTCAGTTTTCGTGAATTGCAAAAATACCTTCTATTTACTATAAATTTAAGGGTAAAAGATCCAAAGAATCCATAAAGAATTCCTCGAAGATGGTGAGAATCTAGAAGTAGGATTCATAGTTTAAAAGTAAAGAGGCACTCAGTTTAAACAAAAATGAAGAAACCTTTTTTTCTCTGAGAGTTGAGAGTCTTTGGAAATCCCCTCCACAAAAAGCCAGGCGGCCTGTGCTTGTTCCACTGGTGGTGCATATGTTCTTTCAAAACAATGGCTGAGTGAGGTTATCTGAATGGGTCGAGAGTGTGGTGCTGGAAAAGCACAGCAGGTCAAGCAGCATCTGAGGAACAGGAGAAAC
This sequence comes from Hemiscyllium ocellatum, assembly GCF_020745735.1. NCBI lineage: Eukaryota > Metazoa > Chordata > Chondrichthyes > Orectolobiformes > Hemiscylliidae > Hemiscyllium > Hemiscyllium ocellatum. The sequence continues at coordinate 53,515,022 of NC_083409.1, forward strand.
ATGATGAAGGGCTTATATCCGAAACATCAATTCTCCTGCTCCTCGGATGCTGCCTGACCTGCTGTGCTTTTCCAGCACCACACTCTCGACTCTGATCTCCAACATCTGCAGTCCTAACTTTTTCCTAATCTGAATGGGTATAGACCAGAAAATATGCTTACTCAGCAGCAATGCTGAGAACCCTCACATTTCTCATCAATAAAGATTGGCATCAGAAGGGGGTCACAAGTCTCACATTTACATTCTGTGTACCCGGTTTGAGTGAACGAGGTATGTGCAATGATCACCAGAGAAGCTACTTAGAATAATGAGGTTCTAGAAAACCTCTCTAACATTTATATAAAAGAGATGAAGTTAGAATCAGAAGATGGCACATTTCATTCACAATCACTAAGATGCATTATCAGCTTTGCAATCTTCTCCCTCGCATCAGTGTGTGAATGGGGACAACATGGGATCAGAGTGTTTTACCCATGTGGTAATGACATGTGTTGCAGAACCAGTCACAGGCTGGTTGTGGTTGGGTACAGCGTTGTCACCAATACTCCTTTCTACTCTTTTATAAAGCAATCCCAGCCTCATGAGTCTAAAATTTATAGTCATTTTAATCAGCCTGCTCAGACATGTTATGACACACACCCAGGGAAGATGGTACTTGAACCAGAATGTACTGACCCAGAACACTATCACTACATCACCAAACCCAGATCGATAGAGTTGAAGGGCCTATCTGAGTAGCTGTGTTATACTCTTAATGAGAAGAAGCATTTATCTTCTAACAAATATGCCGTTTGATTGAATGATCACACCTGATCCAAGTTACACTGACTAATTATCCATCATATTATCAGGAGCCAGAAAAGACATTCACTTAGGGTCTCGTGATAGATTGATTTGTCTATCTCCAAAGACTGTTTAACATCAGATTGGTTGAAGTTTGTTGCAGCTTCAACATGAATTCTTTCAGAACGATGACCTTGGACAACAGTAACTACTGTATACTCTGGACACCTACTGTTTTTATGTTTGCAGAAAATGTAGAACCAGAAATTGAATATTGTTGGTTACTTATTGCACAAATAAAACAGCAGATGTAGCGACTTGGTGAAAAAGGAAACATTGTAATGATTGTGTCGAAAGGAAATCAGTGAATCACTGAAAACTTGCCATTGAGAGACTGTAGACTGACTTGTGGGATGACAAATTTTTCCCATCAGGAGAGATTATGTTGGCTGGGTCTGTAATCTGTAGAATTTAGAGGGGATCTCAATGAAACATATACATTTATAACAGGGCTGGGCAGAGTGGATGGAGGTCCCAAATCCTGAACAAGGAGTCACGGTCTCAGGATGTGCAGTAGACTACTTCAGAATGAAATAAAAGTCTCTTCACTCAGAGAGCGACGAACTCCAGAATTCTGTACCGCTGAAGGCTGTGGAGATCATGTCACTGGACTGAATGACTTGCCACTGCCACTATTTGCTGCGTTTCTGTGAATTTAGTTGGATGTTGATTAGTTTGCAAAGGAGGAAATGGCCATCTGTTTGTTTCTCTAGTGTGCATCAGCTTCACCAGTGACATGCTGACATATTCTGCTGCGCATGATGACAAAAGTGTCACTCCATAACTTCAGTATATAATCTGAAGCTGACTATTCAGTGGAGCATCTAGTGTCCCTGGTCAACATTTACCTCGTCTGTTAGTGGGCTGTTTTCAGGAACAAACTGAACAATGACTATGCTTCAAAAATAATAGCAAAGAGTTTTGTGATGTTCTAGGAAGTGAAACATGCTGAATAAATGCACATTGTTCCTTCTTAGGTATGTGGTTGAAGAAAAGATAGTCGTTAAAATCTAAGTAACATGTTTGCTCTGTATAAAGAGTATATAAACTTTATAAACAGCATAAGTGTTCACTTTTTTTTACTAGGTGAAAATCCTCCAGATGCTGCGCTTGTTTTACTTTTTAGAATTGTTCTTTGTTGTTTACAGTCATTCCTATGGGAGAAACAGCCATGGATGGAATAAGTATCAACCAGATTGGTCCAGTTGTGACAGCCTTGTTTAAAAGCCCACAGCGCTGGATTGGAAAGAGCTGTTTTCTGTCAGCAGGCAGGCTGAAGATCCAGGAATATGCACGAATTCTCACACACCACCTATATCCCAAACAGTTTAAAGATTCCCGGGTATGACCCATCTTAAAAACATATTGTCACTGGATTAGTTGATTCTCAGAAGCAGCTTGTGGATGAAAACGATTGTTGAGCAGCATTGTGTATGGGTCAACATGTTATCATTTTATTTCAGGGACTTAGATTAGAAATACAAAACACGAAAAGTGAAATGAATTTAGACAAAGCCGTTTGTCTTGGATGTTAACCTTTGGCATAGAACTTTGTTAATCAGATATCAGATCAGATGGAGGGTCGGTGTGAAAATGAAAATCATATTGGTACACCAGGAGGTTTATTTGATTGTTTAACTCAGCATTGTTTTACTTGTTATAATGGTGATGATGACGGGGTTTGATCAAATCTGAAAAATGTTCCTTTTCTCAAGAGGTAATGAATGAGCAGAAAGAATTCTTTTAAAATGCAGTTTTACATTATTACCCATTAGATGCAGAAATAGAAGTAGGCCATTTAACCCATCATTTGGCTACCTATTGACTTTCCAAAACATATTGCTTCTGTGTGCAGATAGGCAGAGAGGTGTTGGCACAGCGCTGGCTGGAATTGTGTTTCTGCAAAATCCCCACTGCACAAGGCTTCATGGGAATTTCCTAGGAAATTGAACCTGCTCCTGGGCAATTCACTTGCATCTGGAACTTTCCAAAACAGCCCCTTCAAGTAAGGAACTTTAGAAGATTCCAAATCATTTAAGCCTAATAGTTACGCAGGAAAAGATAAAGGTTACAAAACCTATTCTAAACCCTGGGGAACTATCAAACTGCCTCTCCAACTCCTAATGACCCGACAGCCTTCCCCGCCACAATGATCAGAAAACGACATTACCAAACCCAGCAACTTCTCTCCCTTCCCAGACCTGCCCTGTTCTCCCCTCTCAGACCAGGCCATCCTTCTCCCCACTCAGGTCCTGCCTCCTCCCCCTGCCACCTCTTACCCCTTTCAGACCCTGCTACCTCTCCCCTTTCCAAACCTGACAGTTTTTGCCCTGACCAGAGTCAAAATCAACCTCATCCAGCATTTCCAATTTCTTCCCCATTGTTGGACATGACAAGCCCTTCACCAGCCTGACCCTCTTGGACCCAATATCCCCTTGGCTGGACCCAGAAGATACACAGTACTCTGTACCCCTGAAGCCGACAATTCACAATCCCTCACCTCCCTAAGCTCTCATCAACTTAACCTGTCCCATGGAATCTTCTCTATCCCACCACACACCATCCAGCTGGCATGCTACAAACCTGGCATCCTTCCTGGCCTCACCCACCTGACACCCTAAACCCATAACTAATTCCATCTAAACCCCACAATTAATTATTCTTTTGTAGGAGTTGTCTAAGTGGCAGGTTTGCTGTTAGACAACTACATCATAGCACAGAGCACATGGACTATTCCAAATGTGGGTGTGGTTTCTACAATGACCCTACATGGTGCTGGATTTGTGGATTCTTGGACAGCTTCATAACAGTGGGCTCAGGTTCAGGAATCTCCAGCAATAAAATTGTCTAAAGGTAGCTGGGTAACTTTTAATTCGATCATGATCAGAGTTAGGATTTCTTATCCTACTCAGAATAGTTGAGACATAACTGCTTTTGCAGCTTTCAGTAGAAAGTTGAGAGTGCAGTTGTAAAGTATAAAGCAGATATGACTATTCTGTCCAAGACTTGAACACGATTCCTATATCAAAAGTTTTTTTTAGAATTTGTTTTGCGCTCCTAAACTGAATAAGTAACATTTATTGTCTGAGGTGTGATCTTTCCTTTAACATTCATTTGCCCCTCTGTTTTTCTATTAATGATATAGTGGTCATTGTACTTTTAAAATATCTTCTTTCATCTTTCTTAATTCCAGTTATTACTCTGCACCTTCACTTTGTTTAAAGCAAGACTTAACACAACAGTCCCTACTGGGGCTTTTGTCAAACCTCTCATTTCCTTCCAGATTATCTTCCTCCTTTTGCAATCTAAATTTGACAGCTTTAGTATAATGTCAATACTTAGTTCCTCTTATACTCCTCTTCAATTCTTGGCTTTTAACCTAATGCCACATGCACCTGAAATGAAAGAGCATGGACAACTAAGGTACGGTCTTCCTGCTCATAACCCTGTTTGCAGCTGTTACATATTCCAAACAAAATCCTTGTGCAGTAACTGGAATAGACCCATCCACTCTGTCAATCAGGATATTTTATCCAGTTTCCATAATAATCTGAATTATACTTGCCCATTTCTTTCTCTTGATGGCAGATTTCAGTCCGAGAGTTTGTGGAATTCTTTGGAGGACCAGGAGCTCAGGACCTTGGGAATATGTTTGAATTTTGGAAGCGAGGTGGACAGAAAATGAACTATGCTTTGACTCTGGAGCTGTATCCAGAGTTACAACAATTCCAACAGTGGGTTTCAGCTAACAGTACCTTACTCAGGACTGCTCTGGATAATGAACAGTCAGAATCGACAGACAGATGAATGCATGCGAGTAGAGTTAACTGCTGTTCCTAAATCTTTTACAAAAAATTTACCAAATTAGTACCACTAGGAAATTAGTAATATCTTACTGGAGGATGTATCATTGACCACATTTATCAAGTGTTGGTTCTCAGAAATAAAATGCATTCTTTTGTGTTTATGTGCATATTTATTTTCTCTTTCTTTTCTCCCCAGCACATTAAGTCAAACTGTCCTTCAGATTGTAATTTGCTTTGGACTTCTGCCAATGTCACTCTGAGCAGCCCAGAAGTGGTCTGGCTCCAAAGTCTCCTCATCCCATTTATACATTGCAGAATTAGTATCAGAGAGCCTTGAACCAGGACAGACCAAACTGTGGCTGATGCAGCCATATTACAGGACATTTGGTTCTCCTACATCAGTTAGGTTCTGCCTTGACTGAATCAGTGGGAAAAATGTAAGACTTGCAAATTAGGGCTACAACTGACTAATCTCCACATTCATGTCTGTGGTTCTGCTGCTGATTTTAACATATTTTTGCACTATCTTCCATATATAGATGTGAAGATAAAACCTCAGCCACAAAGGGCTAATGTCAGCATGTGATGTAAGAAGTAGTAATTTGTAAAAGCAAGAAGTACTGTATATAACAAATATAAAACAATTTTAATTTTCAGCCATCAAGAAAACTTAGTATTTTAAATTAATTTTCACCATTAACCAGTTAATAAGAGTTAATTTTATAGTTTTCCAGTAATTCTTCAGCATTGTGGTTATGAGCTGTTGAAATGTAACTTCCTGTTTTGAAACTGAAGTTTTTTTTATAAAATGCTGTAAGTTCAGTGTTGCAGATCTCTCCTAGACTCGAGCAGTTCTGCACTCTTTGTGATAGGGAACAGCACTGGTGCAAGCTGATTCAGATTAAATTCTTGTTCACAGCTTTTTTGTGCACTGACTTGCCTGATTTATGTCACACTCTACAGGTCAGGGATAGTTCCTTCATTGTCTCGAACTGGGAATGCTTGACATGCCAAAACCTATCCAAATTGTGTAAAATAAGGTGTGCACGTAGTGCAACTTCCTGGAATCTCAAAACTTTCCTGAACCAAATATGAAATATTAATCTTTTCAATTTTGCATTGTATTTTAACCTGGAGTAAAAGAATTCAAAAATTGGAAATACACAGGCCAGTCAGTATTCTGAAGACAATAGGGTAATATTTCAGGTGAAGTCCTTTCATCTCCTGTGCATTGTTAACATTGCCCAATTTTAGTACAGATAGAACCATCTGAAATGTCTATGTCATGATATCATGCATTTTCAAACACTTGGCTTGTCCTTTAATTTTGTTCCTAAATTTAAAAAAATGAAAATCTCTGCTTACTATTTCCTGTGAATTTAATTTGGTGTAATGAATATGTGGACAGGGAAGTTGAGCCAGAGACTGTGTTGTGACCAATATTAGGATTTATTTAGAACAAGCCAAAGTGATTTTTTTTCCCCCTGCAAATTTAAACCATTGTCCTTCCTGCCCATGACATACAGCCTCGGAGCTCCAGTGAACATTGTCAGTATTTTGCACTTCAAAGAACATCAGCTTTTTATCAATGCTTTAAAACACAAATTCTTCATCATGATTCTACAGGATCAAGCTTTCTCTTCTGGTATTAAAACGTACTTCACGTGATTCCACTAATATTCTTAGTATTCTGCGCTTAAAAGTAATAAGAGCATTGGTTGACCCTTCAGATGTTTGAGCCTGCTCCTCCAGTTAGATCATGGCTAACCTGTGTGTGGTGTTAAATTCATTAAGCTGGGTGCCTTCTATAACCTTTAACTCCCTCCTCACTCAGAAATACAAAACTTTTGAAAAATTCACTGGGTTGCTATGTTTGGAATTTATATGACAAGCTCCATTTAAGATGATCTAGAATTAGGGGGTAGTTCTCCCATTTACGACAGCGACGAAGAGGACCAGAGTCTTGATGACCTATACATTAGAACGTAATGGAGGCCGAGTCACTGAATATATTAAAGACATAATTAGATTTTTAATCTAAAAGGAAGTCAAGGTTTGGGGTGTATGCTGGAATCTGGAGTTGAGACCACTATCAGATCATCTTCTTGAATTATGTAAGAGGTTCAAGGGGCTGAATAGCCTACTCCACTTATATTTCTTATGTTCTTAAGATGTGCTTGCTATCTGTAATTGTGGGATGTTAGCACAAACACTGTTGTTTGTGGAATCTTAGATCAGTATTATGCTCTTGTATTTTTATTGAATACCCTCCATTTCTAGCAGGGTCATTGGAAAGAAAATGGGAGTAGGTTCCCTGAATTCCTCTCCTTTACATAGTAACATTGAAGCTAATCTTCACCACAACACTTCTATTGTTGGAGAACTAGCCATGAAAGCACATGAATTTTGAATATACTGTTGCTTAATGAAGAGAAAGACTCCAGTATTATTTTATACTACTCAATTACAAATTATATACATTTGAGAAGATGCAGTGGCCTAAGTTCAGTGGACCTATTTCTTATTGTTCTAAATCAAGGTTTAAATGTGATATTGCACATAAAGCATTTCAAAGCAACTCTTTTACAGAACTCCAGTGAAGGCAGACCTTAACATGAACAGTAGATTTTGAAAAGGATTGCAAGAGTCATTCAGTTTCTGCTGCGTTGCTTTGACCACATCCTGCTCTCAATCAGCTCTGCACAAATTCAGCCTGCTATTAATAAATGTTCACAATGATGATTCCAGTTTACATCCACCATCTCGTTAGTTCAATCTAATCATGAGTATGTAATCAGTGGGGTAATAGGACTACAAGATGTTACTACCAAATATCTAGAACACTTTCAGCAGAGGATTTTAACAAAGTAGATGAGATTCACTTTAGAAAAGAAACAGGCCCTTTGGCCCAACAAGTCCACAGCAACCCTCCAAAAAGTAACCCATCCAGACCCATTCTCCTATCCTATATTTATCCCTCACGAATGCATCTAATACTATGGGCAATTTAGCATGGCCAATTCAGCTGACCTGCACATCTTTGGATTGTGGGAGGAAACCCACACACAGATACCTGAAGCAAGAATCAAACCCGGTCCCTGGCGCTGTGAGGCAGCAGTACTAACCACGAGCGACTGTGCCATCTGACAAATAAATATTGTCCATTTTTTAATTTGATGCTCCCTGTGTGTACAGATAATTCAAAGATAATGAAAGTAGTTTTTCTTTAAATAAAAACAAAGATTATAAATCAAAATTTTCTTGTATGAGGAAGATGGTGTAGACCATCAGTGGACACCATGTACGGTCATCAGAAAACCAATTTGGAAATAAAAGCTTTGCAAGTTATCTCCCTGTGGTACTTTTAAAGCAAGCAGATGAGTAAGCAAATAATGATGAAGGTTCTTTATTGTCCATTGAATGCTGACTCCACCCCAAAAAGAATCATGTTTGCTATAACCTTATTTACAGGTTTATTGTGTAAGAGGACTGTCAGTGTTATCCCATTCAGCAGCCTCTTGTGGAAATTGAAACATATCTTTGGGCACTAACTTGAAGGAAAGTTAGGGGAGCATCATAGATGCAGAGTCGATAAATCCAGTGGGTGTGCCCAACTCAGTTCATCCATTTAAAACAAAGGTAATGTTTGAGTCTATAAAACCTTGTGTGTGTGACTGTTATGGTACAAAGATACAGTCTCAAGGTTTTTCATGGAGTGCACATGATGTGGTTCTGTAACAAGTGTTAAAAAAATTAAATTCCATATCGCTAGCTCAAACTTATTTGCAAACTTGTCCTTGGGATGTGGGCGCATAATTCATTACAGGTTATGTCACAAAACATATTTTAAGATATTGTCATACAGAGCACAAAAGATAACCCCAATAAATCAGCTTGTCTTTTATTGATTATTCAAAACTACTGGGCAAGATCAGGCATATTTTAACTCTTCCATGTGGAAAGCAGTTTGTTTGTTTTTATTATTCTATCAATCAATGACTGAGTTGTAATTCATAAAGAACTGAGTGGTTTTCTGAACTGTTTTGTAAAATAACTTAATACACCAGTGATTGCCTGGTTATTATCCACACGATCAAGGTGTGGATCTTTACACAAGAACATTCTATAATCAGTAAAAATTGGTAAGGCTGGATGCTATTAATGAAAGAGATAACATCCAGCTGTTGTCGACTTCCTCCTTAAACAATTTAGACAACTCTGATCTGGATGTTATGAATGAATTTGCCCAAGTGTGCCACAATACCAAAGCGGTCAAATCACTACAAACACAAGCCAATATTAATGCAAAACAGTCCCAATTTCAGTAGCAAACAAGTTACAATAGCTTTTCCTATAAAATATTATCTTTAATCCTATTCAACCCCCAGGCTTATAATACTTCCCAAGTCTCTTGTAGATTTGCACAGCCACGTTTTCTCTATGGGACTGTGAGCTTTCCCTCATCCTCTCTCGATAGTCAGTAGGCCGTTTGCCATGCTGGTCTCCTCAGAGGTCCAAGAGATCTGCAGGTGGACCCTGTTTTTATACCTTTTTAGATGGTTTTCTGAAACTTTCTATATTTCTGGCTAGTCAGCGAGACTGACTTAATAGTTTAAAAGAATGTAATCACTTGGATGGTATGCTGTTTGTTTTATTTCCCTGTGTAGCAGGACCTGGTGGTTTATCTTTATTTAGTGGATAAGTTAGTGGGAGTATATCTGCTCAGCATAGCTGTTACCTTTTACAATAAGTTAGTGCCACTAGGACCCAGCTGCTGTGTTTACACTGTGGTGTGTGGATTTTGTGACTTCTGAGTTTTACTTGGCCAATGTACCTAGCAATCTGTGTTTAGCAATCAGGAGGCCACTATACCACAGCAAATCTGCTCTGGGACACAACCACTCAGCCAACATATCCTACAGATGATAATATTATATAACAGTACTAATATTTAACTAGTCAATTGGAGTTGAGGTTACACATGCAATGGATAAAACAGAACATTTGGATGCACTGTGCTTAGAATTTCAGAAGGCACTTGACAAGGTACCTTAGCAAAGGTTATTGCAGAAAATATGCTGAAGCTATGCTGGGAGTGTAGCACAGTGGCAAAGATGATCAGCTGCCTAACAGAAAGCAGACAGTTCGCACAAATAGGTCCTGAAATAATTACAAGATGTAGCAAGGGATATCAGAGATTTATGTTGGGACCTCATCTTTTACAATTTAAATGACTTCGATGAAGGGACAGGTGACTGTCAAATTTGTTATTGACACAAAGGTAAGCAGCAAAGTAAGTTGTGAAGCAGACACGAAGAATACAAAGTTAGATAGGTTGAGAGAGAAAAGATGTGGCAAATGGAGTATAATGTGGGAAATGTAAAATGGTCTACTTTTGCAGGAAGAATAAAAAAAATTAAATTGTGAAAGATTAAAAACCTTACATCCTGGAAATCTGAGTATTATCATGCTTGGATTGCTTGTGCAGCAAGCAATTCAGAAAGCTAAGAGAACACTATCATTTAGAAGTAACTTAGAATTCCTACAGCGTGGAAACAGGCCCTTCGGCCCAACAAGTCCATACCGACCCTCAGGGTATACCATCCAACCCTGTTGCCCATTACTCTACATTTACCCCTGACTAATGCACCTAACCTACACATTCCTGAACACAATGGGCAATTTAGCATGGCCATTCACCTAACCTGCATATCTTTGGATTGGGGAGAAAACCAGAGCACCCAGAGGAAACTCACACAGACACGGGGAGAATGTGCAAACTCCACACAGACAGTCAACCAAGACTAGAATGAAACCTGGGTTCCTAGTGCTGTGAGGCAGCAGTACTGACCACTGTGCCAACATGCCACCCATGAGAGAAACTGAATACAAAGACAGGGAGGTTGTGCTTCATTTATACATTGCATTGGTGAATCCACATCTAAAGTACAATGTAGAGTATTCAGTACCTTATTACAAGAAGCATGCAAATGCATTTTGTTATGGACCAGACCAGACCCCCTCAAAACATTTCAAATAGCCCAGACCCCAACTTTGCTAGTTGTTTTGAGCAGGTGTAACATGGATTTTTCAGGAGGGATGCAGTTGGTCAAACCATGTTGTTTAAACAAAACAGAATTTACATAAGAGAACAGAATATTGAACAACTTAACCTATCCAAAAACCCAATAGATCGTCCCAACTTAATGATGCTGTTCCAATACTTGCAACAACCCTGAAGCAGTATCTGTTAGCTGTAATGAATTTGGCCCTAAAACACATCAACTTCGACTTTTTGGAGTCTGTGTTTTTTATGACCTCTCTGAAAACAAAACCAAAGACAACATAACTATGTTAAAGAAGCAGCATTGTCACAATTGGAAGAGTGTAGAGAAAGTTTATCAGACTAATACATGGAATGGGGGGCTTGAACAATCTAATGAAAGCTTGGACAGGCTAGGTTTGTGTCTACTGGATGTAAATTGAAATGAAGCATTCTGATGGTTCTTCAGAGAATACGTGAAATGTTTCCTCTCATAGAACTATCTAGAACTAGGTGTGTACTTTAAAAAGCTAGGACCATCCAGTTAAAACAGAGATGAAGCAAAATTATTTGCCAAAGCGATTGGAGTTGTTAGAACAGTTCCTGAAAAGGTGGAGGTAGCAGAGATTTGTTGAATACTTTTAAAGCAGAATCAACTCAATTATTGTGAAGCAATGAAGTAGGGGAGATTCAGGGTAAGCAAGAACGTGGATTTTAGGTTACATCAGATCAACTATGATCTTAATGAATGGCAGGGCAATCACAAGGCATGAAATTGTACACTTTTGCATCTAATGTCTATATTTAATTGGATTTAAATCCTGATTATTTTGGATCTGAATTTAAATCAGGATATAACACAAGTTACCTCGAAGATACCAATAGACTGAATCTCTCAATTTTGGCAAAATGCAACTTGTGTTGAGTATTGAGAGGGTCTGACCGCAAAGTTCGGTGAGACTTAATTTACCAAATGTGCATCAATAATTACCTAATTCATCTCTACAGCATTCCTCATGGTTAATCTATCCTTATCTTAGCACACACCATTCCCAGAGCAGTTGGATATCTTAATGCCCAGGACCACCAGCAGTCTAATAGTACAGCAGCTACAAAGCCACTGTTAGCAAAGCTGACACTTCTTTGCACATACCATTCAATTCTCTCACTGTTTTCACTGCTTAATCATTATATCAGATAATTTACTTGTCCTTAGTTACACCACATCAAAATACCCTGTCTAGGTCACTACTGTTGCTAATGCCCACTGTAGACCTGCCATTTGGGGCTACTTCGAAACAAATGCAGCAATAGATGACACCAACAATGCAAAGAAATGCGTACCACACCCAAAGATGAATCATTACTCAATGTGCTTTTTTGTTTGTGTCCAAGTGCAATAAGGATTTAATCTTAAGTTTCCCAGTATATTCACACCCAAACAAAAATAAATTTCAAAAATCATAAGGACATCAATTATTTAACTCAAAAATTAAATTAACCTCCGTATAGCTCCACAATAAACTTAGTATGACTGAAGAACAAATTACATTGTTGAATTTAGTTTGGTCATGAATGAACATCAGGAACAGCAGAATGCAAGGTCACCACCCATACAGTTCATCAAAGCCATTCCCTCAATAAGGAAGAACTTTAAAATATTGAACATTGATAAGACTGCCTGAACCAGGTGGTTTAAAAGAGAATTCACTGTAAAACTGAAGTTTACATTAAGTGTATTGATAAATTCTGGCCATATAAAGAACTTTAATAGTATTTTAATTACATTTCATTCTTAAAGATAACACATTTGATTAAAATATTTCCATCTGTAATAGCAGTCCTGGGTGGAGGTTGGCTGGGTGGGAGGGGAGCAATCCCAGAACAGCAGCTGAAATGGGGAAGGAATCCTGGAGCAGCAGCCAACATGGGGAAAGCAATCCTGGGTGGAGGCTGGCGAGGGGGGAAACAATCCCAGAAAAGCAGCTGACACGGGGAAGTAATCCTGCAGCAGCAGCCAACGTGGGGGAAGCAGTCCTGGCTGGCAGCTGGCACAGAGGAAGCAGTCCTGGACTTTACCTTGGAGCATCTGAGAACTGGTACAGAGCAGACAGGAGGTTGGACTGGGGTCAGATGGTAATGCTAATCCTTTGACAATGTCTTACTTCTAACTTATTCTTTAAACACTGAAGTGACAACTATTTTTCTTTTTATTCCTATTTTGTACATAAGATTTGTACGTAGGTACTTGTAACTAAGATGGCACCATAAGAGATGACATAGTAAAACGTTTCACTGTACTTGTCAGAAGCTTACATTTCAACTGACAATTAGCCCCAGTTCATTGTTTTACACTGGACATTGTAACCACAGTCATAAAAAGTGAAATAGTTTGCTACAGATAGTCAGTTGCTTAGGTTTTAGGACTAAATGTCAGTGTCACGAATAGGTTTTTGATGATATTAAGAAGTGTTACTATGCTCCTTGTTAAGCATTTTAATAACTAGTTGTTAAATGTTGGAATTAACAAAGTTCAAAAATATGGTTCAGTGGGGTACAGTGGTGGGAATGGGGAGAAATTCATCTCCCAACTAAATGCATGAACCTAGAGCTGAATGGTGGTCAGCTGATACATTTTTCCCCTCTCATTCTGAAACTAACAGGTTAAGCAAACATTAAAATTTGCTATCAATTCAGTGCACCGTTTTGAAATAATTAGACTAATTAAAACTAACAAACCAAAAAGGTCATATGCTTTTGTGCCATTTGTGAACTAGGTTCTTAAATTAATGGACAATAAATTCAAATGACAAGCTGCTTTTGCATATTTTAGAAGATGCAAAGTATCATGCTTCAGTTTCATTCTTAACTTAAAGCTTCGAAATATTAAGCCAGCTAAGTCTGCAGTATCTAGATGAAATTATTGTTGGTATTAAAGGAAAACTATAATCATTGCACTGAAAATCCCTAGAGTGCTGATACAGTATCAAATTTATTTGTACTGTCTGGTACTTATGGTACAGTTATATTGCACACATTTTTCTGAGACCTGTTTATATTCTGACCATCCTAGGTATAACTGTAATACAATGGTCAACCCCCAGATTGATCTTATGGTTCTAGTAGATAGGAAACAGTTTCAGGAAGAAAGGTCACTGGACCCAAAATGTTAACTACTTTCTCTTCGCTGATGCTGCCAGAACTGCTAAGTTTCTACAGAAATTTATATTCCTATTTCAGATTTTCCACAGTTCTTTGTTTTATCTGAGCCAGAAAGTTAGCCTAACCAACACATTCAATATTAACTGTAAATCTTTCCACCACACACCAATGACAGGTGGGTTACAGCAAGAGATATCCCTGGTCAACCATGTAAATGGGGGGAAAAATGGTGTCTCTACCATTGCCAGCAATAATTTCAGTATAATGTGTATTTAAAATGCAAGTTGCAAATCAAGCTGCTGGCGTCACTTGACTGGATAGACACTATGGATGAAACTGGTTTGAAAAGCATAGGGTATGATCTCAGTTCTCACCAGGATGATTTCAGGACCAATTTCCTGAACCTACTTGACAGTCATATTGGCCTCTCGGCAAAGAAATTAACAGATAAATCCCAAACATGCTCAAACCTCAATATACACTATTATTGATCAAGACATGGTTGCAAACTTATATTTTAATAGCTTAGCTGTCTTCAGCTATACATCCCAGTTACAAATTCAAAATACTCATGAACAACTGTGTGTAGAACCAATTGCATGTGAATGCATTAAATTTTAGTCAATATATTTGTGTCTGCAACATACATTCATATATAGTACCTTTATTCAATTGTACAAGTAAAAACAATTTTCTGCACAGAAGAATTTCCAATTTTCTGGCCAGACTTCTTTTTTAAATAAAACTGAGCTTCAGAAAAGTTCTTGCTTGGATACAAAAATTGTACTAAATACTGAGTTTATAAAATGAGATTAAATTGCACCTTTGATTCTGGTTAACAGAAATAAACAGAGCTAATTACATATCCAGACTGGTCATAAAAGCAAGCTAATTTTTGTTTTTAAATGAAAAAGGAGATTATACGACTCCAGTGTTGCACAAACTGGTTCTTTTGGTCTCGGCACCAGCAATTTCTCTGTACCAGACAGTGGCTCCTGGTTCCATTGCTCAAACAGTTTTCCTTGCTGTTAGAACTCGTACTACAGATCCCACTCCTCCAGCTGCTAACACCTAAGGAACAAGATTTTCAAAATGATCAGACAGTTACTTGAACAATAATTCTGCTTTGAATTTTAAGTTTCAAACTTTTGTTTCTGGGTTTGGCTGATTTTTGGTTGGGGGTGGGGTATTCAAGAAGAGGAGAGATCTCCACAATTCCCCACATTGTAATATGGATTAATAATTTCTCATACCCAATGTTAGCTGTCATTCCATTCAAAATGGATCTATTGGGATAGAAATTCGGTATCTGGATAATGATCTGACTTGGATGGCAACAGTCACAGTTTTAGTTGGTCATCACGACCTACTCATGACTGGCCTCATTTTCTCCAGCCAATCATCAAGCAGTTTAGGTTTACCCAGATTTATCGTGAAATTTCACAACGAGGATCAGTTGCCAAAATGAGGATTTCATTTAATGTAATCATGCTGGGCAACCTGGTATTTTGGGCTATCTTCACAAGCATAATACTCTACTCTCTTCTGTCATATGCTTATCCAGCCTCTCCTTTAATACATATACAGACGAACCTCAATTATTCAGCATTCGATTATCCGGACAAGACCGCAAGGTCCTGATGCTTGGCTAAAGTGTTATCCGGCATTCGATTATCCAAACATTCGATTATCTGAACATAACATCCCCGCCATGTTGTTCGGATAATCGAGGTTCCTCTGTACACCAGTTCTCTCAACTACTCCTTGTGGTAGAGAATTCTCTATGCTGTCATCACATTCTGGACGAACTAGTTCCTTTTAAATTCCTTTTTTTTTGAGTAAATCTCTTCTATTGATGTGACTCCTTGCAGTGGAAATGATGTCATTCGAAAGACCCCTCCCAGGTCACAAAGCAGCTTTCTCTCAGTAAGGAGAGAGATGCATTTTTATGGGGATAGCCAGACATTAAGATTCATTCTTGGAAATCTTTTCTGCATCCTCTCCAAAGTATCGTTATGCTTTTTAATAATACGGAGACCAGAATATGTACCTGACCAGAAACATTTGTATGTGGTACAATCCTTGATTATTCCATATTTGGAGTATCACTTTAGCATAACTATTTCTAGAGTGATGGAATTGAGAAATAAAATTGTTAAAAATTAACTGTCACTACTTACAGTTAAGTGACACAAACACACAAATGATGAATATATTTGTACTCCTAGACTTATTTGCTTCTCTACCTCATTTGAATTTATTTTCAACTATTGTAAAATACAACCTTATTTTTCTTATAAAATGTAATACAATTGCAGAAACGAGTCATGACATAAGTTCAGTTCAACTGTAATGAACCCCTTAATAGCAGCACCTGCTTAAAAGGAATCCTTACCTATAACCATAATTAAACCTATTTGAATTGATAAGTTACTAAAGGTTTATTTTATGCTCATGACCCTAGCCTTACTGATGCTGAAGGAACCAATAACAGTGAAAAAGCTTTTGCTCTGAGCACCTGAAACACCAGGAGCTTAATATGCTGTTCACTCTCATTTGAGTAAGCAATGATTGCAATCTTTGTGTGGGCTTGGTACGTGCACGCATGATAGTACAGATACCAAGCATGGTATCATCACTCCAAACAAGATGTATTGATCATAGAATCCCTACAGTGTGGAAACAGGCCATTTGGCCCAACAAGTTCACACCAATCATCCAAAGAGTATCCTAACCAGACCCATCCCCCTACCTTATTACTCTACATGCCCCCAACTAATGCATCTAACCTACACATCCCTGAACACTATGGGAAAATTAGCATGGCCAATTCATCTAACTTGCACATTTTTGGACAGTTGAAGGAAACCAGAGCATTCGGAGAAAAGCCACACAGACACGAGGGAATATGCAAACTAAACACAGTCACTGGAGACTGGAATCAAACCTTGGTCCCTGGTGCTGTGAGACAGCAGTGCTAACCAATGAGTCACCGTAAATCCTAAATTTGTTACATTAAATCATTACAAGAATAAAATATGTAATGATATATGCTGCATCCTTGGTCACTTTTACCCCATCTTATTGAGCAAAACTAAAAAGACAAAATAACTTATTTAGATCCAGTGAGAAATCCCAAATAGGAAATCAGAGGCTTTTTTCCCCACTTCAGTGCTCTCAGCAAATGAGAGCTACCTACTGTCAATCTGAGATTTTTTTGGTCCATTTGCTTTAAATTCAGGATATAATAGTCTCCAAAGATACGCACTAAATTGCATACATTTTATAGAGGTTTTAAGCTAGGGAATAATAATTCTACGCGGGAATTTCTCAGTAGCACCCTAGGTTCACAATCTTCAACTGCTTCAATGAACTTTCTTCCATCAGGTCAGAAGTAGGGATGTTTGTACAATATTCAGCACCATTCAGGAGTTCAGATGCTGAAACAGTCCATATCCATCTGCTGCAAGACCTAGACAATATTCAGGCTTGTGTTGATAAAGGCAAATAACATTCTAGTCACTCTAGTATCAAGCAATTACCATCTCAGAGAGAGAATCAACATTCGCTTGACATTCAATAACTGAATTTTCATCACTGAATCCATCATTATCAACATTGAGCATTGCCATCGGACAGAAACTGAACTATCTACATATTTGCTGTGGCTGGAAGAGCGAGTCTGAGCTCAGAAATTTTGAGGTGAATAATTTACCTCATGTCTTCTCATTGTGTCCATCATTTATAAGGCATAAGCCTGGAATGTGGTGAAATAGTCTCCTGGTGCCTGGATGGGTTAAAATCTAACAACACTCAAGCAGGTCAACATCATCTAGGACAAAGCAGCCCCCTTGATTAGAATTTCAAATACCATTTTCAACATTCACTTCCACAATCACATATGCACTGTAGTAACTCACCAAGACTCAATCATACAGTATAGAAGAGACCCTTAAGCCCATCAAGTTTGTACTGCCAAAAGTTTATTTCTACCTACACTACTTGCACAGCCTTGAATGTTCTAACACCTCAATTGCTCATCCAAGTACTTAAGGGTCAAGAGGTTTTCTGCCTCAGCTATCCTCCAGACATTGCACTTCAGACACCAGAACGCTCTGGGTGAAGACGTTTTTCAACAAATCCCCATTAAATCTCCTGGCTTGCACTTTGACATTATGCTTCTTTGACAACACATTTGAAACTTGCAACCTCAAATCATCTAGAAGGACAAAGTCAGCAGATGCGTGGGAACTCGCAAGTTTCCAACAAATCTCAGTCTGTGTCTCTCGGTCTGCAGTACAAGACAGCAGCTCACCGCCATCTTCGAGGGCAATAAAGGGTCGCAACAAATGCTGCCCTAATCAGGATGTGCACATCACTGTTAACAAATAAAATAGTGTTTTAGTATAGCACACAGGAGCATTACTAAATAAAATTTGGTCAATGAGATTGATATTTTTGGAGCAAGCAAAAGCCAAAGATCTTTAGGGCTGGAATTCTAGAGTTTAGGACAAGGATGGACAGCAAGGAGTTTGCTAGAACATTCAAGTATGTGAGTAAGACAACTTTGAATGAAGATTTCAAAAGCAGCTGAGCAAAGGGCATACTTAACAATGGTACAAAGGTCAAAGCAAGCTCTTAGATCGCACTACAATGCAGTTGGATGCCCATCTCAGGATCAAATAATAAATAAGTCAACAAATTTTCAAGAGCAGGACAGCTGTCAAGGGAACAGTGGAATCCTACAGCTAGCAAGCAGAATTTGCATAACGGATGAAAGACAATGGTTTTCATCTTCTGATATTAAATTGCAATAATGGATGTCTACAAAAGTTGAACAATTTAAAAACAGAAGCAGGGTTGAGAGGGGAGATGGGGGTGTTATCAGCACATGAGAAAACTGTGTTTTTGGATGATGTCACCAAGGGACAACTTCTAGATGAGAACTAAGACAACACAACGAATAGCTCCCAGAGGGATACTACAGGCAATGATGTAGAACTGGAAAGAGAAGTCATTTCAGCCAATTCATCAAAAGAAAAATTTGATGAAAAAGGAAGTGAGTCCAGTACAGATACATTGGAGAAGGATGGCATGGCCAAAGATTGCAGGCAGGTCAAGAACAAGATATAGTTTGCCATTGCTAAATAAACCGCCATTTTCAACTTTGGTGACAAGGGCTACTTTGATATTGTGCTAATCGTGGAACCAGATTGGAGGGATTCAAACGTGGAGAGCCTGGAAAAATTGGCTAGGATTTGAATGCAAATATGTCTTTTGTTGGATGCCAGCTTTAGAAAATCCAAAGTGAATTTTGGAGTTGCCAATGCATCATTCAGCATGCCAGCTTTGCTTTAAAATAAACCAAAATAAAAGCAGTAACATTCTGAAAACCAGAGGGAAAACTGAGCACCTCAATTGGTCTATGGTGCCACCTAACAGAGCAGGACATTTTACACATTTTTGACTGACACTGAATAAGGTTAACCAAAACTCTGCTGCAAGTGTCCTACACCAATTCCCATTCATCTATCACCCACATGACTGCTGACCAAAATGAGTCACCAGTTAAGCAAAGAGAAGCTAGTGAATTTTCATAAATAATAAACAAGGTGGTTAAAGAATATTTAATCAGTAAACATAATTGTCATGGTAAATCTTGAATCTTTATGGAATAAGTACAATATAGAAACAAGAGGGATCCTGTGGCAAATGGTGGTTCAAATTCCACCTGCTCCAGGAGGTGCGTAGTAACATTGCTGAACTGGCTGAAGAGAAAATATCTCGACTAAACGGGCACCACTGCCAACTTGCAGTATCACATATTAATGTGTATTCCAGACAAGGACGGAATTTTAACAGGCAATAACAGGTAGCTTGAGATTAGGTGTGTATTTAAAACTACAAAAAAAAACCATGAAATACACCGCAAGCCCACCTCAATGTGCTAATCCTGGTACGTGAGAATATGGACAAGAAACCTGCTTCCTGAAAGTTATTGCAGGTGGACAGCTTTTTGGTCCAATCGACATGCTTAGAAAATGCTAATGAGGTTTTGAAAACTGATTGAACTCTGTTGCAATTTTAACCAACGCAGTGCAGGTCTCCAAAGCTTTGGGAAACTGATAACGAAAACAAACAATTCAAGGTGTGTATTTAACAGTTCACTTATTGATAATAAACATTAGGTTGAGCCTTCTTATTTTAATACTTAATTTTTCCAACCCAGATGCCTCCAATACCAATCAGTATGGATGACAGTTTGAATTTATTCAATATAACGCAAGAAAATAAGTCACAATGCATGACTGTTAGTGTGCAGTTGAGAGATCAATGCAGGCACAGAAGAGGCTGCAACAAGCTTGACCAATATCATTTTTTTTTTTAAAAAAGTGAAAAGTTCTGTTTCTCTGACTTTCAAAATGGAAGTATTTCCACAGGCTGAGATTGTCACAACAGTTAGTGGTAGATCTGTTCCAGCTTCCTCAAAGATGATTTACTAGCTACAGATTACCAATGACTAATTGTGAAAAGCATCCTCAATATTTTTGGCCCTTAAATGCTTCTGGGTCTCAACCAGACGTGTCAAGATCTTTCATTTAGCTATACATAAAAATGTAAGGAAAAGTACAACTGGATTGTTTGCCAAGACCAGAATTATGTGAATATTTTGCAATGGCAATAACCAGGATGAATGGATGCTTGGATTCCCGTAGGTACAAGGTACCATTGATTACATGTGTCATGCCAAGCACCATCGCAGAGTTTTTATTAACTGCAAACTGTTATTCATCAACAAGAAAGCCATAAGAGGCTTGTACAGGTCTGTGCCAGATTCCCTGGAGCCTTCATGATTCATTTAAATTGCAGCAGGAAGAATATTTTTAAAACTATGAACTATGAGTTCATCAGATATAGATAAAGCCTGCATGTATCGCCCATTTCAAATTCGGCCGTCACATTG
This sequence comes from Hemiscyllium ocellatum, assembly GCF_020745735.1. Classification (NCBI taxonomy): domain Eukaryota; kingdom Metazoa; phylum Chordata; class Chondrichthyes; order Orectolobiformes; family Hemiscylliidae; genus Hemiscyllium; species Hemiscyllium ocellatum. Next base: position 53,535,840 of record NC_083409.1, read on the forward strand.
AACAACTATATCCTTTGTAGAGCAGTACATCAGCAGTGCTGTCAGACAGGGGTCCCAGAATTTGGATCCAATGATTTGACGTTTACAGGAGATAAGGTAAACCCATCTGTCATTTCAAATGTAACTCGAGTCACCTATGATGAAAACTCAATGAGAACTGAGTACACTTTAAAACCTTAGCGCGTATTGAGAAGATTTGTAGCTCAGGTTGAGGTTTTGGATGTAGGTTTGCTCGCTGAGCTGGGAGGTTCATTAAACTTTAAAATCTACATAACTAACAGTTGCATCATTGAACAAACCACAATGCTGACCGTGTACCTAAGGGGCTAGATACATGTGGAGATATCTTCAATATTCACTAGTAAGAGTCTGCATAATTATTTGCACAACAGTGGGGACTGTAAGTACAGAGCCATCAAAAAGCTGCACTCTCATTTGTAGATAAAAGCAGCATGGAAAAGGAAGGAGGATGAAGGAAAAGGGGATGAAAATGCTGATCCTGGTACCGGCGTGCTCCAATATTGAAGGTTCACTTAGCGTAAACCACGTGAAACAAAATCCTTCAGTCTGCTACAGTCATCAGGACTGCTCAGCCTGTGCCACTCTCAACTACCATTTGCACTAAACTGTCCTTTATCGCTCATTCATCCATTCAGTGCACATCCACCCAATTAGTCTAATTATAAATCACCATTCATCAGAGAACTCAGGAAAGTGTCGGATTACATTCAGGATGCAATAATGGATAAGATGTGAAAGTAAAGCTGATCAATTATTTTGAGGCTTATTAAATGAAAACTTAGTTTGCCAAACTCTCATTAGCATACCCTTTGTGAATTACAATTTCTTGAGTTTTTTTTACAAGCATCTACTGAAATAATACATAGTAGATATAGGTCACTCAGGATTCTCCCCATTGTGATGGTTTTCATTTATGTCCTCTATTGTTTAGAGCTTAAAAGTACTGCAAAAGACTTGTGATCATACAGGGCAGACTGGCCATCAAATGAGACAGTATTTATTATTGCACTACAGGTTGGGAATTGTGCAGGTGCCTAAAGTGCACCTACTTGACCTCCCTCTTGCTTTCATCCCTGCTAAAACTATATTACAGACTTCCCTGGTGGAGATCAGTACTGTATTGTAAGGTCACTTGGCACAGACATTTGTCATAAGCAAGCATAATATATCTTAGTATCTGGCATTCTTCTTCACAATAAAAACACTCCAAAAGGGTCAGTATTATGACAATGCTCCCTGGCATGGACTGTCCACACTGCAACTGCTACTGTTTGCTCATGCACACGTGAGATGTGAATCAAAAACAACTGACTATCAAAATGGATACACCAAAGTCAGAAAGCTTGCACTGGAAGACAAATGCATTCCCTATAACAGTGTAATTCACTCTGACTGGGAAATTGTCCTCATGCAAATCCAGAAACAGTAAAAGCCCCAAAATGCAAAAAAAACCCAGGGATATCTGATTGCCAATAACTGTAGTATTACTACAATCATACTTGATTCTATTTCAATGACTAAACAAAATGTAGGCTTCTGCCACTTATATCTGTAATTTTATCAGCTATCTGCAAACTCCGTTTTGCAATCTCCAACCGAGAGAAATGCAGATACGCAACTTACTGCTGGGCAACCGTCGACTGGACTATTTGTTGACTTCCAACTTATTTTCTTCCCTGTAGTAATTCTGGGAATGTATTTTTAAAAATTCATTCATAGAATGTGGGCATCACGAGTACGCCCAAATTTGTTGCCCAACCATTACTGCCCCTGAAAAGTGGCAGAGAGCTGCATTCTTAAACCACTGTACTCCATGCGGTGTAGATAGAAGGGAGAATCATTTACTCTGGGTGTTGCCCTTGCATTATTGCCCCTCATTCACCTTGAATACCTTCAATTCCCATTTGTAACTTTTCCTTTTAAATACAGAATTATGCTGGTGTGCATCATCTTTGCTGGCCAACTGAAGAGACAGAAAATCTGAAAGTCAACATTAATTAGTTCAATAAAGTACAGATTGCAAATTTAACGTGCAGAGTTGCCTGCAAGATTCTTCCCCACATTAAACCCTTACCTATTTTCTCAGAAGCTGCCAAGTTGGGTTATAAAATAAATGTAAAAGAATCACTGATCTTACACTGATGCATGATATTTTCCACTAACCTTTTCATGCCACTGTAGTAAAATTGCACTGTTGTTTTCTGATGGTTTTTCGAAGCCTTTGTAGATGTACTTCATCAGGAGGTCAATGCTATTCTTGTCAAGGGATTGAACAACCTTTTCAATATCATTACTTTTAAACGAAGTCAAAACTTTAAGAACAGTATTTTCTGCCCGATCCTGTTAAAATCAAAAATAAACTGTCAGTGCCAATTATAACATACTTCCAATTATGATCAAAATTAACATTCTATTTGTATTTCTTTGCTTTAGACATGAACTGGGCAGAGGCACCAAGTTACTAGAACTGTACCAAATTGACAAGTCACAAGCGAGGTTCCTAGATTGAGTAAATTTAAGGACAGTGGAGTTCAAAGTTATATAGAATATTTTCAACAAGGCAGCTCACATGTACTTTCTTCCAACAACAAGCCCCAGCCCACAATAAATCACGTGCACCAAATGTATCCATATTGACAGAATGTACAGGTTAAATGTATGTATAGAAATTCCTCACCTTAAGTTAACACTCCCAAAAACACAGATTTGCTTTTAAATTGTTTATTCTTCTGAGGCAGTAGTGTAATGGCACTGTCACAGCACTAGTAATCCAGTGGCCCAAATTAATGCTCTGGAGGTAAACACAAAATGCTGAAGAAACTCTCAACGGGTCTGGCAACATTTGTCAAAAGGGAATCAGTTTAATTGTACAAGCCCTGTCTGACTTCTTCAAATCCCACCAGATCCATAACATTAACACTGCTTCTCTTTCCATAGATGCTGCTAGGCCTGCTGAGTTTGTCTAGCATTTTGAGTGTTATAGAATCATAGAAATGTACAACACAGAAACAGCTTTGGTCCAACTCAGCCATACCGACCAGATACCCCAAGCCAATCTAGTCCCAACTGCTAGCACCTGACCCATATTCCTCCAAAACCTCCTTATTCATATACCCATCCAGATGCCTTTTAAATGTTGCGATTGTATCAGCCGCCACCACTTTCTTGGCAGCTCATTCCACACACATACCACCCTCTGCGTGAAAAAGTTGTCCCTTGTGTCTCTTTTATATCTTCCCCCTCTCACCCTAAACTTATGCCCTCCAATTCTGGACTCCCCCACCCCAGGCAACAGACTTTGCCTATTTATCCTATCTACACCCCTCACAATTTTGTAAACTTCTATAAGGTCACCCCTCAGCTGTCGATGCTCCAGGGAAAACAGCCCTAGTCTATTCAACCTCTCCCTATAGCTCAAATCCTCCAACCCTGGCAACATCCTTGTCAATCTTTTCTGAACCCTTTCACGTTTCACAACATCCTTCTGATAGGAAGGAGACCAGAATTGCATGCAATATTCCAAAGGTTTTTTTAGATTAGATTAGACTTACAGTGTGGAAACAGGCCCTTCGGCCCAACAAGTCCACACCGACCCGCCGAAGCGCAACCCACCCATACCCCTACATTTACCCCTTACCTAACACTACAGGCAATTTAGCTTGGCCAATTCACCTGACCCGCACATCTTTGGACTGTGGGAGGAAACCGGAGCACCCGGAGGAAACCCACGCAGACACGGGGAGAACGTGCAAACTCCACACAGTCAGTCGCCTGAGTCGGGAATTGAACCCAGGTCTACAGGCGCTGTGAGGCAGCAGTGCTAACCACTGTGCCACCGTGCCGCCCACTAAAGTTAGGTGGCCTAACTAAAATTCTGTGCTCATGTCAGACTTCCAACAACTGTAATAGATTGATTTTATTCAAACATCTGGAGACATAGATTTGAATCGCACTATGACAGACGAAATTTGACTTCAATAAAATCTAGAATCAGAAGCCTATTGTCAGCCTTGCAACAATCATCAACTGGTGACCCAATCCATCTGGTTCTCGAATGCCCTTTAGGAAAGATAATCTGTCATCTTTACATGCTCCAGACCCACAGCAACGTGGTTGCATCTCATGTCCTACAAAAAGACCAAACTAGTTGTGTCAAACTACTATAAAGTACCAGAAAGAAATAAAATCAGATGACCACCTGCTATTGACATTGCACACCAGAAATATCAAACACAGCCAAGTTGACCTGCAAAGTCCTCCGTGCAAACATGTGGGGGCTCGTGCAAATTTGAAAGATCTGTCCCACAGACTAGGCAAGCAACAGCTTGATAGTCATCCTATCAGAATTATACCTCAGACCATGTCCCAGACAACACCATGGGTATGCCCTATCACACTGGTAGGACAGATCCAGCAGAGGTGGTGCCACAGTGGTGTACAGTAGCAAGGCAATTGCTCTGGGAGTCCTCAACATTGATTCCAGTCTCCATTAAGTCTCAGTGCATCAGGTCAAACATGGAGAAGGAAAACCCCTGCTGAGTAACACCTACCATGCCCCCTTGACTGATTAATCAGTACTCTTTTCCACATTGAAAATTACTTAGGAAAAGCAAGGAGTGTGGCAAGACAATGTACTCAGAAGAGGACAGTCACTTTAATGTCCATCACCAAGATTGGCTTATTACCACCACTACTTTATCAAGCAGGCAGAATCCTAAAGGACAGGGCTCATGAACTTGGTGGCAGGTGGTGAGGGATCCAACAAGAGGGAAAATTCTATTTGACTTAACCCTCAATCTACCTGTTGTAGGTATGTATATCCATGACCTTATCAGTGGAGTGATCACTGCACAATCATTGTGGAGACAAAGTTCCATTTTCACACAGATTACCCTCATTGTGCTGCGGAATGGAATACACCTTAAATTGATCTAGTGATCAAAATTGAGCTTTTGTGGGCCATCAGCAGAATTGTTTTCAAACAATCTGAAATCTCAAGGAATGGCCTATGCCCCACACTACCACTATCATCAATCTTCAAGCCTGAAAATTAGGTATTACCATGAAGTTAAAACACAGGACTATTTGCACAAAAAAAAGGTACAAGAAACATTCAACAGACAAGGTTTTCTAAACGCACAACCAAAGAAGCAGATCTAAACTCTTCTGTCCTTTCACGTAGTTGTGAATGGTGAACAACAGTTAAACATCTAGCACATGGAGGCTTCACAAATATCCTCATCTTCAACAACAGGAGCCTAGCACATCAGTGCAAAACAGCAAGGCTAAAGCATTTACATTCATCTTCAGTTAGAAATGCAGAGAGGATAATCCATCTCAGCCTCTTGAGGTCCCTGGTATTACAGGTGCCTGGCTTCAGCCAACTCTATTTTCTCCACTCTATCAAGAAATGGCAGAACATTCCAGTAACAGTACTGAGGAAATTGTGTTTCAGGCTGTTCCAGTAAAGCTACAAAACTGGCATTTATCCAACAATCTGAAAAACTGCTGGGATACGACATGTGCATAAAACTCAGGTCAGTCAATTACCACCTTATCAATCTATTCTCATCAACCAAGTGATGGAAGGGGTGGTTGACATTGCTATGAAGCAATACTCACTTAGCAATAACCTGCTCAATGCCACTCATTACGGGTTTCACCAGGGTCACTTCGCTCCTGACTTCATTACAGCATCGGTTCAAACATGGACAAAGGGACTGAGGATTCAGACAGATGAGTGGGTGCTGCCCGAGTATCAACCATCTTTAGTTCTTCATCAATGACCCCCCCACCTAACCTTCCATCATAAGATCAGGTGCTCCCTGACAACTGCATAATGTTCATCATCAATCGGAAGTACTCAGCTTCTGAGGCAATTGATGTTCATGCATAACAACCTCCAGCCTTGGACTGATCAGTAGTAATTAGTGCTAGCCAATGACCATTTCCAAAATAAAAATCTAATCAGTGCCACTTAATATTTAAAGGTATTACTACTGTTGAATCCTCTAATATCAACATTCTGGAGGTCACTGTTGATCTGAAACAGAACTGGGTCAGGTATGTGAAATACAAGAGTTAAGAAGCAATTAGGGAATTTTGTGACAAGTCTCCCTTCTCCCAAATACCTGCCCACCATCTAGAAGGTATAAGTCAAGATACCACTAATCCAGAATCTGGTTTCCAGCATCTGCAGTCATTATTTTTACCTCGTTGATTTTAACCCTACTGCGAATCCTCTTGCAAGGATGCCTGCCTTGAAGAAGTTTTCCTCCTCTCTCTCCACCTTCAGGCTCACTGCCTTTATTCCTGATGAACATCGATTTCACTGCTCCTTGGATGCTGCCTGAACTGCTGTGCTCTTCCAGCATCACTAATCCAGAAATAAGTCAAGATACATTTGTCTGGATGAGCATAGTTCCAACACCACCCAGTTGGGGAGGGAGAGGGCTTTGCTGGGGATCAGTGTTGTGGACAGAAACAAGCTATGGAACCTAACTCCACACTTCGTACATTCACTAAAGAGAAAATTTCATTCACTAAAAATTACAATTTTAAAGAGTGGAACTAGGAGATTAGGTGAGGAATTAATATGAAGAGACACTGAGGCACAATTCACTCTCCTGTGTGATTGTGCACTGAGATAGTACATGCCCTGATTGATTTAAGTGCAAAACCCCAATCCCAAGGTGGATCAGATTATAAACAAATAAAATTGAGCAAATAAAGTTTTAATTTTTACAGATTTGCCACACTTAAGTTATGCTATTAAGCAAAATGAATAAAACTGACTGCCCATTAATCTAAACTGTAGATAATGTTTATCCCAATTTCAATGCAAATTGAAATTTCAAGCCCCCACAGATAAACTTTACCAGTAAATAAAATCTGTGTACCAACATTTCAGTTCTGGACTGTGTACAAATTCTCAGGTCACTCCATACAGATCGGGGCAAAACCCAAGAAACAGCTGAGAACAAAATTACTTCAGATTCTAAACTCCAAAATGCTGCAAGGATAAAGATATTTCCTCCTTCAGCCTTACCTTAACAGCTTGGTTCTTCGTATTAATTGGAGGATTTTTCAGTGCTGCTTGGAGAGCTGCATTCAGATTTCCTGTGCACAGACATTAAGGAAACAACCAATTTCATATTTTACCCATAATGCAGGGCACCAAAAAAACTAATTTGTCTCTTCCAAACATTAGTCTCAAATATATTATGCCCACCTGAGTATGCAGCCAGAGTCTGATATCTCCTTCAAAAGTTGGCACCTCTGCTATTGCAGTGACACTCCCTCAGTACTGAAATGTTTGATTTGGTTCTTGTGTTCAAGACAAGCCACAGCTGACATAACTAGACCAAGTTCACTCATAACACACAGAACAGGAGGGGAACTGGCAATTATTGAAATTGAAAATACGGCAACTAATCAACCTTCCATTTACATCAGCTATGAGCAATATTTAGCCAAGAAGTGAAATCATATTAGGTAAAGTATTTCAGAAAAGGAGAAGTGATATTGCAAACAAATGAAAGCATTGTTTAACATATTGTTAAAGTCTTTTAAGTAAACAATGGGCCATTGATTGCTCTGGTAAGACACCTAAGAGCATATTGTGATGGCCTGCGAGCTAGTGGTAGTAAGGAGAATTCTTGTTTATTTAAAACATCTTTGGAATCTGTAATTTCTTTCATGAATGTTTGAGAAGAACCTTTAAGAATTTGCAGCAATTGCTGAGCAATCCATTATAAATTTAAATAAGAAATATCGTCTGCGTGACTTGGTGAGTTGACAGCAGTTCCATAAGGAAAGACGTTAACATAGAATGTAGGCTAAACAGACAGACCTGCGAGTAGGAGAGTTTGAAAGTCAAGGAATTAAGCACCCAGATGTAGATACAATGACAAAATAGGAAGGACAGTTCAGAATTTGTCTGAGACTTCAGCAAAGGTCTACAAACAGTTTTCAGTTTGTTAGCAATTCCAGAACATTTTGGGAAAGGAAAGCTTTAGTGAGCTAAAAGAAGTAGAATCCTAAAAAGTGATGCAAATAGCTCGGTCATGCAAAAAAAATGAGAGCTTGCATCAGAGAACCAGATTGTGAATTGGATGTTTTTGGTATTGAAAAGGAACTCAGGGAAACTACATCAAAAGTAATGAGATCCAAATGAGAGACAGAGTGGTGCAGGTGCCTGTAATTACATAGGATGTATCATTGTTGCAAATTAGATCTACCTTTTCATTTATATAACTTACCTGTATGTGTTCCAATTTATGTGGAAATAAAACGAAATCTTGTTAGCAATTTCTTCGTTAGAAGATCATTTGGTAATTACTACACTATATTAATGTAACTTCATTTGCTGACTTGACCATTCAAATTTAGGGTTTATATTTTTGAATGTCAGGTTGTAGAATGTATAAAATGATAATATTGCAGAGAATGAAACAGGACTATCAGCTATGTATTTCTTCAATCAAACAGAAGGACTGAGAGACAAAGAGCAAGATCGAGGAGGAAATGTAAATTAAAGAGGATATATTTACTATCAAATCAGAAACAAAGGATAAACAATTGCATTAATGGAAAGGGAACTAAACTTAACATTATTGGTTAATTTTAATGAAGAACTAAAACATGAAAATGCAATCCTTTCAATCATTAACTTTGCATCAAAAAGATGTTTGAAAATAATTAGCACTTAAATATCAAAAAGGATAAAAGGCCTGAAATGAATCAACTTTGCTTTCGAGCAAGTGTAAAAAGACTTATTTATTAAAAGCCAAAGAGCTTTCTAATGAATAAAATGACACTTTAAGCCAATACCCATCTGTCCCTTGAGTGAATGTCACATGGCATGATTGTGATAGCAAGTATGGGACTTACCTTTGGTGTCCTGATCAATATTTAGCCTTCAATCAACACAAAAGATAAATTATCTGGTCATGATCAGATTGTGATCTTGTTTGTGCAAGATTTCTGAATATAAATTGGCTGCCACCTTCCCCACAAACAAGCATAATATCTAACTTAAAAAATAATAATTTGAGATGCTCTCCAGATTGGATGAATACAACATGCTTAAAAAGCAAAGGAGCACCAAAGTTAATTTATAACCAATAAAATGACAACTAGACTGTATTCATAAAAATCAATGAACAATGCTACTCATTACTGTAACAATTGCATTAGAGGATAGTATACTCTACACTGCCTCTCCAAACATGTTAATATACATTAAAGGTTCCCTGAATAAGATCTTTTGTCCCCACAGCCACTATCAACCGGGCGGACAAGGGCAGCAGTTTCATGGGAACACCACTATCTACGAATTCCCCTCCAATTCATAGATCATCCTGATTTCTGGAACTTCCTTCCTGGCAGCGCTATGGAGACTGCATCAGTTCAAGAAGGCACCAATATCCCAAGGATAATTAAGAATCAGCAATAAATGCTGACTGGACATAAATGCTGGCCGTGTCACATGAACAAAGAAAATACAAATTAAGAACAGCAGGCCATTCAGCCCCTTCAGCCTGCTCGCCATTCAATAAGATCATGGTTGATCTGATAGCAGCCTCAGCTCCACATTTCCGTCTATCACAATAACTTTCATTCTCTCGATAGAGAATTTACATCCAATTTAGATTCATAGAGATGTACAGCACAGAAACAGGCCTTCTGGTCCAATTCATCCAGGCTGACCAGATATCCTAAATTAATCTAGTCCCATTTGCTAGCATTTGGACAATATCCCTCCAATCCAGTCCTATTCATATACTCATCTGGGTGCCTTTTAAATATTGTAACTAAAGCAGTTTATTCCATATATGCATCACCCTCTACGTGAAAGAGTTGCGCGTTTGGTTTTTTTCTTAAATATTTTTCCTCTCACCTTGAAGTCATGGCCTCTAGTTTTGGACTCCCCCCACCCAGGGAAAAGACCTGGTCTATTCATGCTATCCACAACCGTCATGATTTTATAAACCTCTACAAGGTCATTCCTCAGCTTCCGAACCTCCAGGGAAAATAGCCCCAGCCTGTTCAGCTTCTCCCTATAGTTCAAACCCTCCAACCCCAGCAGCAACCTTGTAAACCTTTCTGAACCCTTTCAAGTTTCACAACATTGTTCCTATAGCAGGGAGACCAAAATTGCATGCAGTATTCCAGAAATGGCCTAATCAATACCCTGTACAGCTGCAACATGACCTCCCAACTCCTATACTTAATGCAGAGACCACTAAAGGCAAACATACCAAACACCTTCTTTGCAATCCTATTTATCTGCAACTCCACTTTCAAGGAATATTTAATGACTCTGCTTCCACCTCAGAGTCATAGTTGTACACACATAAACAGACCCTTCAGTCTAACACGTCCATGTCAACCAAATTTATTAAACTGAATAGTCCCATTTGCCTGTGTTTGGCCAATATCCCTCTAAACCTTCCTTATTCATTTATCTGTCCAAATTTATTTAAATGTTGTTATTGTACTGGTCTCTACTATGCTCTTAATAATGTTTAACTCTAAAATTCAGATGCTATGAATGCTGAAATGACAATAGATGATAATTTCTGACCAAATTTGCATAATTTAGTTCCACATCATTGATGACAGGAATACTTTATTCCCCATTTCTATTTATTTGGGCATTTAACATTTGGCCTCCCTTATGGATCTCAGAACATTCATCCTACTTACTGGCAACTAGTCTAAAAACAAATGCAGCCATTTTGCTGACATTTGGAACCTAAAATACTTCAGATTCTTTGTGAATAATAGTGAGATTATTCTTTTTAAAACTCTCATTGCCAACAACCATTTAACCTTAACAAGATGAGCGAATGCTGCTCTAAGTTTGGACATAAACACTATCCACAAGGAGAAAGTGAGGACTGCAGATGCTGGAGATCAAAGCTGAAAATGTGTGGCTGGAAAAACGCAGCAAGTCAGGCAGCATCCAAGGAGCAGGAGAATCACGTTTTGGGCATGAGCCCTTCTTCAGGAATCCACAAGGAACCAGTCTTGTTAACTAACATAAACTGACTCAACCAGCAAAGCCATTCATAGTAAAACAAATTGTCATGTCTCTAACCAGAACAGAAGAGATCCACAACAAATATATCTCTTCCTCAGCAATGATACACAGATTGAAGCTGTAAAGCCTGGTGTGGAAACAAACACATTAATTCACAGAGGTTACTGAAAAAGCTCAGACCTAAGGAAGGGTCACCAGGCCCGAAATTTAACTTTGTGTTCTCTTCACAAATGCTGCCAGACCTGCTGAACTTTTCCAGCAATTTCTGTTTCTTATTTACAGCATCCACAGTTCTTTCAGATTTTCAATGTTCATTCACATTTTACCATTTATTAACTTCTCAAACATTCACAGCTTACCACTATGCAATCTGTAAGTAATGAACTGACTGAATAATTTATTACTAAACAAGGTCAGATACCATATGGCACAGAATCAGGCCATTTGGTTCAACTAGACAACAGTTATGCCCCACTCAATTCTCCTCCCATCTTTTGCCACTTAAACCTGTCATCATAATCCTTTATTTCTTGGTCTTTTATATGCAGCTATTCATGCACTCTATCATAGTGAGTGGCACTATACTATGCAGCATACAACTCTCATTATGCTCTGCTGCATTTACCCAATACAAATGGCCCATTAACAAAGATGTTTGACATCACCAATGTGTACACTCGATTTAATAACTGAATCTTTTTAAAATCTCAATGATGTTATAGAGTGTATAACTTCCCAACGAACTTTAAACTAAACTTCAGTACTGTTCCTTTATAAAATTACAAAGTGTTAATTTAGAATCACTGAGTCCCTACAGCGCAAATAGAGGCTATTTAGCCCCTCAAGTCTGCACTGACCCTCCAAACAGCATTCCATTCGAGGATTCCTCTCTCAAACCCAACTAATCCTCTAACTCCAGAATTACTAGAGTTAACCCACTGAGCCGGTAAAACCTCGACACCATGGGGCAATTTAGCAACAACAATCCACCTAACCTGCACATTTTTGGACTATGGGAAGAAACCCACATGGGCACAGGGAGAATGTGAGCAAACTCCACAGTCATCCAGGGCTGGAATGGAACCTGGATCCCATGCTCTGAGGCAACAGTGTTAATTTAAATAATCTATCCAAATGGAGTCTCAGTGAGACTAAACAATTACCACAGTACATTTCAAAGTTATTCATGGCATACAAAGCACCGAAATATCCTTGATGTATGACAAAAAGCTTTACCAATGCGCACCCTCCACACAATAGTACTAATCCCAGTAATCTCAATTTTGGGATGAGAGGTTGGCAGTTGGATGAAATACAATAAACAATTTAGCAATATTGGGGTAAAGTTTAAAAAAGTAAATTAAAGATTTTTTTTAAGGATAACAGATAGCAGAGGAATTTTAGATGTGCTGGTTTCTTTCTCAACTCTAGGATTCAGCAAATTTGAATGACATATCTAGAATCTTACATTTAATATCTGGAGCTTTAGGTTTGCTGGAAAGAAAACCAACATTTTTAAATTAATGGGATATATCAAAACGTTATTAGAATTTCAGTTTTGAAATCAAACATTCGTTTTTGGTAAAGGAATGATTGTCATTCAGGCCTATGTCAGCTTTGTTTGAGCTCTCCAAGAATTGCTTCCCTATCTCCATAATCCAGCAAATGTTTCCTTCAGGTATTTTGGTCATTCTCCTTTGAAAGTCTTGTCTAATTTACTTCCTTTGTGCCTTCAGGCAATACATTCCAAACGTGCAATTCATCATATGAAAAAAATGTTTCTACTTATCACATTTGGTTCTTTTGACAATCACAAAATCCATGAGCTCTGGTTATCAAACCTTCCTGATTTTCTCAAACTCGGTGATTTTGAACCCATCAATTAAACCTTGCTCTTGACCCTCTCTATTACATGAGTAATAATAGCTTAATTAGCCTCTCCAAATAACAAAGGTTCCTTATTCCCAACACTATTCTCTCATTGTTCTACATCAGCACTAAAGAGGTGACAACATTCCTAAAACATGATTTTCTCAATTCAACATTATGGTTGAAGCCAAGCAGGCTTTTGCACTTTATCGGTAAGGTTGAGGTTTAAATGGCCTGTTCAATTTGCTTGGTATCTTTCAAGATAAATTTACATCCCAATCCCAGGTCTCTGTTCCCTCAAACCCTCTAAAAATTAGGTAATTCAGGTGTCTCTTGATTAGATTAGATTAGACTTACAGTGTGGAAACAGGCCCTTCGGCCCAACAAGTCCACACCGACCCGCCGAAGCGCAACCCACCCATACCCCTATATTTACCCCTTAGCTAACACTACAGGCAATTTAGCTTGGCCAATTCACCTGACCCGCACATCTTTGGACTGTGGGAGGAAACCGGAGCACCCGGAGGAAACCCACGCAGACACGGGGAGAACGTGCAAACTCCACACAGTCAGTCGCCTGAGTCGGGAATTGAACCCGGGTCTACAGGCGCTGTGAGGCAGCAGTGCTAACCACTGTGCCACCGTGCCGCCTTCTCACTCTTCTTCCTCAAATGAATCACATCACTACTTCACTCAAGAAAAAGGTTCTTATTTTAAAAGTTGTTCTTAGTTAAATTCTGGTTAGACCCTCACAAACTTCATATTAACATAGAAAGCCGGAAACTGATTATGGTTAAAAATAAAGAAAATTCAGGCAGTGAAAGCAAGCAGAAAAGTTTCAAATGAGCTCAGAACCAGAAGCAGAACCTATAAAAGGGAAGTCATGAGTGATGAACAATAAAAAAAACCAATGAGCAACCTGGAATAACAGTATTAATGTGCGGAAGTCACAGTCACCAGCAGTGTAGATGTCTACAGCATTCATTATGAACACCTCTAACAAATCATACGTTTAACCTTCTGTTTTAAGAGCAACTTCAGCTTCTGCAATTTGTCCACATTACTGAAGTTCCAGTGCAAATTTTGCTGTGCTGAATCTAAAACCTTGACATCATTTTTTAAGCATAATGCTCTGAATTAAACATAATGGTTGTTTATCTAACCAGACTTTTGGACTTATTAGTCATTGCATTGCCCCAGATGGCGAGGCAAATTTCTTAATATTTCAATAATGCACTGTCCAAGCATTTACAAATAAAAATACAATTTCTTTTCAGAGCAAGGAAGTAGGGCATTTTAAATCAGGTCTCAGTCCACAAGCCAGGTTATACATACTGAATGGCTCAAATTTCAGGTGACTATATGCCGTGTTCACAGTACCCCAAGACTTATGTAACAAACAGAAACTTGACTTCTGTAAGAAATCAATAATTGCTACTTCCACAGATGAAAAGTTTCAGTTATGGAAAGAGGATAGGGCTATGGGGACTATTTTTCTTGGGCAGAAGGCAGCTAAGTGAAAAATTTGATAGGATTTTTCAAAATCATGATGTTTCTTCATGAAGTAGAAGACAGAAATTGTTTTATTTGTGAAAAGACCAAACATCACAGAGCAGATTTTAAAGTGTTTTCAAAAGCAGCAAATGTTGGGTGAGATAAAGCTTTATCACACAACAAGAAGTCTGGGTTTGGAAGGCACAGCCTGGAGGTGTGGTGGATGCAGCTTTAATTAAGGAATTCAAGAGTAGTGGATAGTTGCTTAAATAGGAACAATGTTCAACGTTATGAGGAAAAAAGGAAGGAGTTTGGCAGTTTAGTCAAAATGTTCAGAAAGCCAGTGTAGATATGAGGAGCTCAATAGCCTCCTCTGCACCATAACATGTATTCAAGTTTCCTGTAAATTCATATTTGAATCACAGATTTTTGCTGCTGCCACAGCTCAATTTAATAAAGCCACAAGTTGGAACTTCTGTGACAGTAGTGCATTTTTCCTACACTTTCTGCTCAACTCTGCCAAAACGTTTGACTGCAGTAGCCCTCAATTACTCAGCTCATTAGTACTGCCCTCGCTTTGTCCCAATCCTTCCAATTTAATCATAACCAATGAATCTTCAACATGCTTTCTCTTTTCACACTGCTCTGTTCTGATATCACCCAAAAATCTAACTTTAGTCCTTGCTTCTTTCTCAAGATATTGGTCTTTAGGCAATATCTTTGAAAGATAATGGGTCAGCTTCCATGCATATTCTACACATTCCTCCTCATAGGTTACAATTCTCTCAGGCTTTACATTCACTATAAACTCTAAAACTGTCTCCTGCACACCATGATTTATAGATGATTAATATATCTTGAAATGCAACAACCCTGAGACAGGCCCATGGGCAACCCACTACAAACTTTCTTCCAGCCCAAAAAATACCCATCAACTATAACTCAGTCAATTTAGGATCCATGTTGTGACTGTCGTTTTCTGTTCATTACCTATCAATCTCTTCATACTTGTGTTCTTCAGCACTGCAACAGCATCATCTGGAAGTCCATGTATATTGCATCAATAGACTTAGCCTCAACAACTGTTATCTCTTCAAAATCTCCAGCAAGTTCGTTAGACATCATTTTGCTGTAACAAATGTGACTATTAATTCCATCGTGAATAATTATTTTTAGACGTTTGCCCAAAATAAACTGTTCATCCAGTCCATGATTGCTGGGCTTAGTTTTACAACCTTCTTTGGAGGAGGACAGAATGTTTGCAATTCTCCAGTCGTCTAGCACCACCCTTTAATCTCAGCATGATTGGAAGATTACTACCAAGGTTTCTGCAATTTCCGCTCCCTTCAATAGCTTTGGATGCATCTCATTTAGTCTGATGCCTTATCAACTTTAAATACTGAGCACATCCAAAACCACCACCTTATCAGTTTTAAACCTTTCTAGTGAGCAAGTGTCCTCCCGTGTCACCATGGTCTAAGTGGAACCTGCCCAGTAGATAAAGACAGATGCAAAGTATTCATTTAGCACCTTGGCCATATCTGCTACTTCCATGCATAAAATCCCATTTTGGTCCCCCATCAGCCCTCCAATTCCTTTTGCCACTTTTTTCATACTGATAATGCTCATAAAAGACTTTGGGTTTTCCAAATGTTAGCTGCCAGTCTTCTTTCATAATCTCTCTACTTTTATTTGCTTTTTCGCCTCCCTTTTGAACCTTCTGTATTCAGCTTGATTCTCAGCTGCATTTACTAATTGACAGCTGTCATAAGGTTTGTTTATTGTACTTTTACTCTGCATTGACCAATGGGATTTTCCATCATCCTAAAACTTGTGATATAATGATCATAGCTGCAAATGTGTTGCTGGTCAAAGCACAGCAGGCCAGGTAGCATCTCAGGAATAGAGAATTCGACGTTTCGAGCATAAGCCCTTCATCAGGAAAGTCTTCCAAGTGTTAACCCCCACTATCATTTGAGCTATTCAGACCACCTTACTTCCAAAAGCAAGATTAATAGTGCCTCCTTTCTAGAAGTTGATATACTGCTGTAGTTTGTTTAACTAGACACACAATCTAGGAATGCCTGCCCCAGTACAACCACAATCCCAATTTATATGCAGGTAATTAAAGCTCCTATTATAACTATGCTATAATATTTACACCTCTAAATTCCTTGCAGATGTTTCTCTACATCCTTCTGACTAATTCGTAATCTGTAGGTTACATCAAGCAATGTAGATACATCTCTCATTCTTTAGCTCTAACCAAATACATTTGGTCTGTGAATCATCTGAAACATCTACCTTTTCTCAGTATTGCAATTAACTACACCTCTAAACTGAAAAACAGTATTCTCCAAAATACCTTATAACCAGAAATATTTTAAACATCCAAGCTTATCCTTCCTAGCCTCTTTTTGCTAAATCATAGTCCCATATGAAAATGGCCCTGCAACCCCACCCCAATCTTAATTATATTCCATACATTCACATACATGCAGTGTAACCCTCACTCAGACAATTCCACATATGGACAACACTAGAGCAGTCAGTCATATGTCTCTCCCAACATTTTTGTAGCCTATTACTTTTGAATATTGTCTCCTTGTTAACACACCCCTGCTGGATTAATTTAAAACCTCTTAAAAGCACAAGCAAACCTTCTCACAAGAAACTCAGCCCTGCTTCTGTTCAGATGTAACCCATCTAGCTGTACAGATGCCATCATCTCCAAAGCTAGCTCAGTGCCTTAGGAATCTAAAGCTTTTCCTACTGCATCTCATGCTAGCCATACATTAGTGGCTTGTTTTCCTCTTTCTGTACACACTTGCATGTGGCACAACAGTAATCCAGAAATTACTACTTTAGAGATCCTAATTGTTAATTTTCAACCTATATGCCTAAACTTTGATTGTAGAATCATACACAGATTATGATCTATCAAGCCAAGTTTCATTTTGGGATCTGACTTGTAACTTGGTATGTGGTTGCTCCCTAAGTTCAACAATGCTGGACAGCAAAAGGAATGTGGACAGCATATGAAAGTTTACAAAGAGAAAAGGATTATAGTGTTGTTTCTTGTAAGGAATGAGCTTTGAAAGGAAGCAGCATCAGAGGAGAGGGAACTACTCACTATATCATCTGGCTGGGGTTGTGGTTTGAACCAGGGAAGAAAGCTGATACAGGAAAACGTTTGGCTTAGCAGACAAGCAGAGAATAAACTGCAAAGCAGTTGAATGAATTGTTCTATTCTTACTGACAAGAAAATTCATCTGCAATCATTGATGTGGCAAAGGTTTAAACTGATGGTTAATAATGAAGGAAAGCTAGGGACTACCTTGGATACGTTAATGGATAAATCTTAATGAGATCAGTAGAAAAGCTAGCTCCAGCACAAGTACAAATGGACAAAATTCTACAGCAAAATTCCCAATATGGCGAATCAACACAGAAAAGGAATACAAAAAAAAAGGATCTAGATACTGGCAATATGAAGGCATAACCTATATATCAAAACAGTGATGTGCAAGTGTGTCATTTCTTTATTTTCAATTGGTTGGACTGGAGCTGAAGATCTTGTCAAGGCTGAAAACCCATCACAGTTATCTTGTACTAGATATACGCAACCAGGAAATGCTGGAATTTGAATGAGCTAGTTCGACATTATGGGAAAAACCAAGTCAATGTTAACATATAAGCAAGATACTGCAAATGCTGGAATTTTTAAATAATGGCATTCCAAAGAACAGTCCTACAGTACTCGAGATATTAATTGCTTCTTTCACACGGAGGCTTTCTGGCCTGCTGAGTTATTCCAGCATGTCCTGTTTATACTCAAACCAAGTCAATGCCAACCACATTCTGTGAACTAAGATAGTATTGGACAGACTTCCCAAATAACTCAACCAGAAGTCCTAACTTTATGAAACCCAGTGAATATGACAAACTCTGATTTCTACACATTCCACGGCAAATCATCTGTTACCATTCCATTTTGCAGATACTAAATGAGTTGAATGTTTCTAGCATTTTCTGTTTTAAAAAATTGTATTTCCAACACCTACAAGACTGCGTTTTCATTTACCACAAATTCAAGCTTGGGTTTCTAATCATATCACTGTAAACAAGGTTAATCTTTTGAAAGCCTCAACATGACACAGCTGTTATCAATAAAGTTAAGTAAAACATTCATTTGAAATGTTGAATCATTTCTCTTCTTTTAAATAATCAATGTAAATTTTTTAGTAAAACCTTTGTTACTTAAAAAGGTTTTATTCAAGATTTTACTTAAATAGATATAAATTTTAATTAAAAAATTATGGGAAGGGAGACAGATTCATGTCTTTTTTTTAAACAATCATTTAACAAAACCACAGGGTTCTGAGCTTGTTGAGAGGCTGACTATTTTCCATATAAATAATATACAAAAAAAGACATTTCTTCTTTTGCACTGGAGTAAGTTACTAAAATATTTAATTAGATTCAACTTGAAAAAAAGACAACACTGAAACCTTAGTTGCAGTACATTTCCTGACGATTGAATCGACATTAGCACACCCTTTTGGGCGGCATGGTGGCACAGTGGTTAGCACTGCTGTCTCACAGCGCCCAAGATCCGGGTTCAATTCCCAACTCAGGCGACTAACTGTGGGGAGTTTGCACGTTCTCCCCGTGTCTGCGTGGGTTTCCTCCGGGTGCTCTGGTTTCCTCCCACAGTCCAAAGATGTGCAGGTCAGGTGAATTGGCTATGCTAAATTGCCCGTAGTATTAGGTAAGGGGTAAATGTAGGGGAATGGGTGGGTTGCGCTTCAGCGGGTCGGTGTGGACTTGTTGGGCCGAAGGGCCTGTTTCCACACTGTAAGTAATCTAATCTAAATCTCAAGACCAACTTCAATATACATCAACACTATCTATTTCCAGTTTCACATCACTCCCCTAATTCTGGCCCTAACATTCTTGATACAATCGTCTTTACCTTTATGGTCCTCAGCCTGACACCTCCATCCTTGGCTCCCTCCAATTTCACATCTACAGAGCATTGACATCATTTAAAAACATGTTAATGATATCAGTTCCCTTTAATTATCACCTCCTCATGCTTCACATTCTCGATTTATACTTAATGGCTTCAAAAATTATGGCCTCAAAGCCATCATGTGCTACAATCACCTTTCAATGACCACATGCCTGTTTATGGACACAGTCCAAAGCTAAATAGTTCACAACTTTGGCATTCTATATGACCCTGATCTGAACTTCTGATCCCTTTTCATCTCAACAAAACATGCTTGTAACATCACGTCATAAACATGCCTCAATTCATCTACTACTGAAATCTGGATAATGCATTTGTTGGTTGTATATTTATTCCAAATCGTTCCACATTGGTGAGCTTCCCTTGTTGCACTGCCTTCAAACTTGAGCTCAACAAAAACAACTGCCCATTTCCTCATCACCAGTTTTGAACTTAGAATGACTTCCATTCAGGCATCGCCAATTTTAAAAGTCTTATCCTTGTTTTAAGTCCATCCATAAACATGCCCCTTGCCCTTTTCCAGTTCAACAATCCTATCATGTCTCTTACTCATTCCCGATTTTCAGTGCTTTACCTCTCACAACCATGAGTTCAGACTCCAGGAATTGAAATACCATTCCCTCCCCTCGTCTTTAGTTCTTCCTTTAAAATGTTGTTTGACGCCTGCCACAGTGAACAAGCTTTTATATTTTGTCCTAATAGAGCCATAGAGATGTACAGCATGGAAGCAGACCCTTCGGTCCAACCCGTCCATGCCGACTAGATATCCCAACCCAATCTAGTCCCACCTGCCAGCTTTGACATTCTGTAAAGCACTCTGGCATTTTACTTAATGCAACCTAGAGCTTGGTTTATCTAATGCAATCCTCAACTATCCCGATTATAACCTGCAAGATATTCCAGCCAGCACATATCCAAATCCCATTCTGCATTAAACAGTACACTTCAGTAACAGCCACCCTCCACTAGTATGAAATACTCACTAAAAGCAAAACAAAATTCTCATCTTTAAACTTTTCCTCCCTGTCCTATGAATTCCCCTGCTCAGTGCGAGGCAGAACTACGACTACCTTAACCTTAACCTGTCTGGCATCCCGCCCTACTCCGGGGCTGGATCTTAAACCAGGTCCTTCGCTGAGTGGGCAATCTCACTGCATGTGTCCCACCCTGGAATGCGATAACTGACACTGTGTAAATACAAGAGATCCTTGCACTAATTCTCGCGACTAAAACGAAACATTTCAGAAATAAACGAAACGATCGTATTAACTGCAGAGGTGCGAATAAAGTAGCGTTCAGGCGGTGTTTAAACCATTGAAATGGAAGTTAAAAAGAACCACGCCCAGAACACAAGAAAATGCAGCGGGTGCAGCCGTCAAAGAGAGAGAGAGAGAGACTTCCTACTGAGCGAATGAGCGGTTCAGAGTCGGTGAGAAAGCAAGCCAACCGGAGTACACAACGCCCGGTACCACTCCCTCCTGGAGTACATCCTCAGGTACCGCTCCTTCCTGAACTGCAGCCGGGGCCTGAAGCCCCGGTACCGCCGCTTTCCCCCCCATCCCCACCCGCGGCCCGGACTCAGGAAGGATATTGCCTGATGGAAGCGTCCACTTCGGCCTCGTCAGGTCCCAGCTGGTTCTCGCCTCCGTCCTCCTCGTCCACGTAGTTGTTCTCGTCGTAGTCATCGACATTAACCCGGCGGAACTTGTCGGTGCTGGTGTTCTTGGACATGTCGCCTGACCGACGGGGACAGACACAAGAGAGCAGCTTCCAACCGTCACTCAGTGAGCTCGAGGCCGCCGCTTCCGCACGGGGCGGTCTGGGGGGAGGGGAGACCGCGCCGAGCCGCACCGCGCCTGCGCGCCTCCCCAAGCGCGTGCCGCACGTGAGCGCGCGCACGCCAACCAGAGACCTGTCCAGGTAAACACTGAGGTAGAAACAATGACTGCAGATGCTGGAAACCAGGTTCTGGATTAGTGTTGCTGGAAGAGCACAGCAGTTCAGGCAGCATCCGAGGAGCAGCGAAATTGATGTTTCGGGCAAAAGCCCTATTCCTGATAAAGGATTTTTGCCCGAAACGTCGATTTCGCTGCTCCTCGGATGCTGCCTGAACTGCTGTGCTCTTCCAGCACCACTAATCCAGGTAAACACTGAGACAAGACATAGAGTGTTCATCAGGGATGACTCCAGCCCGATTCATCGATTTTCCTGCTCCTCGGATGCTGCCTGACCTGCTGCGCTTTTCCACCACCATAGAATAATACAGGGCAAAACAGGCCCTGGATGTTGCACCAACCCTGTGAACTATTCTCAGCTGTCCCCCTACACTATCCCATCATCATTCATGTGCTTATCCAAGGATTGTTTAAATCTCCCTAATGTGGCTGAGTTAACTACATTGGCAGGTGGGGCATTCCACGTCCTTACCACTCTGAGTAAAGAACCTGCCTCTGACAACTGTCTTAAGTCTATCACCCACCAATTTGCAGCTATGTCCCCTCGAACAAGCTGACGTCATCATCCTCAGAAAAAGACTTTCACTCTCTACTCTATTTAATCTTCTGATCATCTTGTATGTCTCTATTAAATGCCCTCTTAGCCTTCTTCTCTCCAATGAGACCAGACCCAAGTCTCTCAGCCTTTCCTCATAAGACCTTCCCTCCAGACCAGGCAACATCCTGGTAAATCTCCTCTGCACCTTTTCCAATTCTCCCACATCCTTCCTGAAATATGGCGACCAGAACTGTACACAATATTCCAAGTGTGGCTGCACTAGCGTTTTGTATAGTTGCAGCATGATATTGTGGCTCCGGAACTCAATCCCTCTACACACCGTATGCCTTCTTAACAGCACTATGAACCTGGGTGGCAACATTCAGGGATCTATGTACATGGACTCCAAGATCCTTCTGCACATCAACACGACCAGGAATCTTTCCATTGACCCAGTTCTCTGCCTTCCTGTTATTCTTCCCAAAGTGCATCACCTCACATTTAGCTGCATTGAACTCCATTTGCCACCTCTCAGCCCAATTCTGCAGTTTACTCAAGTCCCCCGCAACCTGTAACATTCTTCCAAACTGACTTTAGTGTCATCTGCAAATTTACTAAGCCATCCACCTATGCCTGTGCCTAAGTCATTTATAAAAATGACAAACAGCAGTGGTCCCAAAACAGATCCTTGTGACACACCACTAGTAACCGGACTCCAGGCTGAATATTTTCCATCAACCACCACTCGCTGCTTTCTTTCAGAAAGCTAGTTTCTAATCCAAACTGCTAAATCACCCTCAATCCCATGCCTCTGCATTTTCTCCAACAACCTACCATGTGGAAACTTATCAAAGGCTTTACTGAAGTCCATGTATACCACGTCAACTGCCCTACCCTCATCTACTGCTTGGTCACCTTCTCAAAAAACTCAATGAGATTTGAGAGATACGACCTGCCCTTGACAAAACCATGTTGACTATCTGAAATCAAATTGTTGTTTGCTAGATGATTATAAATCTTATCTCTTATAATCCTTTCCAAAACCTTTCCTACAACAGAAGTAAGGCTCACTTGTCTATAATTACCTGGGTCATCTCTACTACCCTTCTTGAACAAGGGTACAGCATTTGCAATCCTCCAGTCCTCTAGTACTAAACCTGTAGACAATGATGACTCAATTATCAAAGCCAAAGGCTCTGCTATCTCCTCCCTAGCTTCCCAGAGAATCCTCGGATAAATCACATCCGACCCAGGGGACTTGTCGACTTTCACTCCTTTGAGAATTGATAACACCTGTTCGTAACTAACCTCAATCCTTTCTAGTCTAATATCTCATACCTCGTTCTTCTCCTCTACAATATTCTCCTTTTACTGAGTGAAAACTGATGACAAATATTCATTTAGCACCTCTCCGATCCCCACAGAGTCCACATTCAACTTCCCACTTCTGTCTTTGACTAGCCCTATTCCTACCCTAATCATCCTTTTATTCCTCACATACCTATAGAAAGCTTTAGGGTTCTCATTTATTCTAATTTCTAAAGACTGTTCGTGTCCTCTCTTTGCTCTTCTTATCGCTCTCTTTAAATCCTTCCTAGCTGATCTGTAACTCTCCATCACCTCATCTGAACCATCTTGCCTCATCAACACATAAGCCTCCTTCTGCTTAACAAGGAATGCAATTTCTGCAATAAACCACAGTTCCCTTACCTTATCACTTCCTCCCTGCCTGACAGTGACATATCTATCAAGGACACGCAATATCTGTTCCTTAAACCAGCTCCACATTTCCATTGGCTGCATCCCCTGCATTTTGCTACCCTGTTCTATGCATCCTAACTCTTGCCTAATTGTGTTATAATTGCCCTTGCCCCATTGATAACTCTTGACCTGTGGCATGTACCTATCCCTTTCCACCGCTAAACTAAATGCAACTGAATTGTGATCACTCTCTCCAAAGTGCTCACCTACAACTAAATTGAATACCTGGCCTGGTTCATTACCAAGCACCAGATCCAGTGTGGCCTCCCCTCTTGTCAGCCCTTCTATATACTTTGTCAGGAAACCCTCCTGTACACATTGGACAAAAACTGATCCATTTGACAAACCAGAGTTATAGCATTTCCAGTCAATGTTGGGGAAGTTAAAGTCCCCCATAATGACCACCCTTTTGCTTTCTTCCTACCCAGAATAATTTTGCCAATCCTCTCTTCTACCTCCCTGGAACTCTGCGGAGGCCTTTAAAAAATTCCAAGTAGTGTGACGTCTCCTCTCCTGTTTCTAACCATAGCCCACAACCATGTATTGTACCATTTTACTCTTACTTATCAAACTGATGTAAGGGGATAGTAACAGTATTATTAACTGGCACTTATGCATCAATAACCTGCTCATTAATGCTCAAACTCAATTTGTATACCATGAGAAACAATCAGCTCCAAACGTATTTTAATCTTGTTCCAGACACACAAAGAAAGCTAAATTCCGGAAATGAAATGAGTGATTGTCCTTGACATGAATATAAGAAATTGGAGCAGAATTAGCCATTCACCCTTTCAAGTCTGCTGCACTAGTCCAGATGATCATGGCTGATCTGGCCCAGAGCTCAACTCCACTTTCTTGTCAGCTCCTCATAGCACTCAACTTAATATCACAAGTATCTAAATCTTCATGAAATACTTGCAAGAATCCAGCCACCACAACTTGTTGCAGTAGAGAATTCCAGGCATGCACAATTCTGAGAGAAAAACTTCCTTCTCAACTCAGTTTTAAATCAGTGTCCACTTATTCTTTAACTATGGTCCCTATTTTGAGATTTCCCTATTAATGGAAATATCTTCTCAACTTCTATCATGTCAAGACCCCTCAGAATATTATATACTTCAATAAAATCAAGGAATCATTTGACAAAGAATGGCTTTAAGTGGGGGCAGCAAAAAGTCAGAAGTCAAATCAAGGCATTCATAACACTCTAATCTTCTCTCTGATCTCCAACATCTGCAGTCCTCACTTTCGCCCAGCTAAACACTGAGCCCTGTGCCCGGTCCCAGCAACTGAAGGCTGTCATCTAATGAATCATACAGCACTAAAACAGACCCTTCGGGCCAGCCAGTCCATGCTGAACATAATCCCAAACTAAAGTAGTCCCACATGCCGGCTCCTGGCCCACATCCGTCTGAACTATTGATATTCATGTATCCATCCAAATGTCTTTTGCACATTATAATTGTATCCACAGCCACCACTTTCTCAGGAAGTTCATTCTAAACGTGACCCACTCCGTGTAAAACATTGCCTCATGTCTTTCTTAAATCTCTCTCCTCTCATCTTAAAAAATATGATCCCTTGTCTTAAAATCCCCCATCCCAGGGAAAAAGATCACTTCCATTATCTGTACCTCTCATTATTTTATGAACTTCTATATGATCATCTCTTAACCTCCAATGCTCCAGTGAAAAAAGTCCTAGCCTATTCAGCCTTTCCTTTATAACTCAAACCTTCCATACTCGGCAACATCCTGGTAAATCTCATCTGAACCCTCTCCAGCTTGATAATATCCTTCCTAAAACTTCTTATTCATATTTCATATCTGTGCTACTCTGGGTATTTTAGATATTTTTTAAGCAACCTGTTCAGGGATGTTGTTGCACACCTCTGGAAACAGGTGAGACATGTACCTGATCTCCTGGCCCGCTGTACCATGTGAACCTTTATGCTGGTTATTTTAAATTTATTCTTATTCACCCCACCTGCGCACCTCCAGGGCAAGTAGGGTGAGAACTCAGCCCTCCTGCTCAGAAATGAGGACACTACCACAATGCCATAAGACCCTCTCTGGCATTCTTCTCCAACCGTTGCTGAATTGCAGTGTCACTACACTCTGGTTGCATTGTTGACCTAGGCTTATGTCTCTTACTCAGAAATAAGACATTGTGAAACAAACATGGAATGCTGAAGAAACTCAGAAGGTCCGGAAGCATCTATGGTGGACAGAGAAACAGAGTTGGCGTTTCAAGTCTAGTACGGCACTTCTTCAAATCTGAAGACAGAGTGAAGGATGTAGTATATTTGGGCAGGAAGAAGGGGGTGCACTTATTATCTGGAAGGTGTGAGCGTCCGTTGAACAGAGGAGCTGAGTGAGCTGAGAATGTGAATACGTCAATCGCTAAAACCTGCGCTCCAAGGGAACAAGTCCACAAAAATTAGAACCCTTGCAACAAGCTTTATTTCAAGACAAATGGAATTGAAAATGAGAGAGGTTATACTGAATTTGTCTGGCTAGAACATTGGTTAGTTAGGATTGTGTGGCATTCCTGTATTATAAAAAGAATTTTGAGGTAGTAAAGAAGGAGTAAAGAAGATTTACAACAATTACTTCTCAAACTTTTTCACATTGTGACCCCATTTTGGTATCTGATTACAGACCTGAGACCAGGTCTGGAGGGATGGTGAGTGGAAGCCAGAAAGACACATGGTGCAATATGGTGTTGAGGTATGGGGAAATAAAAGCATAGAAAATAGGAACAGGAGTAAACCACGTGGCTCCTTGAACCATTCAACATTGTCGTAGCTGATCATTCTCCACAATAACCTGTTCCTGTTTTGCCCGTGATACCTTTCACCTAAGAACTACGTCTAATTGCTTCCTGAAAATATTTAATGTTTTACCCTCAACTACTTCCTGTGATAGAGAATTTCACAGGCTCAGCACTCTGGGTGAAGAAATTTCTCCGCTTCTCAGTCCTAAATGGCGTACCCCATATCCTTAGACTGTGACCCCAGGTTCTGGACTCCCTGATCATTGGTAGCATTCTTCTTACATTTACCATGTTGAGACCTGTTAGAAACTTATCGATTTCTGTGAACCATGAACATACTCCTAATTGATCCAGTTTCTTTTCATACATCAGTCCTGTCATTCCAGTCAGTCCTGTCATTTGTTGCACTCTCAGAACATCCTTCCTCAGGATGAAAAGTGAACGTAATACTACAGGTATTACCAACCCCCTGGACATGACTTTACAGCAAGACATTCCTGCTTCTATATTCAAACCCTCTCACTGTAGGAGCAACATACCATATGTCTTCTTCATTGCCTATTGCACCCCTATGCTTACTTGTAACGACTGGTGTATGAGGACACCCAGGTCTCATTGCACCTCCCCCTTTCCCAACGAATTGCCATTCAGGTAATAGTCCATGTTACCTGGAATTAACAGAATGAAACTGTTTCATCCATTTTACATTTTACATTTAAACACCTACTTATCCCCGAGATTTGTCAATACATCATTTAGGCCTCAAAGTTTGGCTGCTTAGGCTACACCCACAACATAAAATTTTCAATGATTAAAGGGGCCACAATTTTAAGCAGTCAGTCAGATCTCCATAACAGGGAGAAAGTGAGGAAGGGCCTTTGCCCAAAACGTTGATTCTCCTGCTCCTCAGGTGCTGCCTGACCTGCCGTACTTTTCCAGCGCCACACTCTCAACTCAGATCTCCATAACAGCTTTTTCTGCCTCGCAATGTAATCCCAGAATTTCAGCTCACAACTCAATGATTGGGAAGTCCTGATTTATGTGGCTGATACCTCAAAAGCGTGGATATGCATAATCATAAAGGATTGTCGGGCTGGGTTTGTTTCTCTTGTGGGAAAATAAGAATGAGGCATCACCAAATAAAGGCATTTAAGATAAACACAGAGAATGCTGGAGAAACTTAGCAGGTCTGAAGCATCTGTGCAGAGAAAACAGAGTTATTGTAATGTGTTGAGTCCAGGATTATTGTTCTTCTTCAGCTCTTCAGTTATTACTGGTACTTACTGAAGTGGTTCAGTATTAGCTTGTTGGTTTTACCAAGAGTGTTAATTTGCTAAAGTGATGGGCTATTGAGGTAATTTCATGTAATTTAATTTACTGAAATGGGAATTCAGTCAAGGGGGATTTTATTAACCTGGGTTGATATGACAGACATTACAGGTGGGCAAGTGGGGACTGCAGCTGTTATGAGCAGTGCCAGGGAGAACTGTTGTGAGAAGTCCTGTTAACATCAGCGACAACAATGTCAAGAGTTAATGGCTAACCGAGTAAACCACCTAAAATCCAGCCTGGATTCCCATTAGGCCAATGGTGTTTCCCTGAATCTTGCACCTTTCAGCAACTCATCCAACCGAGTAGGATCCAACATAGGCTTTCATCTTTCCACTGGATACCAGCCAATGGAGAGGGCAGTCAGGTGCCAGGTAAGTTTGTACCTGTTAAAGCCATTCTTTGTTACAGCAAACCAAGAGAGGTAACTTTCAGCTTGAAAACTAGGTGGTGAAGACGACCTGCTCTGGCATGAACATGGAAACACATTCCACAGTGGTGTGTGCAATTCTGTCCTGATTGACTCAGGCTTGATGTTGTGATGATGATGCTCCTTTAACAAGGTTGTGTTGTCTTTGGGATTTTTTCAGAAGGGTTGTAAACACAGGGACTCCGGGAGGTCTAGATTTGAAGGGTTTTAGAGCCAATTTGATTATAGCTAATAGACTGCCTCACAGCGCCTGAGACCCGGGTTCAATTCCCGACTCAGGCGACTGACTGTGTGGAGTTTGCACGTTCTCCCCGTGTCTGCGTGGGTTTCCTCCAGGTGCTCCGGTTTCCTCCCACACTCCAAAAATGTGCGGGTCAGGTGAATTGGCCATGCTAAATTGCCCGTAGTGTTAGGTAAGGGGTAAATGTAGGGGTATGGGTGGGTTTCGCTTCGGCGGGTCGGTGTGGACTTGTTGGGCCGAAGGGCCTGTTTCCACACTGTAAGTCTAATATTGCCTCAGGCAAAAGGCTTTCAAGTTTAAAACAAACACTTATACAATGAAAGGAGAGTGACCAGTTTTCCCAGCTCAGCCTTCCTCTGGTTTGCTTTGGTTTCAGCAAACAGAGTTGTGAAATCCCAAAGTAGCAGGTCCATGCTGATCCTCCCTCTGACATCTCTCCTGTAAGACCCTATGTTTGATTTTTCCTTTCTTTGCAAAGTGGTGTTTATGGGGATTGTTGCAAGTATTTGGAACAGCATCAATACATTGGGATGATATATTGAGTTTTCGGATAGTTTTTTATTCCATATTCCTATTCTCTTTTGTTCGTGTTTCATTCAGTAAACTTGCAAATAAATCCTATTTTGTTTGAAACTGTCTTTTGTTGGGCCAATTGTATATCCAAGTTACACCTGATTAAAACAACTAGCAAAGCAAGGGCTACTTTCTTGAAATATTTTGAGGGGGTCTGGCCTGGTCCATAACAATGTCAATATTGTAAGTTTACTAGGAAACCAGATTAGCTGATACAGGCTCCATTCATGAGACTAATTGAACTCTCGACTGATATTGAAGGGGTTCTAAAAATTACCATGAGCTAGAAGTCAATTTTAAAATGGGAAACTGGCTGACACAATCAATTGAGTTGCCAGTAGCAGCCTCAGAACACCACATCTCCCCAAGACCACCATCTGATGGAGGCACAACCAACATCAATGTGCACCCACACACCAAATCTGTGTGCCAGTACGTCAAAGAGGATTTTCTCTAGGTGATGTTCTGAAGAACATTTCAAATGGTGAGAAGTTACTTTTCCTGAATGACTTCACTGTACATATTGGGGAAAGCAATGATTCATGGTCGACGTGCCCCAGTTGTCATGGGGTGGGCCAGATCAATGGTAATAAGTGGCATCTTCTTGAGCTTTGTACTCTCTATGACGTCTGCATCACCAAAACCTTTCAGGGCATCCTTTCACAGCAAACTATCATGGATCTAGGATTTGGATATTGGCATCATCTTAACATGCTTACCATGAGAAGGTATGGCCTGCCAAGTGTCCACCATACCTGCAGCTACCTTAGCGCAGGCTGTGACATCAATCAGTCTCATGATAGCAACAGAGTGAAAGTACAGCCCCATGAGTTTCACTTCCAAACCCAAAGGCTATCAAGAATAAACACCCCTTGAATTTGTAATGAAGATCAGCATATTATACTGTCACTAGAATGATTACCACCCATTAAAAAGGCTTACCAGAAAGCAGTATTACTCGAAGCATCAATATCAATGAAGCTTGGAAGTCATTCAGTTCAAGTAAGTGTGAGGCAGCAGAATCAGCATTTTGTAAATGTGGAATCTGCAACAAGGACCAGTTTGAGACCTATGCAGCTGTAATGACATCTGTTATCAATGCAAAAAGCAAAGTCTGCATGATATACAACATAAGGGAATGGTTAAAAGAAACTGCATTACCTTAAAGTGATCAAGAAACCCATGCAAGATGGAGTGAGATAATGGAGTGAAATAAACACCGAATCAACTTATAACAAGAAATCTAAACTACCTGTGACAACAGAAATTCACAAGCTATGTATGGAAGGATCAAGAAGGTGCTGGGTCCTGCCATCACGAAAGGTGCCCCTGAAATCAATAGATGCTGAGGTACTCATCAACAGAAGTAAACAGATGTTCCATTGAGCTAAAGACTGTGATCTGTACTTCAGTAAGTTAGACATCTCACAACTCATTCCTGATGCTCTCGACATCTGTCTTTGTTGAGTTAGATGAAGATTCCTCATTACTTGAATTTTAAAAGGTTGTAGACAGCTCAACAGATATTGAGACTCTTGGTAACAATGTAATCTGAGCTGAACTACACAAACATGGAAGTGCCATCTATTATCACATTTTAATGATCTCCCTCTGCTGGACAACATTCTTGAAAGAGTTGTGATGAAAATGACCATACTACAAAAATAAAGGTGTCAGAGGGAACTGCAGCAACTACAGAAGAATCACAATCCTTTGTGTCACAGGGAAGGCCTTTGCAGGAGTTGTACTTAATAAGACTCTAGCTAATTACACTGAAACACAGTGCAGTTTCCAGTTGGTGAGGGTGAGGTAACATATCTTTCAAACTCTGCTTGATATGTTTTCCTAATCAACAAGTTCAGAAATGTTATTCCATATTCCTGGGGGAGATGAAACTTGAACTCACAGCTCTTGGTTCAGGAGAAAGAGCACTACCCCAGCACCATAAAAACCCTTAAACCTCTTTTTGGTATTTTCTAATCAATCTATTCAGACATTTTACAACACACTTCTGAAGCATGTGGGACTTGAAGCCAGGTCACCTGGCTCAGAGGTAAGAACCATACCATTATGCTATTAGCATGCTTCAGCACTGCTTTTTTTTCAAGCTGTTCAGAGATGTTATTACTCATCTATGGAACTAGTGGGACTTGAACCTGGGCCTCCTGGTCCAGGAGTTGGCACACTATCACTGCACCACTGACATGCTTAAACTCTATAAAACGGATAGTATCAACTACAGGTGCGTATCTGAGTGTTCAATTAATACCAGTTTACAATCTCATTCGAACAATGCAATCTGATGACCATCCCTGCAGTTCAAATACTGTAACCATAGTGTGCCTTCACTCCTTCATTCAACATTTTGGTTCTGTTCCTGACAATTGCTGGTTTAAATGAAATAACTTTAAGATTATCATGCGTTCCCAATGTTACAGCTGGAATTAGGTGTCTAGAAAATCTGATGTACAAGTTGAAAAGCAGTATCATACATGTGAGCACTGTTAATTCTTTGGCAAAATAATTGGCAAAACAAAATATACCATTAAATATAACAGAAAAATATATATTATACATCCACAGGTTTCAGTCTTTCTCCTCCTTCCTACTTGCATTCTCTCTCCACTTTCCTGCTCTGACAACTCCACCTTGACTTCTTTTCTGCTGTGGTTTTCTCTCTCTCCTTTCTTCCTCTGGGTCCCTCTCTATCCTTTCCCACTCCGGTGCTTGATCTTTCTTTTTCTCCTTTGCCATTCTATTTCTTTCTCTCTCTCCCTGTCCCTCTCTCCCCCCCCCCCCCCCCCCTCCTTTCCAATATAGCTCTCCCTGTGTTCTTTCCTTCTCTCTTTCTCTTACACTCTCTCTTCTGCTTTATCTTTGTCTGTTCCAGCTCTCACTCTTTCTCTCTCCTTACCCATCCTGGCTCTCACTCTCTTCTTTCCTGCTTTGGTTATCTCTTTCCCCCTCTCTCTCCCTCTCTCCTTTTCAGCTCTGGGTGTTGCTCTGTCCTTTTGTCAGTTTGGCTCTCTCCCTCTCTCTTGTCTTTTCCCACCCCGTCTTTCTCTCGCTGTTCTTAAGCTTTATGCAGGAGCATTCCCAGTCATCAGTGTAATTTGGTTTCACTTCAGTAGTGAATGAAATCTGTCACTGTAACCTTAAATGCATCGTATAACATATTTGCATAGAGGCAGAAAACCAACTTCAGATTCTTGTGACCCATTCAAGTGCTGATGTTTTCATTCCACTAGTCGTTATATTTAGAGATTGGACTGTAACTATTTGTTCTGTAGATCTTGAAAAAACATTTCAGCAGTTCTGATGAAGGTCACTGGATTCGAAATGTAAACTTTATTTTTCTCTCCACAGATGCTGCTAGCCCAGCTGAATTCCTCCAACATTTCCTATGTTTGTTTCATCTGGTTGACTCAAGTAAGTTCTTGACAGTGCTGAAAGACATGGAATAGACTATGGAGATCAATAATTCGTAAGAAATCTTTCTTGGGACAAACAGCAACAGTGGGAGTAGCCAATGATGAGTTGAGCCAGGTGTAATTAGCCAAGATGAGTTCCACAAGTGCTGTTTATTGGTGATCCTTATCAATGTCTGTGCAGTAAGAATGATCAAAGGTTTTAAAATTAGAGGGGACGAATAATAATATCTGTTGAATTCACAGATGACAAAGCACTTGGAGCAAGGCTTACTAAATAGTAACAGGAGACAAGCACATTACAGGGTATGTGCACATTGACAAAATGAAAGTGCATCTCTCAAAATCACCAGGAATTGTAATTGTATTCATGGAAGGAAGAGAAAGGTGCAAGAATTCAAATATTCATGAATAATAATATCTACAGATAAAAAGTACAACAAATAAATACAGATAGGGATAGCAATAGGAAAGGTTTAATTTGGTAAAAATAGACAGTTGCTAACTGGAAAGCTGAATTAACATTCTAGAAATTACTCATAAAGAGTTTGTTTTGATGTGTTATTTTGTTCTGGATGTGAGACTTGAGTCTTAAGACCAAGGTCAATGTGCCAGCTAGTTTTACAATTAAGCTTTAGAGAAAGTAACAAAAGATGAACCTCTGTGGAAAGGAACAAGTTGCTGAATGTTGTTTAGAAGACACAGAATCTGGGCACAGTATGTCTTAAGAAGACCCATTGTAAAGTCATGCAGCTTTGGTCCAACTCACCTGTACCGACCAGACATCCCAAGGCCATGTCCCTCGAAACCCTACCTATTCATATACCAATCCAAATGTCTTTTAAAGTTTAGGGAAAGTGATGGCCTACTGGTATTAGTGCTGGATTTTTAATTCAGAGACCCAGATAATGTTCTGGTGACCCAAGTTCAAATCCTACCATAGCAGATAGTGGAATTTGAATTCAATAAAAATCTGGAATTATGAGTCTAATGATGATCATGAATCCAATGTTAATTGTCAGAAAATCCCATCTGGTTCACTAATGTCCTTTAGGGAGAGAAACTGCCACCCTTACCAGGTCTGGCCTACATGTGTCTCAGACCCACAGCAATGTGGTTGATTTGTAACTGTCCTTTGGGCAATAAATGTCTGCCTCACCAGTGACACCCACATTCAATGAATGAATTTTTAAAAAGTTGTAATTGTACTAGCCTCCGCCACTTCCTCTGACAGCTCTTTCCATACATGCACCACCCTCTGCATGAAAACGTTACTCCTCAGATCCTTTTTAAATCTTTCCCCTCTCACCTGAAACCTATGTCCACTAGTTTTGGACTCCATCACCATAGAGAAAGGACCTTGGCTATTCATCCTATCCATGCCCTTTACAATTTTATAAACCTCTATAAGGTCACTTCTCAGCTTCCAATGCTCAAGGGACATTTGCCCCAGATTGTTCAGCCTGTCTCTATACCTAGGACCCTCCAGTTCCGGCAGTATCTTTGTAAATCTTTTCTGCACCCTCTGAAATTTAACAACGTCCTTTCTATAGGAGGGAGACCAGAAATGTCAGTACACAATATTCCTAAATTGACCTCACCAATGTCATGTACAGCTGCAACATGACATCCCACCTGCTATACTTAGTGTTATGACTAATGAAGACAAGCGTGCCAAACACCTTCTTTACTACCCCATCTACCTGTGTCTCTGCTTTCAAGGAACTGTTCACCTGCACCCCTAGATCTCTTGTTTAACAACATTCCCTAAGGCCCTGACATTAACTATATAAGTCCTGCTCTGATTTGTCTTACCAAACTGCAACACTTCACATTAAATTAAATGCTATCCGCCACTCCTCGGCCCATTGGGCCCATCTGGTCAAGGTCCTGGTTTACTTTGATATAACGTTCCTCACTGTCACTACCCCACCAGTTTTGGTGTCATAGAGACATCTGCAAACATAGTAACCATTCTTTCTGGATACAGAGGAAAGGTATCAAGGAAAATGGAGAAGGAAGGAAGAGAAAAACAACACTGGATGGCCTAAAGATTAAAGGAAGTTATTGCCAAATTAACTGACTGGCATAGAATATCGACTATGAGCCAAAGGTCTGCCTTTAGGCAGACAGAATACACTGATGAAATGGTGAAAACGTACACTTTTTACTTTGACCTCCAGTCCTCATACACAATCTTGTGTCTTTAACCTTTCAGATACCCAGAAGTAAACCTGATCAGGCAGTGGAAAAAGACAGAAAGATGTGCTAATGAAGACATGTTGTTTGAATGCACATTTGCAAGCACTTTCTCACCTACTGACATTGCTCATTCCTCACAGGATCATTAAAAGTGGGATTTATACACGATGGGCTGAATTTCACCACAGTCCTCATTCGTCTGATTACCTCCCCAGCTGGTAAAATATCAGTAATAGTAATGATGTGGAGATGTTGGTGTTGGACTGGGGTGGACAACGTTAGAAGTCACACGACACCAGGTTATAATCCAACATGTTTATTTAAAATCACAAGGTTTCGGAGGGCAACTCCTTCATTGGCTGAAGCACTTCACCTGACAAAGGAGCAACACTTTTAAATAAACCTGTTGGATTATAACTGGCATCATAAAGTAATAGAATGCACATTTGTAATAGAGATGTACAGCATGGAAACAGACCCTTTGATCCAACTCGTCCATGCCAACCAGATATCCTAACCTGATCTTGTCCCATTTGCCAGCATTTGGTTCATATCCCTCCAAACCCTGTCTATTCTCATTCCATCCAGATGCCTTTTAAATGTTGTAATTGCACCAGCTTCTACCACTTCCTTTCACAGCACATTCCATAGACGTACACCCTCTATGTGAAAAAGTTGCCCCCCAAGTCCCTTTTAAATCTTTCTCCTCTCATCCTGAACCTATGCTCTCTAGTTCTGGATTACACTCCCCAGAGAAAATACCTTGTTTACTTACCCTATCCATGTCCCTCATGATTTTATAAGCCTCTATAAGATCACCCCTCAGCCTCCGACACTCCAGGGAAAACAACCTCAGCTTATTCAGCCTCTCCCTATAGCTCAAATCCTCCAACCCTGGCAATATCCTTGTAAATCTTTTCTGAACCCGTTCAAATTTCACAACATTCTTCCGAAAGCAGGGAGACCAGAATTGCACACAATATTCCAACAGTGGCCTAACCAATGTCCTGTACAGCTGCAAATTGACCTCCCAACTTCTGTATTCAGTGCTCTGACCAAAAAAGGAAAGCATACCAAATGCCTTCTTCACTATCCTACCTATCTGCAACTCCACTTTCAAGGAACTATGAACCTGCACTCCAAGGTCTCTTTGTTCAGCAACACTCCCCAGGATCTTTCAATTAAGTGTATAAGTCCTGCCCTGATTTGCCTTTCCAAAGTGCAGTACCTCACATTGATCTAAATTAAACTCCATCTGCCACTCTTCGGTTTATTGGCTGACCTGATCAAGATCCCGTTATACTCTGATGTAACCTTCTTCGCTGTCCACTACACTCCCAATTTTGGTGTCATCTGCAAGCTTAGTAACTACACCTCTTATGTTCCCATTCATATAAATGACAAAAAGCAGTGGACCCAGCACCAAAACTTGTGGCACACCACTGGTCACAGGCCTCCAGTCTGAAAAGCAAACCTCCACCACCACCCTCTATCTTCTATCTTCCAGCCAGTTCTGTATCCAAATGGCTAGTTCTTCCTGATTTCCATATGATCTAACTTTCTAACAAGTCGACGATGAGGAACCTTGTTGAATGCCTTACTGACGTCCATAAATATCACATCCACCACTCTGCCTTCATCAATCTTCTTCATTACTTCTTCAAAAAACTCAATCAAATTAGTGAGACATGATTTCCCACACACACATGTGATTTCTGGCTCAATAATAGTGAAGTGAGGCCCTGAAGTGGGGCATTTCCTGCCTCGAACTATCTTACAGGGAGTCTGATGAGTTACTGCACTCCAAACCATAAAAAGATCTTTTAGCATTGACTTGAGGTAGAGCAGGCTAGAGGAATCAAATTGCTTATTCCTGCTACCACTTCTATGTTTGTGATGTAAATGAACCTAGTTGAATCAAAAATGCCCTTCTGTAAATAACTAATATTTTTGGACAGTAGGTGGCACAAATGTACTTTATAACTATGCTATTTAAATTTTTTCCCCCTTAGAATCAGGAGACTCTGAATCTCCTGTTTATATACGTTTTTCATATTGGTGTGAGTGATTTACCAAATAATTTATCAATACTGCAATACATGAAATACTTCTTTTAATATTAAAAATCACAACACCAGGTTACAATCCAACATTTTTATTGGAAGCACTAGCTTTTTGGAATGTTGGCAACCACATGATGAAGGTGCAGCACTTCGAAAGCTAGTTTTTAACTTTGTCCACCCCAGTCCAATATCGGCACCTCCAAATCATTAATATATATGAGTGTATGTGTGTGTGTATGTGTGTGTGTGTGTGTGGGGGGGGGGTTATATCAGGCTCTATATGTAGAGTTTTGCTTCTTACTAAATCTCCAGTGTTTGCTAGAGTATCATTACATGGATGGTAAGGATATAAATGTTATACTATACTATGTAACAGAAGGCCATACTGTAATAAGCCATTGTGGGCAGAAAGTCTGTAGTCCTCCAGGTATTAGGAGAGACTGAGCAAAGCAGCGGGAGGGATGCCAGGATAGTTACAGAGCACAAGTGGAGTAGGTGAAAATAAATAGCTAAATAGGCCGGAAGAGAGTGGTGCACAAGAGCACAAGGTTGAAATAAAAACAGAATGTATTGGAGAAGCTCAGCAGATCTGTCAGCATATGTGGGAAGGAAACAGAGTGAACCCTTTGAGTCCAATATGATTGTTCTTCAGAACTCTACATTAATTTTACTTGTCACTCTAAAGGATGCTTCCAGATCTGCTGAGATTCTCCACCACTTTCTGTTTTATTTCAGATTTCCAGCATTTGCAGTATTTTACTTTTACTTTTACTTTTTAGAGTTTGGGGTTGATCAAACTATGAAATAGTGACCATTGTAAATTTCAAAAATGACTTTTATTCAAAAGAACTTGAATTTCTATAGCACTTTTTACAATTCCCTAAGGCTATGAAGTACTTTTTAAATTGTAACGTAGAGAAACACATCGGATCATTTACGCATAGCAAGATCCCACAAACACTTACAAGATAATCTGTTTTAATGGTGCTGCTGAAGTTGACTAGGACAGATCGCCTGGTCTTCTTTGAAATAGTGTCACAGAACATTTTACTACCAGCTGAGGAGGGAAAGGCTGCATGCTTAATGTCACATTGAAAAAAAATCTCTAACTGCGCAGCACTTCCACAATACTGCTTTAAAGTATAATTGGAGTGGGGCTCGAATGTATACCGACCTGAGTTTGAGATGATGTGACTGTCACTGAGCCAAATCTGACACCTCGAAATAAAGTAAGAAACAGTTTTGTTCAAAATTGTGCAACTGACCTTTTTTTGATTTAAGGAAACAAGGGACATCAGAAATTGGAGAGGGGACTAGGTATTTAAAATAAGTAAATGAATAGAAACAAGGGTTGTATAACCAGGAGATTTAGAATCTCCTCCTTTTAGGGGACTGCCTCTGTGCTGGGTGGGCTGCAGTCAGATTCTGCTGCCCATCCCTGTGTTTTTGAGGAGAATTTATTCCCGTCCCCACCGACCTTTTCCAGAGAAGATGTTTGTTCCTTTTTTAAAAAAAAAACAGGAGATTTAGAATCTCCTCTGTTTAGGGGACTGACTCTGTGGCTGGCTGGGCCACAGTCAGTGCGTTACTGTGAAAAAAATAGCAACAAGGATTGATGCAATGTTTGGAAGAACTGGGTACCAGCTGGCACATGAAAAATGCCAATTGAGCACTTTGAAAGAGCAAAGGTAAATAAATCAACTTATTTTTAATAACTTGAAGAATTAAAGGTAAAATTTATAAAATTAATTTAAATTTTAAAAAAATAGTGCGGAACAGATGGAGAAGCGAGAGGTAAAGTGGTTAGGTGTTTTGAAATGGTTTGTGGCTGGATGAAAATAATAATAATAATTTATTAAAAGGAACAGAACAATTAGGAAGGAAGGTTAGAATGCAGTGTAATGGGTAAGTATGAACATATGAATTAGGAGTAAAAGTAGGCCATTCAGATGTATAAGATCATGCTGATCTGCTTGTGTTTCGAATTCCACGTTCCCATCTACTCCTAATAATCTTTGGTAATCTTGTTAGGTAATGGAATCTACCTGTTTTTAAAAAAAATCTATCACCATCTTCCAAGGCAGAGAATTCCAAAGTTGCACAACCCCCACAGAGGAAAATATGCTCCTTATCTCTGGTGTAAAAAGGTAACCCCTAACTTTAAAACAGTGCCCCCTCTTTCTGGAGTCACTCAAAGAAGAAGCAACTTTTCCACATACACCATGTCCAGACCATTTGGATCTTACGTACTTCAATAAGTCACCCTTCACTCTTCCAAACTAAATTAAAAGTAAACCTAATCTATCCAAATTACCCCAATCAGACAATCCACTTATTCCAGCTATCCATCTGGTAAACATCCTCTGCACTGTTTCCAATGCATTTACATCCTTCCTAAAATAAGGACAACAAATTTTCAAAAGGTATTCACGATGCAGTCATACAGTGCTCCGTGTAACTGAAGTATAGCATTCTTATCTTTATGTTCAATTCCTCTCATAATAAAGAATAGCATTCTATTAGTTTTCCTGATCACATGCGGGACCTGATTTCTATTTTTTGTGACTCATGCATTAGAATACCTAGATCTTTTTGCATGTTGGACTTCTGCAGTCTTTCTTCATTTAAGTAGTATTTTGCTCTTTCATTCTTCCTGCCAAAGTGGATAACTTGAAATTTATCCACATTATACTCCATTTGCCAGATTTTGCCAAATGATTGAAACTGGCTATATCAGAATATGGAAACCAAAACTATACAATCTTCCAGATGTATTCCCCTTGCAACATTTCATTTGATTTCTGAATTACTTGCAGTTACATGTAAATGTCACATGCTACATTTTATAATTCACATGACAGTACACAGAACAGATCTCTCTGTGCCACTAACGTTTTCAATTTCTTTCAGTTACTGTAAAGCTCCAGGAAGCATTTTATTGATTAAAGCTGCTATAGAAACAAATATGTTTTGTTTGGTCATCAGAGGTCAATAGCTGCATGAATTTGGATTTAGAGGCTTAGGATTTTGGCTGCAGAGTGCCTGTTTCTCTGAAGTGGTGTCCCACAGTGGCTGGGTGGAAGCGTGCACCTATGTTCAGCTGGAAATAAGCTACCAATCGTATTAGAACTGGTGTAAGCATTGGTATCAGGGGCCTATTTAGTACTTAGTCATTTCACCAATGTGCTTTAGGGAGGGAAATCTGCTGTACCTGGTTTGGCCAAATGTGACTCCAGACACACAACAAAGTAATTAACTCTTAAATTATTAATAAGCCATTCAGTTGTATTAAAACTACTACAAAGTCTCAAAAAAGAGAAGGAAATGGGATGGATCATGTGGCATTGACTTGGTTACCAGAAATGACAACCCTGTTGATCATACAAAATCTTTGTTACCAACATTTAGATGCTAGTGCCAAAATTGGGAGAACTTTGTCACAGACTGTCAAGCAATAGCCTGATGTAGTCATAGTCTTGGAGTCATACCTTACAGTCAATGTCTCAGACAACACTATCACCATTTCTGTGTATGTCCTGTGCTGCAGACCCAGTAGAGGTGGTGGCATAGTTGTATAGAGTCTGGAAGGAGTTATGTTGAGTCCCCAGTATGAAAAATGCAACAGTTCAGCCAATTCAATTCATTTCATGTGATATTGAGAAATGGCTGCAGGTATTGGATACTGCAAAGGCTATGGGCCCTGACAACATTCCTGCAATAATCCAGGACAAGCCACGGCCTTAGCCAAATTGTAATAGTGCAACTGCTACACCAGGTGCTTACCTGACCATGTGGAAAATTGCCCAGATATGTCCTATACGTGGAATTAATTTAAATATCACACAACACCAGGTTATAGTGTAACAGGTTTATTTGGAAGTATTAGCTTTCAGAGCACTGTTCCTTCGTCAGGTAACTAGTGGGGCAGGATCATAAGACACAGAAGTTATAGTAAAAGGTCATGGTGTCATGCATTTAAATCTGTTGGACTGTAACCTGGTGTTGTGTGATTTTTAAGTGTGTCCACCCCAGTCCAACACCGGAACCTTCTCACTTGTACACAAAAAGCAGAACAAATTCAACCTGACCAGTGGTATCCCGATTAGTCTATGCTCCATCATCAGTAGAGTGATAAAAAGGGGTCATCGACAATGATCAAGCAGCACTTGCTCAGCAATAAGCTGCTCAGTGATACCCAATTTGTATTTTGCGAGGGTCACTCAGCTGCTGACTTCATTACAATCTTGATTCAAAAATGGACTAAAGTGTACAGAACTCCAGAGGTGAAGTGAAACATCAGATTGCATCTGATTGAATGTGGCTATAAGAAACCCAGAAAAATCTAGACTCATAGGGATTCAATGGGAAACTCTCCATTCGTTGGAGTCAAAGGATGGTGGTGGTTTTTGGAGGTCAGTCATCTCAGTTCCAGGACATCTCTGTTGGAGTTCCTCAAAGTAGTATCCTAAACCTAACCACCTTCAGCTGCTTCATCAATGACATTGCCTTCAACATAATGTCAGATTGGGAGATGTTTGCTCATGATTGCACCATGTTCAGCACCACTCACAATTTTTGGATACTGAAGTAATCTATGTCCAAATGTAGTAAGACCTGGACAATATCCAGTCTTAAGCTGACAAGTGGCAAGAAAGATTTGTGGTGCCCCAGTGCCAGGTAATGGTAAAGTCCAACTTGAGACAATTTAACCATTTCCCCTTGACATTCAATGACATTACAATTGCAGAATACACCAACATCCTGCAGGTTACCATTAACCAAAAACTGAACTGGATTAGCCATATAAATTCTGTGGCTACAAGAGCAGGTCAGAGGCTAAGAATCCTGCAGTGAGTAACTCACCTCTTGTCTCCCTAACAAGCCACAAGTCAAGTGTATGATGGAATAGATCCCATTTGCCTGGATGGGTACAGCTCCAAAAACATTCAAAATGCTTCACGCAATCCAGTACGAAATAGCTCACCTGATCAGCACTATGTCCTCAAGCACTGACTCCTTCCACCACTAATGGGGTGGCAGAGCAGTTAGCACTGCTGCCTCACAGCAACAGGGACCCGAGTTCGATTCCAGCCTTGGGCGACTATCTGTGTGGAGTTTGCATATTCTCCCCGTGTGTGCGTGGGATTCCTCTGGGTGCTCTGGTTTCCTCCCACACTCCAAAAGATGTGCAGGTTAGTTGAATTGTCCAAGCTAAATTGCCCATACTGTTCAGGGATATGTAGGTTAGATACATGAGTCAGGGATAAATGTAGAGTAATGGGTAATGGGATAGTCCTCAGAGGGTCAGTGTGGATTTGTTGGGCCGAAGGGCCTGTTTCCACACTGTAGCGATTCTGAGGATCTAAGATCAGCAAATACAGTAGTACACTTACTTAAACCACATTGCCTCATCCAGCTGCCACTCACCTACAGAATGATTGATTTATTTCGAGCAGGTTGAATGGTGCACAGAGCCATTTTGTTTTCACTTCTTTCAATGAGGAATGAACTTAATTAGGAAAATGCTGTTTCCAGAGGCCATCATTAAGTAGACATGCCAGCCCCAGTTGGATTTTGTTTATTGTTTGTGTTGCCCAAATGCATCATTTCATATAAAACACCTCCCTCCAGCACACATATATGAGGTGCTTTTAGGAGTCTCACAGAGTCTGCTCTCGATAATATTTTACTGATTTTAGTGACTACGTATGACAGTCATAATTCTTTTTCCTTCAGTTCTCCTTGGATACAATAACTGAGATTTCCTTGACAGTAAGTGTGGATAGGCAGCCCATTGTCCTAGCTTCAGCTAGTCATTGTTTCCAGTGTCAAGTGCACTTCTCAACTTATTGCAAGCAGCATGTGAATTGGCCACCATGGCAACAAAAAAATATCTGCAGCAGCTAAAGAATCTGCTTAGAGTAATATATCCTGATTACCTTTTCTGTTAGTGTGCAAATTTTCTCGCTGTTGAATTGCTAAAGTGCTACTTGATTGTTCTGAAATCAACTGCCATGGCCCTTTACATCTTTTAAAAACCTTATGGAATGCCCAACAACACTTGCTGTCTGTTCTATATGTAGTTGGGTGTGTTGTCCCTTTTTAGAGAGGTGGTCAGGTCACTCAGAGGCAGGAACGAGAGGGTCAGTCTAAGATTGACTGGGGGGCTGAGGGGACACACAATAAAGTGTTCCCTTTTTAAGTTGACTCTCTGGCTACCTGATGTTGTATTTACGGTTCTCATCAACCGCAAATACAACAACCGGCACCGAGGATGGGATTTGGCTCACAAATTGTGTACAAACACCATTTCGTTTGCCAGGAGGAAAGACGTCACCCAGTCTCCAAAACCAGCATGGGATTAAGGAGGCAACATCAAGGCAAAGTGTCCTATCAGGTGCCGGTACACTAACAGCCAGCGCAGACAATGTTCACCGTGGGGATTCTGGCTGCGAACGGCTACTAGACTCAAGTGGTAGAACATTTGAAGAAGAGACAGAAAGTTGGGCACTGTACACCAAATGTTTTGATGTGTTCTTAAAGGCGTATAAGATGGGTAAAGGCATATTGGTACCAGTTTTCTTGAGTAACGTTGGGAGCAAGACTTGCAATTCTAAGGATTCATGTCATTCAGAAGACCAATAAGGGGACAGATGTTATTCGTGGTCATGGATGTCCACTCCAATGTATCTGAGGATGACGGATCACAGCAGTGGTAACTCAAACAGGACTGTTGTCATATTTGGTGCAGACTAGTGATGAACTGGGCTGGAGGAGACACATGGACTAGCTAGTTGCTGCACCTCACCAACGGATGAATGTCCCTCAGAATACTGAACCGATCCGGAGGGAACCAGTGGGGCCAACAAGACAGGGTTGGCCATAAGCAGGGAGGAGACAACAGCAGCATCAAAGGGCAACAACAGGCAATCAGACAGGGATGTACCTATGGAACAACAGAAACTTCCAGAAGCTCTGGAGACTATACCAGAAAAGGTTGCTGAGATGAGGAGATGGCCTTCAAAGAATCACCATCCCCCTGTGAGACTGATGATGTCAATGTAGACTACAGAAGGGTAGTCATGCTTTTTTTTTGTAAATATTCCTAACAGTGTACATATGTTAGCCAAAATACCTATACAATAGTCATAATTATGGACGTAGGTATATTGCCAAGAGGGATGTCTCTCCGAGGACTATCCCATTACCTATTACTCTACATTTATCCCTGACTAATGCATCTAACCTACATATCCCTGAACAGTATGGGCAATTTAGCTTGGACAATTCAACTAACCTGCACATCTTTTGGATTGTGGGAGGAAACCAGAGCACCCAGAAGAAACCCACACAGACAAGGGGACAATGAGCAAACTCCCTGTGACATTCTCCTGAGGCTGGAATTGAACCTGAGTCCCTGGCACTGTGAGGCAGCAGTGCTAACCACTGAGCCACCACGTGAAAGGTATTCTATTGAAAAACAAAAGTTACCAAAAAGCTTATAATTGGATTCAAGATAAAGAGCATCAGAATGTCAGAATAAAGCAACTAGCAAAAACCTTTAGACTGGAAGTTACTTTTAAATATTTACTTTTCATGAGCTTTCTATCCCCACACATTATTGCTGGAGATTTACTAAATCCTCTCAAGTGCATAGTGTGGGTCAACACTTGTCTAACCTGCCTAGCTCCTATTCCACTCCACCCTGTCCTCCCTGACATTTCGGCTTCATCCCCTTTCCTACTCACTCATTGTACTCTATGCTACTCTCTCTCCACCCCCACCCTCCCCTAGCTTATCTCTCCACCCTTCAGGCTCACTGCCTTTATTCCTGATGAAGGGCTTTTGCCCGAAACGTCGTTTTTGTTGCTCGTTGGATGCTGCCTGAACTGCTGTGCTCTTCCAGCACCATTGATCCAGAATCTGGTTT
Organism: Hemiscyllium ocellatum; assembly: GCF_020745735.1. Lineage (NCBI taxonomy): Eukaryota > Metazoa > Chordata > Chondrichthyes > Orectolobiformes > Hemiscylliidae > Hemiscyllium > Hemiscyllium ocellatum. The sequence goes on from NC_083409.1 coordinate 53,580,533, forward strand.
CCAGCATCTGCAGTCATTGTTTTTACCAGTCAGGACTTGATGAGCTTTTAAATTACTCACATTATAGAATGGATTCCTGAAAACAAAAGGCATTTTACTCACTATTTTTTCTTTTGAAGTTCAAATTCTTTTGAAGAGCAATCTACTTAGTGCCATTCAACACCCCCACACCATATCCCCAAATTCCTGCAATTGTTTGGTCTTGCAGATATCTCTTCAATTTATTTTTCAAGGTAATGATTGAATCTATAACCACCACCCTATTAGGTAATGCATTTCAACTTGTGAACAAAATACTTTTCTCGAACTTTAAATCTGCATCCTCTACTTATTAACCCTTCAACTGCTGGAAGCAGAAAACCTCTGCTTCTCCTGTCGACACATTGTATTTCCTCACTACTGAAGCCATTATAAAAAAAACTTCTGCAATTTGTCATGTCCTTTTTAAAGTGTGGCATCCAGAATTGGATATGATACCCAACTGGTGTTTTATATAGGTTTAATACAATGTTCTTTATTTGTTCAATATCACCACTTGTAAATCAGAGGATTGCATGCCTTAACCTGTCCTGCCATCTTTAAGATATGAACACAAACATTTGAAGGTCTTTCTGGAAACATAAGGGGAGGCAGTGGCATGTTGTTAATGTAATTTGACTAGACATCCAGAGGCCCAGAATAATGTTCTGAGGAACAAAAACAGAAAGTGCTGGGCAAACACAGCACCTCTGCCAAAATCTGTCGAGTGAGAGAAGCTGAGTTAATTCTTCATCAGATCAGGGAACACACGTTGTGAACACTGGTTCAATTAATAATTGTCAGGCCATGGGTTACAATTAATGAATCTAAATTTTAAGCCACTCTCAGCAATAGTACCATGAAATTACCATTGATTGTTGTAAAAATCCATCTGTTTCACTAAACAACAGTGATACTGACATCACATGAAGAAAGTAACAAGAGGAACAGGAGGAAACCAGTGAGGCAGAGTTGCCATTCAACTAGATCTCAGCTGATCATCTTTCCTGTGCTGTCTGCATATTGCTTGATGCCCCTATCATCCAGAAATCAATTTCTGTCTCTTCCTGCCATTACTCACCAGTGTTTTAATCCATGCCAATCCTAGGCCCTGGTATCCTGTTGACACTGCTGATACATGAAAATCTGACAGCTGGCAGCTCTCAGCAGCTGAGAATTCTGCCCTCTGGGGTCCTTGTATGAGAATCTGGAGGAACTTGGGACAGATGAGGACTGAATACAAGTCTACTCCACACAATTAAAATGTGTTGACTATAAACAATATATACAGAAGCCTGGCAGAAAGGTATTCACAAATATCCTCTTCCACCAGGTCTCAGCTCCATGTGATCTGCCATCATCATGCCAGAGCTCCTTACCCACATGCCCAGTTCCTGTCATTAAAGTTTGTGTAACCCTTTACTCTGAATCTCCTCTCCAGTTTCAGTCTCCCTTCAAACTGTTATCACATGAACTATTTAGTTTCCATCAAACTCCTAGTTCCCCATCTCTCCCCCAGTCTCTTTTGCCAAAGGTGTCAATCCAGCAATGTTCTCTGCTCTCCCAGAGGGTGTGTAGAAGCTGTGTGCTCTCTGATCATCTCCCTGTATGTCAAGCACAAAGGTCAGCAGCTTCTCCTGACAGCAGATCCCTGGGCTCTGACATTTCCATTAATTCTCGCTGAGAGCTGGCACTGAGGAAGCCGGAATGATGTCAAATACAATCCACATGTAAATAAAGGGTAACTTGCTGAAGGGATACCAGTCTGAGGATGACAAGGAACTGAAATTCACTTTCTCTTCATCTTATTTGCACGTTGGGGAAAAGTTAAAATGCTGGTTGGAAAAAAATGAAGCATTTTCACCTCCTCTAAGGAACTTCATAGTTGTGTCATCCATTACCTTCTCCAGAATTGAATCTGTTCATGAAAAAGAAGAACATTCTGAGATCAGTTCCAAGGACAGAGGCTTGCTGATGTCCCACTACTTCTTTGTAAAAAGTTCCCTTTCCATTGGTGTTCAGTTTGAGAATGCCCAACATCAAGGTGTTTTATAATTGGAAGGCCCCATGTATATAATATTGACTGCCAGCAGATGGAGCTGTGACCCAGCAGTATTGCAATGTTTTCTGGGAACCGAAGGAATTGATTGTCGTCTGTACAATTGTAAAGAGTGACTCAAAGCAATGGTTTGTTGAAAAAGTTCAAAGTGGAAGATTATTTTTATAGTTTATCATTAAAATAATTTCAAAATACTTTAGAATCTGAGCAAATTGCTCTTGGCGGGGGGTGGGGGAGGGGGTGGTGCGGTGTTAAACTAACTCTGCAGGGGCATGGGAACCTGGACTGTAGCTTTAGGGTGCAGGACCTTGAGTGTAGGGAGGTTAGGAACATGGCATCAATCTCGAAGGACGGTGCCCTGTAAACAGGAAGGTGGCTTGAACTGTGTATACGTCAATGCGAGAAGTATACAAAATAAGGTAGGTGAACTTGCAGCCTGGGTTGGTACCTGGGATTTCGATGTTGTGGCTATTACGGAGACATGGGTAGAACAGAGACAGGAATGGCTGTTGCAGGTTCCAGGGTTTAAATATTTTAGTAGGGTCAGAGGTGGGGGGTAAAAGAGGGGGAGGTGTGGCATTGCTTGTCAAGGATAGTATTACAGCGGTGGAAAGGACGATGGATGAAGACTCGCCATCTGAGGTAGTTTGGGCTGAGGTTAGAAATAGGAAAGGTGAGGTCACCCTGTTAGGAGTTTTCTACAGGCCTCCTAATAGTCCTAGAGATGTAGAAGAAAGGATTGCGAGGATGATTCGGGAGAAGAGTGAAAATAATAGGGTGGTTGTTATGGGGAACTTTAACTTTCCAGATATTGACTGGGAAAGCTATAGCTAGAGTACGTTAAATGGGTCGGTGTTTGTCCAATGTGTGCAGGAGGGTTTCCTGACACAATATGTAGACAGGCCAACAAGAGGTGAGGCCATACTGGATTTGGTTCTGGGTAACGAACCAGGCCAGGTGTTAGAATTGGAGGTAGGTGAGCACTCTGGGGACAGTGACCACAATTCGGTGATTTTTACTCTAGTGTTGGAGAGGAATAAGTGTGCACTGCAGGGCAAGAGTTATAGCTGGGAGCAAGGAAATTATAAGGCATGACGTAGGATGTGTGGCTTGGAAAAGTAGGCTTCAAGGGAAGGGCACAATCGATATGTGGAGCTTGTTCAAGGAGCAGCTATTGAGTGTCCTTGATAAGTATGTACCTGTCAGGCAGGGAGGAAAGGGTCGTGTGAGGGAGCCGTGGTTTAATAAGGAATTGGAATCCCTTGTTAAAGGGAAGAGGGGGGCCTATGTAAAGATGAGGTGTTAAGGTTCAATTGGGGCGATTGAGAGTAATAAGGTAGCCAGGAAGAATCTAAAGAGAGAGCTAAGAGCAGCGAGGAGGGGACATGAAAAGTCCTTAGTTGGTAGGATTAGGGAAAACCCAAAGGCTTTCTATAGGTATGTCAGAAATAAAAGAATGACTAGGGTAGGAATAGGTTCAGTCAAGGATAGTAGTGGGAAGTTGTGCGTGGAGGCTGAAGAGATTGGAGAGACACTGAATGAATACTTTTCGTCAGTATTCACTCAGGAACAGGACATTGTTGCCGATGTGAATATTGAGTCACAATTAATTAGAATGGATGGCTTTGAGGTATGTAGGGAAGAGGTGTTGGAAATTCTGGAAAGAGTGAAAACAGATAAGTCCCCTGGGCCTGATGGCATTTATCCTAGGATTCTCTGGGAAGCAAGGGAGGAGATTGCAGAGCCATTGGCCTTGATTTTTATGTCCTCGTTGTCTACAGGGATACGGCCAGATGACTGGAGGATAGCAAATGTGGTTCCCTTGTTCAAGAAGGGGAGTAGGGATAACCCTAGTAACTATAGGCCAGTGAGTCTTACTTCTGTTGTGGGCAAAGTCTTAGAGAAAATTGTAAGGGATAGGATTTATGACCATCTGGATAGGAATAATGTGATCAAGGATAGGCAGCATGGTTTTGTGAAGGGTAGGTCGTGCCTCACAAACCTTATTGAATTCTTTGAGAAGGTGACTAAGGAGTAGGGCGAGGGTAAAGCAGTAGATGTGGTGTTTATGGATTTTAGTAAGGAGTTTGATAAGGTTCCCCATGGTAGGCTACTGCAAAAAATACAGAGGTATGGCATTGAGGGTGCATTAGAGGTTTGGATTAGGAATTGGCTGGCTGGAAGAAGACAGAGGGTAGTAGTTTATGGTAAAGGTTCATCTTGGAGCGCAGTTACTAGCAATGTTCCGCAAGGATCTGTTTTGGGACCATTGCTGTTTGTCATTTTTATAAATGACCTGGAGGAGGGGCTAGAAGGTTGGGTGAGCAAGTTTGCAGATGATATGAAAGTCGGTGGAGTTGTTGACAGTGAGGAAGGATGTGGCAGGTTACAGCGGGATATAGATAAGCTGCAGGGCTGGTCAGAAAGGTGGCAAATGGAGTTCAATGTAGGTAAGTGTGAAGTGATTCACTTTGGTAAGAGTAACAAGAAGATGGAGTACTGGGCTAATGGTCGGATAATTGGCAGTGTGGATGAGCAGAGGGATCTTGGTGTCCATGTACACAGATCTCTGAAAGTTGCCACCCAGGTAAATAGTGCTGTGAAGAAGGCTTATGGCGTACTGGCTTTTATTGGTAGAGGAATTGAGTTCCGAAGTCCTGAGGTCATGTTGCAGTTGTATAAGACTCTGGTGCATCTGAAGTATTGTGTGCAGTTTTGGTCGCCATACTATAGGAAGGATGTGGAGGCACTGGAACGGGTGTAGAGGAGGTTTACCAGGATGTTGCCTGGTATGGTAGGAAGATCGTTTGAGGAAAGGCTGAGGCACTTGGGGCTGTTTTCATTGGAGAAAAGAAGGTTTAGGGGTGACTTGATAGAGGTGTACAAGAGGATTAGGGGTTTAGATAGGGTTGACAATGAGAACCTTTTTCCATGTATGGAGTCAGCTATTACGAGGGGGCATAGCTTTAAATTAAGGGGTGGTAGGTATAGGACAGATGTTAGGGGTAGATTCTTTACTCAGCGAGTCATGAGTTCATGGAATGCCCTGCCAGTAGCAGTGGTGGACTCTCCCTCTTTATGGGCATTTAAATGGGCATTGGATAGGCATATGGAGGATAGTGGGCTAGTGTAGGTTAGGTGGGCTTAGGTCGGTGCAACATCGAGGGCTGAAGGGCCTGTACTGTGCTGTATTTTTCTATTTTCTATGTTCAAATCCTGAAAATTACTTGGATTTCCAAATATCGAAATGAAATTGTCACATTTTCAAATATTTGATCTAAAATTGGTTTTCAAAAGACTTGAACTTTACTTAAAAGGAACTGGAAGCAGTATCAACCACAGGAACTGTGTTCTGTAAAATTAAGAATAAAAAACTGCAAGTTCAAGTGCTATGAGAAAATTGGTTAGTTCAAATTTTCATAAAAACATTGACAGAGTAAAATAAAGAACTATGGCTATGAGAGAACCAATACAAATAAAACAGAAATTACTGGAGAAATTCAGATCAGGCAGCATCTGTGATGAGAAAACAGAGTTAACTTTTCTAGTCCAGTGACCCTTCATCAGAACATTGAATAACCCAGGTTCGGTGATCGAGACTCATATGGAAACATAACAACAAAGATCAAACTAGAAAATGAACAGTTAGACATGTTTTAAGTGAAGACAGAAGTATGATAGGACTGTGTACTCTAGTGAGTGTAACTAATTCAGCCAGGTTGACCTCATAAAATATGAGTTCACTGATTGGGGCTGTTAACCTGGTCCACTCAGGGAGCTCTGGCTGACAGATATAAACAGGAGTGTCGGGGTTCTGTTCACTTTGAGAACTGGCTCTGAGGGAGCTGGTTCAGTGTTAGAGATTTTTCATGTATAAATAAAGGGTAATTTAGTGATGGGATACCGGCCTCTGTAGAGTTATTTCATGTATTGTTGTCAAAATTATTCAATCTGTATACACAACAAATATTCAGGGAATTCAATTTACTTCCAGAGGTAAACAGTAAAGACGAAGAACATAATTGTTGCATGTGTGTAAATTCCTTCAAGTCTGAAGTGGATTAGAGAAGATAGTTACCTTTTTAGTCCAACTACAGGAGTCTTGTTACATAAACAATAGCAAGTTTATTATATTACTGCAATTATTTAAAGATCACATGAATATCACCTACATAACTACAAAGACTGGTGAAAGTTCAGCTTCTATTTACACTTATCATGTTGTCGTGACATCATCACAATGGCTGTTACCTACTAAACTCAAATATTAACCCTTGGAGACTCACAAACACCTTGTTCCTCAAAGTGTTTTTCCTCATAATATTATCGCTATTCAATTGTTTCTAAACTTACATTTACCATTACCCTTCTCTTTCAAGTCTTTGACTTTAGAAATTTAGACTGTCAGGAGGCTGCATGTTCTCATTGAACATCTCTTCAGACTTGGAAGAATGGTAGTTTGTTGGGTGGAAGATGTTTTATCTGTTCTGTTTTTGCTGATCTACAGTCTTTCTGAACTGGTGGGTCTTTAACCTCTTGTGTTTCTTCTGCAGAAGATCTCCGTGATGTACAGAGATTATTTTATTGTTGTCTGACTGTTCCCTGCTACAGCAGGTGGTGTTTTTTTCCTTTGTGTTACCTTAGATTTTTCCACCTCATTTGTCTCTCCTTAGTGTCTTCCATTGAGTTGTATGCATCATTTCTTTATATTTTTGCCAGCAGAATTTGGTTCTCTTTCTGTCTGGAGAACGGTGCTGAAGTAGGCAGACGTATTAAAGCACACAATAACAGGAAGTGCTGGAGAAACTCAGCAGATCTGGTAGCATCTGTGGAGAAAAAACAGTTGATATTTTAATGACCTTTCTTCAGAACACAATTCTCTACACATGTTGCCAGACCTGCTGAGTTTCTCGAGTAATTTCTGTTTCAGGTCTCTAGAATTTGCAATTCTTTATATTATTATAGGCTGACCTTTTACTTCATCTTCTTGAATACTTCAAGTTTTGTCTTCTCTCAGCAACTGAGTTAGTGGTGAATCCAACTTATTTCCTCAATTATGTTAACAGGAAAAGCATTCTAGCTTATTGTGATGCCTTTTATTATTGTTGGGGATTTCTGCTTGAACTGTAGTAATGTTGCTTGAACTTGACTCTTCCTAATCACCTCAACCCCTAAATCAGACTTGAATTTATCATTAAAAATTGCAGATACAACTCAGTTGAATCTGGAATAGACAGTTGTTCACTGTATTGTGTGACAATCTGACTTCCTATCGGAAAGATGTTGTGAAACTTGGAAGTGTTCAGAAAAAGATTTACAAGGATGTTGCCAGGGTTGGAGGATTTAAGCTATAGGGAGAGGCTGTACAGGCTGGTGCTGTTTTCCCTGGAGTGTTGGAGGCTGAGGGGTCACCTTCTAGAGGTTTATAAGATCATGAGGGGCGTGGATAGGATAAATAGACAAAGTCTTTTCCCTGTGGTGGGGGTGTCCAGAGCTAGAGTGCATAGGGTGAGAGGGGAAAGATATAAAAGGCACCTAAGGGGCATCTTTTTCACACAGAGGCTGATACGTGCATGGAATGAGCTGCCAGAGGAAGTGGTGAAAGCTAATACAATTGCAACATTTAAAAGGCATTTGGATGAGTATATGAATAGGAAGAGTTTGGAGGGATATGGGCCAGGTGCTGGCAGGTGGGACTAGATTGGGTTAGAATATCTGGTCGGCATGGACGAGTTGGACCGAAGGGTCTGCTTCCATGCTGTACATCTCTATGACTCTATGACTCAATTCAGTTGCAGTTTGTCTGTCTACCACTATATAACATCCCAAAGTGGTGTAAACAGTTCAGTTGTTGCCTCTTTGCTTACATTTCATCTCAAACTTTATTGCTACTTGGAATTGGAAATCTCTTCAGCTTTGAGAGCAGTGGAAAATAGTTTGACCAAACCACTATAGTCACAGCATTCCACCTCATGTATGGAAAGAAACAATTTTCTTTAGTTCAACGTAACAAACCTCAAGAGTTTGTACATTTTGGTTAGTTTCTGCCTTGAGTTGATGGAGCCGAATAATTTCCTCCCAACATTTCCTTGACATTTCTTCTAATGCAACAGGAAGAAAGGTGAATATCAGATGTGCTTGGATGACAGTTGGAAAGGAACATTTGCATGTATGTGAAAAGATTATGCAAGACAGGCAAAATAAACATGTCATGTCAGCCAATCCGCTGATAGGGCAGTTGCCAGCAGCAGCCGCAGAGTGATCTGTAACAGATTTTCAAGCTTGCGTAAATGCAAAACATATTGCTACAAAAATCTTGTATTGGTGAATAACACACACAGGACAATACCTTGAAATCTGATCATGTATTTGAATAGACCTTTTAGTTTGCAGGGCTTCAGGCAAGAGTGGCACTATGCAAGAACAACCTCACAGCTCACTTCCTGGCTGCCTGACCTGCTGTGTTTTTCCACACTTTTTGACGTTTACTCTCCAGCATCTGCAGTCCTCACTTTCTCCTATTTATTTTAATGGCAAACAAAATGATAACAATGGAAAACACTTATTCATGACTAGCCATATATCTGACGGATCTGTTGACATATACAGTAATAATCCTGGGTGTAAAAATAGTGTCACCTATGGATTCTCCAATTAAACAGTGAAGTCAAGCAGGGGATTGGTCCTCTGTTATGGAGTGTGACAGGTTGGTATCACAGAGAAAGATCTCATGTTGGCTCCTTCCCTCCAATGGCTCAAATTGTTGTGTTGACATGACCGGGGTCCTTGGGGGCTGGCTGAGACAAAGACTTTAGAAATGATGAATTGGAGAGTCAACATATTGAAAAGACTACCATTTTTCAATGCACTTTTGGTAAAATCACAATTAAAACACCCATTTTATATTTTAAAATAATGGGCCTGAATAACCTAATAATAATAATAAAATAAAAATAATGACAAAAATAATAGACCTGGCACATCAGGAAGGGAAGAATAAAATGGGTGCAGGATGCTAAACATGTGGCAGAATGACCTTTACAGGGGCTGATGATGGAAAAAGGGTGGGGAAAAAGATAGGGGGTGGATTTTCCATTTGCTTTAAACATTGTGCTTGAGACGAGGAATCATGACCAATTGATAAATCTCTTCTGCCCACAGTCTTACTACTACTACTTTTCATTTCAGTGTGTAAGAGGCATTCATAGCCTTTTAACCATGTAGAATTTTCAAATATTAAAACTCTATCCTGTCCCTGATCACTACAGCGTGATAGTGGATGAACTAAAAGGCAACTCTTCAAACCTTCATGGGTATAATATTTCTAGAACTGTTTTAGCACTTAAATGTAGAGAATGAATAACCAACCAACTTCCTCCATTGTACATGAGTGAAGCACTGGGGAGGCACAATGAAGCACTCAGGGAAGGTGTACGTGGATGACAGTTGCCACAGAGCTGTTGCACATATGTGAGAAAATGACACAAGACAGACAAGACAGACATACCATGTCATCAGATCCTCTGACAGGAACAGCTACAAACAGCAGCAGTGTGCTATGTGGCAGATTTTCCAGTTACGTAAATGCAAAACACATAAAGTCTGCATTCCTGAGTGACACTCACTGGACAATACCTTGAAATCTGATATACTTGAATTGACACAAGAAGCATTCATACCCATTTAGACAGTTGGGGAGAATATTCAAATATAATTCCATCCTGTCCCTGATCACTATAGCTTGACAGTGGCTGAACTGAAAGGCAAATCTTTGGATCTCCATGGGTGCAGTGTTTCAGATTTCTGGAACTGTTTCTGCAATTAAATGTGGAGCATGAGCAGCCAACTCTCAGCTGTACAGGAGTGAAGCACTGGGGAGGCACACTGAAGCACTCAGAGTAAGCAGGAAGTTTGAAAAACTTGTACAGTATTCTTTTTAAAATATGTCACTGACGTTGTCTTTTGGAATGCATGAAAGTTTATCTCATTCAGAGAAGGCCCATGCTTTTGATACTGCCTTGTTCAATAAGCCACTAAGGATTAGCACGTCCATCTGTTGCCATGTTATAGGATGTACAGTAGTTTCAGGTGGGACCTTTTTAAATTGATAAAATGTGAGGCTCTGATTCAAAAGGTAGATCCTGGGCTGACTGTCTGATGGCAGATTTCTCTGTGTTAGTCCCAATGCTTTCTCTCATACAATTTTGAGCTGTTTGGCTCAGGAAGGATGTCCCACACACCCACTCATACACCATCTTGCTCTTAGCAACAGGAAAATACTCACTAGTGTCAGGCCCTTCTGATATTCATACCACAGGTCTTACTTGAATCTCTGCTATGCACTATACCAAGTTGTGCCAGCCAAGTCTGAAGTAGCCACTTTGGTCAGTATTGTGTCCACAGTCTGGAGGAATGTGCAAGCAATACCACTAAAAGATGAATGACTGTCTGGACAGCTCACCAACTGTCTGCTCCTCACACTAACTCTGCCATTGCATCCACGTCCCACCAAGGCTCATGGTCTGCCACTCGCAATATTGCATGCAGCAACTCCCCTCAAAGTCTCATAACCATCCCTTTCCCTTAAATTACTTACCCTTCCAGTGACTCAGACCCACTTCCCCAAAAGGCCAAACACGGAAGCTCGGGGAAGCTACTTAATGACAGAAAGATGTTGTCCTGTTTTTTTGTGTGGCAGAAATCCTTTCTGATCTTTTGCCATAGGCTGCTACATTGAAAATGTACAAATTGACCACCATGCTGGATTCAGTCTTTTTTTATTTCAAAAGCACACTATATTCATTAAAATATCTTTGTATACATACACAGTCAGTATGACACATGAAGACACAAACAAACATTAGAATTTGACTCTTCCCAACGAACCAAAGGCACTTCTTTCTTGTACAAGACTATATTTACATATATTTGAGGCACCATGAGAGACTGATAACTGAAAGGACTCTCACTTAACACATCAGAAAGAGCTCAGACAGTGGTCTTGCTCCACTGTTCTTTGGCAGCAGCTGCCCCAAGCTTTAACACATCCCTCAGCACATAATCCTTGACTGTGGAATGTGCCAGCCTGCAACACTCAGTTTGGGTCAACTCCTTGTTCTAGAAAACCAACAAGCTTTGGGCAGACCAAAGAGCTTCTTTCACCTAGTCGATATTTGTCTGAGTGTGTGTCCTGGAGAAACAGACTGTAGAGCACAGAGTCCTGCATCTCGGAACTATTCGGGATGGACCTCGCCAAAAACCCTTGCATCTCTTTCCAGACTTCATTTGCAAAGACACATTCTGGAAGGAGATATATGACAGTGTCTACCTGCTCCCCCCACTCTGCTTTGAGAGCAGAATGCAGTGGTGCAGATAGACCAGATGTACATGAAGGTTCTCACAGGTAGAAGGTCCACAGCTCGAGTTGGCACTGCCGGCCATCTGAACTTATGTGGTAACCCTTCGTCTTGGACAGGCCTTGCGTTGGTGGCCTGCTGCCCCACACAGGTGGCAGCACTTGGATTCCTTGCATTCCCCAGTCAGGCGGCCCTCCTGCCTCCAGTTCCTGTCAGTTTATGGTCTGCTGCCATGTGCCCCGTCCTCCTGCAGGGTCAGCACACTCTCGGCTGCTTTGGCTCCCTCTATCACAAAGCTGGAGGGTGGAATGCAGGATGTTCCCACTGGCGATCAGAGGGACCTGAGGCTACCTGACATACAGGTTCTCTTGCCCTACCGCTCGCTGGTTCAGATTCCTAAGGGGTCGACTACAGTGGTGCTACCTTCTTCAAGCTGTATGTACCTTCCCAGGAAGGTCTGGACATCTGCTGCTGGGATATGGGGATGATACACAAGGATTGTAACAAGCCAGCTCCTCTATGCAGGGAGACAGATCAATGGTGTCGCAGACAGGATGGAGAGGGGACCATCACCTCCTTTTTCCACAAACACCTTCAGGAGACACTCACATTGTTTCACATTCCTGAAGGTCATTTCAAAATAGCGTCTGCTGGGGATATCCTGCAGACAGAGAATACCTGCTGATAGGAGCAATCCAGAGGACTCTAATAATAAAGAAGTTCGGTCCACCAGCAATCCTTCCTCTACCTTCTTCACAGTCACCCTGACTGTATTTCAGACCCCCTGCCCTGGGGGCTTGGGCACTAGCAGATGTCATAGCTCTGGTTAGCTGGTCACTGAATTGGCATTTGGTCGAAGCAGCATAAAGATCCACCAATTACAGCTCAGCTCAACTGACGATGATCCAAGTTCTACTCACAATCACAATCCAACAAAGATCTCAATATCTTCTAGAGTTGGAGGATCTCAGCTCAGACTCATCATGTGAGAACCACCTTCTGGATCATGGTAGCTCCTCTGTCGGGTAAGTAACCCTGGGGTTCAGTCAATCACAAAAAAGTTCATTTCAGTTTTCGTTTAGTTTGCAGATTCAATTATAATAAACAGAACAGAATTCCTTCCCAGAGTTTTTAGCTTCTTGTTAATCCATTAAGATGGCGATCAAGTAGGGCTTTGTCCATTCTGCCTGCTTTTCTTTTTGTTTCGTTTCCTTTCTTTCTCATTTCTCTCATTTCTTTTTTATTTTCTTTGTCTTGCCTCTTGGTGGAGAGTTCAGTCATAGTGACAGCATTGCTGACTGGGCCAGCAGCACGGATCTGAGGGGCCAGGCAGCACAGACCCGAGTGGGCCCAGCAGCGTGGACTCAAGTGGGCCCAGCAGCTTGGACTCGAGTAGGCCCAGGGGCATGGACTCAAGTGGGCCCAGGGGCATGGACTCGAGTGGGCCCAGCAGTATAGACTCGAGTGGGCCCAGCAGCATGGACCCGAGTGGGCCCAGCAGCATGAATCCAAGTGGGCCCAGCAGCATGGGCTCAAATGGGTCCAGCATGGACTAGTGGCAGTGGAATTGGGGTAGTTTTGGCTTCCTGGTTTCTGAATTGTTGAGGTGCTCCAAGCAATGACTCACGGCTGCCGTGGGGAAGGTGAGTTTGGGTTCTCGGCAGAGACTGTGCCCAGTGCTGATTCATAGAGGCAGTGGTAGAGGCGAGTTTGGGCTCAATGTGGTACTTAGCAGCATTGGTGGTGTCTACACTGGCGAGGTCCAGTGTACACCCATTGTGCGAGGGTGTCAGTGGAGTCGAGATGGAGCTGAAGAGTGGCAACATTTGTTCGAGCAGCAGCGGTGCAGTGAAGGGGACTCATGCCTGGCCACCAGGCCCATGGCTCTTAACAAGAAGGACTACAGAGTTGGACACTTCCTTTATTTCTTCAATTTTCCGCCTTTGTATTCTACATTTTAGTTCATTTCTCTGAGTTTTAAGATGGCGTCAGAGAGAGACAACACTATACAACACTTTTCACTGTATTTTGGAACAAGATACACATGTCAATACATTAGTCAAAGAACTCAAGTAGTATTCTGTCAATTTTTATCTAAATACTTCTTAATCCAATGCTTGGATGTCAGAAAGAATTTGTTGTTGTTCAAGAAAATTGCAAAGAGACTGTGTCTCATTTCGATCAGCCTGCCAGATAGCTATTCATTGAAAGCCGAATGAATGTCCACTGGCTCAAGTTTCAGCTGGGTTTTATACTATCAAGTAATTTCTTTATAATGAGATCTTCAGAAAGACTGCATTTTGTAAAGGCTTTGCTTTTGTTGGCCTACTTTTGAGCTGAATCTGAATTGAATTTGTTTCATGCTTGTACATGCCCAGAAAATTTAAAGGCCCTTTTGGAATGGCAGCAGACATGAGGAGCCAAGCCATGGGTGATATGCACGCCCTAACAACCACACTTCTTCTGTTCACTTTAGATCCAGTGACGTAGCCAGGCTGCAGTCTAGGCGCATGAAGTGGTTTTATTCTATTTATAGTTCACATTTTCACAAGTGAACAGTATCTGCTGAATCTGCATTCATCAGCTCTTGCAAAACTATATTAAACTAAGAAAGCAAACTGTTTAAATATGGGACACTAAGAGGTAAATGGAGCAAGTACTGCAAGTGGAATGAGGATAAATGTGATAGACAGGGAAGAGGTAATCTAGTGGCAATCCAAAAATTGGTTATTGTGTACCATTTTCAAACAGATCCTGACTAACAACTCTACCCAAAGAAGCTCTGCTGAAGACCCATCCAGACTTGAAATGTTAGCTTGCTCACTCTCCACGGATGCTGCCTGACATGCTGCGGTCTCCAGCAATTTTTGGGTTCAGTACAGATTCGAACATCTGCAGTAATTTGCGTCCAACCAAAGAAGATTCCATTAGTGTTATTGACAACTTGTGTACGTAGATTTTTTAAAAATTGCATTACTGAATAGAACTAAGATCGAGCAGAAGAAATAGACTAGCTGCAGGCAGGTTCTGTCATTTCCCATGCAGCTACTCCAACTGTGGTCAGACTGTAACTCTATTGGGGAAATCCTTGATCAAAACCAATCAGTGCCTGTTCAAGGGATTCAATACTGAGTATGGGGGAGCTACACCCCCCTCACCTCAGCCTGGGACATCAATCCAAAAAATTGCTCCTCTCCACTCACTTCTGACATCAGCCACCTTTGACCTAGTGGGAGACTTTAAAGTTGGTGTTCTTTCATAAGCGACCCTTGCCTCCTCCACGGTGCTACTGAATGCAACCCACTATCCCACCAGATAAAACTGCTGGGAACAAAATGATGCCTTCTGGGAAAATTTGAAGGAGAACCTCTGGTGTGGTTCAGAGAAGCATGGATGTTAACATTCAGTTAACTGTCAATGAATTTAATGTCGGGTTCACATTTTGGAAGCTTTTCAATCCAGTCAAAAATAGTCTACTTAAGTGATAAAGTAAATGAATGACAAATGACAAAAAAAAATTATTGGCCAAATTTGAACAAAAAGAGAGAAAATTCATTAGCTGAATTTGAGGGGGAAGAGGTTCATGATCACAATTAAGGCATTGGACAATGTATCGCAATTTTCTGCTAGCTTATTGAGAAGCAGCAGTTTAGATATCGAACATGGGCTATGAAAGGAAATATATGACCGATGAGATATGAGAACTCTTTACTGATCCTGGAGCCTTTCCGATGATGGGGGTAGAGGCATTGCACTCCCACATCCCGGTGGTCCCAGTTGTGTTTTGTGGTGGTCTCTGGTAGTCTTTAATGGTCTCAGTACCAACAATCTTTGTTCTTCTCTCAGGGATGTAGGGGACTCCTGGTCTTCCCCCAAAGGGATGGTGTGACTTGTCTGTCTAGATCTTGCTGCCTTTTCCTCTCTTCCTGTCCCTGTTAATATTCCTTATGCTGTCAATCACCAGCCTAACCCCCCCATGGGACAGTTACTCATGGATAAGGTGACCTTGTTCCCTTGTCCATATCCATTTGAAGGTTAGTTTTCATTCTTTCTAAGACTGAAACCTCCTTCCTTTCAGTACACTGCATTCACAATTGTGTAGGTGGCATCTGATAAATATTTGCCATGAGTCAGGACCTTGATGATGATTCTTATGACCTTTTCTGTGATTAGTTTACACTTACAAAAGCCTAGTTCCTAATGTAACACAGTTAACTGAGGTCTCATGCTATACAAGAACTCCAAGTATTGATTTCTGAGTTAAGGGGGCCCCCAATTCACAACACATTGGCGACTCTGGCCAGTGGGAAGCTGTGGGAGATGTGATGGATTTTTCTGGGAGTTCTCCCACTTAGTTGGTTAGGTTTGTAGAACTAAGAAAGAAGTACTGTAAAATTCCTTGCAAAGTGTGTTTTTGTGGGATTTCTGAGGTTCTTTCTTTGAAGTTCCTGCCAATGATTAAGAGGTTTTTTTGGCAGATGATTGACATGACATTTCAAGTTAATGCAGATCTATGTAAGTAATGTCAGGTAATCTTGGTATAATACAGGTGATCAATACTATTAATTCAGAATGGAGTGAAAGCAAATGACTTCCAGGTTCTTTGTTTCTTACTTCATTTTGACTTTGCTTACTCCATTAATGTCCCGTATCACCATGGGAAGTTGCATTTTTGAATTCTGGAGAATATCAAGAGGTAGAAAAATCAAACTTGTAGTAGCTCAAAAATGGACAATTAATATATATAAAGCACATTTAAAAATCTGCATTAAGGAAATGAAGGCAATTAAGTCTGTGCTAGTGTTTACTGGAACAATAACTGTACTAAATCTTGGTGAGATAACTCTGAGGAATTTTTAAAAAAATAATTGACAGGAATTGGCTTCAATTGACTGTGCTGGCACTTACTGTTCTCAAGAAGATGGTGGTGAGCTGCCTTCTTGAACTGCTGGGGATCATTTATTGTAGGTTGACCCACCATGTCCTCAGGGAGGCAATTCCAGGATTTTGACCCAGTGACACCAAAGGAATGACAATATATTTCTTGTGGGCGATGATGTTTCCATATATCTGCTGCCTTTCCTTGTCCTTCAAGTTGATTGTGAGCACCAGTTTGAAAAGTGCTGTCTTAAGGAGTTTTAGCGAATTTCTTGTAGATGGTACACACTACTGCTTCTGAGCATCACTTGTTGAGGGAGTGAATGTTTGTGGATGTGGTACCTGTAGGTAGATTATTTTGTCCTGGATGGTGTTGTTGAACTACACTCATCCAGGAAAATGGAGAGTGTTCCATCATATTCCTGACTTTTACCTTATAGATAGTGGACTGGGTCTGGGGAATCAGGAGCTGATTAACTCCGAGCAAGATTCCTGACCTCTGACTTGCTCTGAAACATAGCATTGTAGAGAATAGGAGCAGGAATAGATCATGCAGCCCTTTGAGGCTACTTTGCCATTCAATGTGATCATGGCTGAATATCCAACTCAGTATCTTGTTACCACTTTCTCCCCATACCCTTTGCTTCCTTTAACCCTAAGAACTGAGTCTAACTTCATCTTGAAAACATTTAATGTTCTGACCTGAACTGATTTCTATGGCAGATAATTCCACAGGTTCACCATGATCTGGGTGAAGAAATTTCTCCTCATCTCAGTCCTAAATGACCTACCCCATATCCGAAAACTGTGACTCCTGGTTTTGGACTCCTTGGTCATCTGGAACATCCTTCCTGCACTTACACTGCCTAGTCTTGTTAGAATTTTCTTGGTTTCTATAAGATTCCCATACATTCTTCTAAACTCCAGTGAGTACAGTCTTAAAAGATCCTGTCTCTCTTTTTACATCAGTCATTGAGTCATAGAGATGTACTGCATGGAAACAGACCCTTTAGGTCCAACTCATCCATGCCAACCAGATATCCTAACCTAATCTAGTCCCATTTGTCAGCACATGGCCCATATCCTTCCAATCTAGTCCTATTCCTATACCCATCTGGATGCCTTTTAATCGTTGTAATTGTACCAGCCTTCACCACTTCCTCTGGCAGCTCATTCCATGCATGCACCACCCTCTGAGTGAAAAAGTTGCCCCTTAGGTCCCTTTTAAATTTTTCTTCCCTCACCCTAAACCCCTGCCTCTAGTTCAGGACTCCCCCACCCCAGGGAAAAGACCTGGTCTATTTATCCAATCCTTGCCCCTCATGATTTTGTAAACCTCTATAAGGTCACTCCTCAGCTTCCAACGCTCCTGGGAAAACAGCCCCAGCCTGCTCAGCCTCTTCCTGTAACTCAAATCCTTCAACCCTGGCAACATCCTTGTAAGTCTTTTCTGATCCCTTTCAAGTTTCGCAACATCGTTTCGATAGGAGGGAAACCAGAATTGCATGGAATCTGATGGATCACACCATGTACTGCTTTGTTTGTCATATTATTAAAAGAATCTGCTGGTTTTGGAGAGCATTCAAACATTTAACATTCCTTAATCCTGTGGAAACAAACATTGAGACATTGAGAAAAGAAATCACAGTCAGAACAATTCATGATATGCTCTTAAATATGTCAAATAAGGAAAGACAACAGTCTCTCCAACTGCCAGGAATGAACACCTGCTGAAAATATACTTTTGAAGTTAGGCTCTCAAACAAGCATGCAGGCGCTGTTCAATAGTCTGCTCTGTCCAGGTTCTGACATGCACACTCAACTCCTGACCTCATTATATCCTTGATCCAAACATGAGCAAAACAGCTGAACTCAAGAAAGGAAGTGAGAGTGACTGCCCTGGAATATTAACAAGCCCATGTAAAACTGGAGGCAAATGGGATTCAGGATGAAACTTTCCATGTGTTGGACTATACTTAGCACAAAGTAAAATGGCTCTGGTTTTGGCAATCGATCATCTTGAGCCACAGAAATTCCTCAGGGTACTGTCCTACGCCTGACAATACTTCCGCTGTTTCGCTAATGTCCTTCCCTCCCTCACAAGGTCTGAAGTGGAAACATTTACTCATGATCGCAACTCCTCAGATACTGCAGTAGTCCATGTCCAAATGCAGCAAAACCTGGACATCATTTAGGTTTGGGCTGAAAGCTGGCAAGTAACACAAGTGCTAGTCAATGATCATCTTCACGAAGAAAGAATGTGACTTTTCCCCTTGATGCCATCAGAATGCCCAATATCAACATCCAGGGGGTTAGCATGACCAGACTCCAAACCAGACTAACCAGATCCTATGGCTAAAAGTATAGGTCTGAGATGGGAATTCTGCAGCAAATTTTGCTCTTCAAAGCTTGTTCTCCATGAATAAAGCACAAATCAAGAACAGGATTTGGAGTGAGTGGAATGCACCTCAATAATGCGTTTGAAGCTCAAGACCATCCAGGCCCAAGCAACCCACTTGACTGGCACCCAAATTTACACTAAATATTCATACCCTTCATTATCTACATACATTGGGACAGCAACAACTCACCAGCTTGCCATAACCAGGATCTTCCAAACTGGTAACTGATACCACCTTGAAAGACAAGGGCAATAGAGACATGGGAAGACCATGACCTGTATGTAGCCCTGCTTAGAATTATATCACCATTCTTTCACTGTCACTGGGTCACAAGTCTAGAAATCCCTTCTTAACAGCTGTGTGCCTGTAGATACACCATACAGACATCAGCTGTTCAAGAACTTAGCTCACCACTACCTTCCTAAAGGCAATTAGGGAGGGGCAATAAATGCTGGCTTAACAAGTGATGATCACACTCCAGAAAAGAATAACAAAAAGTGGTCATATTTAACAAGTCTTTCAGCAGACCTGGGTGTCTTCAGTGTGCATGGCTTGGTTGCGAACAGGCCTAACTAATAGAGAGTTTGAGTTGGTATAAGTGTATAATGGGCTGGTGGAGTGTTTGGGGTCAATGACAGAGTGTTAGGGGTGAGCTCCAGAGGGGCTAAGTGGCTTTATACAATGGGGACAAAGTTCCAGAGAACAGAAGCTGGCCTTTTTGTCAACTTCCTGATGAAGGGCTCTGGCCCGAAACGTCGAATTTCCTGTTCCTTGGATGCTGCCTGACCTGCTGTGCTTTAACCAGCAACACATTTTCAGCTCTGATCTCCAGCATCTGCAGACCTCACTTTTAACTTTTTGTCAACTTGCCTGGGAACTGCATTCTGTCTCAGTGGGCCGAATTCTATCACTCCATTCCAGCACCTTCTAAGGAAATGAGCCCGATCAGTTGAGACATTTCCCCAATTCAAGCTCCAGGCTTCAGCTGCAACAATCCATGGCTGTGGTACTGAGTAAATGCATTGCATTTGCTTTCAGTAAAGAACAGGATGCTGCCAATCCCATTCTAGAGAACGTCACTAGTGCTTGTCAAAAAAACTGAATCGGATAGAAATAAAGAGGAAGTAAATATTCACCAGTGCTTAACATGAGTGAGGTATATGTTGATTGTCTACCCAGCAATGCATATTTAAACCAGTGCTCTCTGATATACGTTATTGGGCATGGAATACATGACTTCAAAGTTTGGAGGTGGGATGAAACTCAAATGTGCTAAACACTGAAAAAGTCAGTAACATACTGGAGATCATGGACAAACTTGTGAACTGGACAATCAAATAGCAGATGAACTCTAATACCGAGAATGTGAAATGATACATGTTGATAGGAAAAATGGGGAGAGGCAATAAAGATGAAATGCTCAACTTCAAAAGGGGTGCAGGAACAGAGAATATATGTAGGTAAAGGTGCAGAGCATATTGATAAGGATTGTCATAAAGCTGGCAGATTCATTGGCTTTTAAACAGACAGACATTAGAAGCAAAGAAGATTGGAAAGGATGAATATAGATAAGTCTCCTGGGCCTGATGGCATTTACCCCAGGATCCTATGGGAAGCTAGGGAGGAGATAGCAGAGCCATTGGCCTGGATTTTTATGTCGTCATTGTCAACGGGAATAGTACCAGAGGACTCGAGGATAGCGAATGTGGTCCCATTGTTCAAGAAAGGGAGTAGGGATAGCCCTAGTAACTATAGGCCAGTGAGTCTGACTTCAGTGGTGGGCAAAGTCTTAGAAAGAATGGTAAGGGATAAGATTTATGAACATCTGGATAGGAATAACGTGATCAGGGATAGCCAGCATGGTTTTGTGAAGGGCAGGTCGTGCCTCACAAACCTTATTGAGTTCTTTGAGAAGGTGACTAAGGAAGTGGATGAGGGTAAAGCAGTAGATGTTGTGTATATGGATTTTAGTAAGGCGTTCGATAAGGTTCCCCATGGTAGGCTAATGCTAAAACTTCGGAGGTATGGCATTGAGGATACATTAGAGGTTTGGATTAGGAATTGGCTGGCTGGAAGGAGACAGAGGGTAGTAGTTGATGGATTATGTTCATCTTGGAGCGCAGTTACTAGCGGTGTACCACAAGGATCTGTTTTGGGACCATTGCTTTTTGTTATCTTTATAAATGATCTAGAGGAAGGACTTGAAAACTGGGTAAGCAAGTTTGCGGATGACACAAAAGTCGGTGGAGTTGTGGATAGTGAGGAAGGAAGTGGTAGGTTACAGCGGGATATAGATAAGTTGCAGAGCTGGGCGGAAATGTGGCAAATGGAATTCAATGTAGCTAAGTGCAAAGTCGTTCACTTTGGTAGGAATAACAAGATGATGGATTACTGGGCTAATGGTAGGCTACTTGGTAGTGTGGATGAGCAGAGGGATCTTGGTGTCCATGTACACAGATCTCTGAAAGTTGCCACCCAGGTAAATAGTGCTGTGAGGAAGGCATATGGTGTACTGGGCTTTATTGGCAGAGGAATTGAGTTCCGGAGTCCTGAGGTCATGTTGCAGTTGTATAAGACTCTGGTGAGGCCTCATCTGGAGTATTGTGTGCAGTTTTGGTCGCCATACTATAGGAAGGATGTGGAAGCTTTAGAACGAGTGCAGAGGAGGTTTACCAGGATGTTGCCTGGAATGGTAGGAAAATCTTATGAGGAAAGGCTGAGGCACTTGGGGCTGTTCTCATTGGAGAAGAGAAGGTTTAGGGGAGATCTGATAGAAGTGTATAAGATGATTAGGGGTTTAGATAGGGTAGATACTAAGAACCTTTTACCGCTAATGGAGTCAGGTGTTACTAGGGGACATAGCTTTAAATTAAGGGGTGGTAGGTATAGGACAGATGTTAGGGGTAGATTCTTCACACAGCGGGTTGTGAGTTCATGGAATGCCCTGCCCGTATCAGTGGTGAACTCTCCTTCTTTATGGTCATTTAAGCGGGCATTGGATAGGCATTTGGAAGTTATTGGGCTAGTATAGGTTAGGTAGGATTCGGTCGGCGCAACATCGAGGGCCGAAGGGCCTGTACTGCGCTGTATCCTTCTATGTTCTATGTTCTATATCTTAAACATTTCTAAAACACTGGTTAGCTTCAGCTGCAGCATTCAATCCAATTCTGAATAACACATTTGAGTGTGGATGTCAAACCCTTGGAGAGGGTTCAGAGAAGATTTACTGGATGATGCCTAACTTTAGTTACACAGAGTCTAGGAAAGATGGGATTGTTCTGCTTAGTGCAAAGAAATTTAAAGAGTGATCTAATAGAAATGGTCAAAATTGTGGAGGGCTTTGATCAAGGATAAAGAAAGAAACAACCTCCAGAAGTAGAAGTAACTAGATACTGATTTAAGGTAATGGATAAAAAAGAAATGAGGAGACATTGTTTTACATAGCATGTCGTGATGAGAAATGGGTGCTTTGATAAACACTGAAAAGGCAAAAAAACTGTGATGGAAAACAAACAGGGAAGTGCAAGGAATGATGATGCTCTTTCAAGGTGTTGTGATAGGCTCAATGTGCCAAAAAGCCTTTAAATTCCCTACAGTATGAAAACAGGCCATTTGGCCCAACAAGTCCACACTGACCCTCTGAAAAATAACCCATCCAGATCCATTCCCCTACCCTATATTTTATCCCTAACTAATGTACCCTTCACTACCGGCAATTTGGCATGGCCAATTCACCTGATCAGCACATCTTTTGGATAACTTACTCAGTGTCCCTGCAAAGGTTTCAGGCAAATCTGATGTGAATGGTATTGATTATACCAGGGAACCTGCTCATCTCTGAGAAAGTACCTAATAGAAATCGAGGCAAGTACTGGTTGATTGAAGGCCATTGAAAACATATCTAATCCAAAACCTCAGAATTCTTCTCAATAAGTACAATTTCTCCCTTAGCCAATATCATGTCACTTGCTTGGGACAGTTAAATCTCTAGTGTTTAATTGAAGTCACAAATATAATCCCGAGTATTAGCTGCCTGTCTTCTTGATATTTATAACAGGATAAACACTGAATCAATTGTGAAGTAGCAGCTTATTCAAAAAGTTACATTCCTAGCTTTGTTTAAATGAATAGATAGTTTTCTAAATTACAGTTTATAACTTCTTTCCAGGAAGTTTACCCTATGAAAATAAATATATAAGACGTAGACAGGATGGCTTTAATGTGGTTATACACTTTGTGGTATGTCAAATCTCGTTTTGGTGTTCATTACATCTGAGATTGGTCACGTTTTTGGGATCACTTATTCTTAGGTAAACTTTGGTTTTTCTAAGCAGCTTCAATGCTTATCAAATCAATAGATGTGGTGCTGCTGGGCCTTGGTCTAAATAGGTTCTACTTTTAAATGTTTCAGAACCTTGAATCAAGTTCTTTTGCTCTCTAAAGAATGCTTGATGTTTAGTTTGAGCAATTCATTTATAAGACTCTTGTGATTACTTTATGAATTAAGTCTGTTCAACATTAGATTGTACAATTCACACAGAATTCATTGTAATTGCATTCCCTTTCCTTTTTGCCCATATAGTAGCTCCTGAACTCCTGCAGCTTTAATCCAAAGACTCTAGATTATTTTGTGAGGCATTCACTTCCTCAGTTTCAACAGTTCCAAGTTATTCATTTGTTGAAATGTTTAAAACTGTTTTCTCTCTTTCGCAGCTCCTTTCTTCCCTTTCAAATCCTTTCTATCCTTGGTAAAACCATACTATTTCCCCATACTCCATAAATCCACCCTTCATAGAATATCACTTATCCCTCAAACAGTCCCCTTGCAGCCCCTTCCCCACCCCCCCTCCCTTCACAGTCCCCTCACCCATGTCCTGCTTTGACAGTCCTCACCCACACCTCCTTTCACAGCTCCTCTGCCTTTCCCAACTACCAGCTCCTCCCCCACTTGGCAGCCTCTGTCGGCTCTCGACCTCATTCCCTAGGCCATCAGCCTGGCTCCTCAGACCCATAGCCTCACACACTATCCTCGGCCCAGCCTCACTTCTGGGATTCCCTCCCTGCCCTCAAAGTCTTTCTCCCTGCCCTCATTGGCCATCACCCCCTTGTTGACTGCTGCCACATCTGTCTTGAAGATTGTTGTTTTATTTGTATTAACTATGTTCTACTATTGTACTCTCTCTTTCACAGTCATTTTCTATACTGGCCCTCACAACCTATAATATTTGATCTGGTTTTCACTTGAAGAATTCACCTGATTAGCATCATACGCTCTCCATACTCTGTTTCACCTCCTCCCTCATCGTCCAAGGAGCTCTGTTTTTGACTCCCTTACCTTTTATCCCTGTTGGAATATACCTAGTCTGTACTCTCCCTTAAAGGTTACCATTGCAGGTTTTCCTGTCAGTCTCCAGTTCCATTTTACCCCATTTTATTAGATCCCTTCTATCACACTGAAATTGGCCCACATTCAGTTTGAATGTTCTATTTTAATTTATTCCCTTTCTCTATTTGGCTGTGAAGCTAAGGGATGAGGGAAAGGGGGATTGGGAGATCAGTGTTAGTTTAAAATGTGCCTGGCTTCTGGAAAGGAACCCCTGTCCCGAGCTTGGTGCTGGATTTTCTGACCTTGGAAACTCACACACAGCAACAACGTTACTTCAGGGTGCCAGCTGCATTGTTGGAGCCTCGTTCCAATTTCCCTCTCCATCTGTAAGAACAGAAGTCACATGTTTTGTTCGGGTTGGAGATATCTTCACAGTTTGCTTTAGGATTTCATTGCACTCTCACCTCATCCCATCAACTTGAATATTTGACTGGCTATATACTGGGATGTTGTGTCCTCATGCTGGAAGAGTCTGAAACTAGGGCTCATGGATAAGCTGGATCGAGACAAAGAGAAATGTCTTTACTCAGAGAAATGTGAACCTTTGGAATTCTCCAACCTGGAGAGTTGTCAAGTATATCCAAGAATGGTCAAGATCAATAGATTTTTGGCCTCTGTGGAAATGAGGTAAATGGAAAATTGGAGTAGGAGGAGAACATAATCCACGATTTTATTAAACTGCAGAATAGGGTCAAGTGGCTTAAGCAGCTTACTCCTACTCCTGTTTATATTGCTTTGTTTGGATGTGTGGGTGAAGTGACTGTAGATTGCAGTACTGCATTGTTATGTTTTCTCACAGTTTTGATGTCTAAGCTCCCTAAAGTTCACTTTTGATCATTCAGTCAGTTGTTTTTTTTGTTGCTTTAATCTTGTTTTCTCAGCCAGTCTGCCATAGTTCAGACCAATGTTTATGCTGGCCAGTGGATGTGTCAGTGAAAAGGTCTTTGGACAGTCACTGACTGCTTCACTGTTTCTCTTTCAGCTGCTTAGGCAGCAATGATCCTGCTGTTATAGAGCACAAACATTTCAACTTATAGTAATCCAGTGATTGTGTACTCCCTCCTGAGTTTGCTCTCGAAAGCCAAAGATAGTAAGTCAAATTCATCATTTTCATGAAGTGAGAGTTCATGAATAGATATAAAGTGTGTTCAAAAATCAAATAAGCTTCCTGGTTCAGTCTCCAATTTTGGGCGAGTTCAGTGGACAGGGAGTAGGTTCAGTGAGGGGGGGTTGGGACGTTAAGGTTAAAAGGGAGTCTTGAGTCCATCCAGTAGCAAACGAATGTTCAACAATTTTACAACAAGTCACCTCCCAACTCTTCACTCAGGATGACAGCAGATTCTGGCTGCTGCCTGCGCATTCAGAGAGCTGGTAGCTCTGACACCTCAGTTGAGAGAGGTGATCGCTGCCTCCCAGAACTGATAAGACATCAGTATGTCCAGATGGAAATATTCCCTGTGAAAAAATATGCTGTTTTAATGTTGGTCAGTTGGTGGGAAGAAGGTTACCAGATGGATTTCCATTTCAATTGCCTCTGTAGTGGTAGAATATGGGTTTGGAGCACCATTGTCTGCAGTGGGGGACACTTACCAAAACCACCTTGCTACCAGCAGACTCCAAATGGAAATGCGACAGACGCCCTCAGAAAAGGAAATTCATGTTATGAGCTGCTGCCGTGTCCTTTATAATGGCTGTCACCAATTTATTTTCACACAGGTTTGGCTATCTAGCCATCTCCTCACACTGACACAGTGACTGTGGAGGACATCACTCAAAACTGAAAAGAAGAATAAAACTGACCTTAAAGCAGTAGCTGTAGGCAGTGTAGATGTTTGTTGTGACTGCCTGTTATCCTTCAGGCACAGTCATTCTCGGGAGATGACTCAGAACCCATTTGAAAATGTGTCGAAAAGGTAAGAAATGACTATTCCAGTTTGGGCTGACTCTTGATCTATATTCCTGTCATGTTTACGGAAAACAGTGCAATATCTATTAGCAGATCTACATCTTCTTGAGAAGAATGTTGTACTTGATGTGGAATGTGAATCAGATCTTTATGAGATAATTATGTCGATTTCCCATCAATGGCTTCTGTTCAGTTGAAAGGGTGATTAACATCACATCTTTTGGAGATGCCAATGTTGGACTGGGTGTACAAAGTTAAAAATCACACAACACCAGGTTATAGTCCAACAGGTTTAATTGGAAGCACACTAGCTTTCGGAGCGCTGCTACTTCATCAGTGCTGAAGTGCGGTCCAGGACATTGGACCTCAGACCTTCGGGTGACCACCCTCCAAGGTGGACTTTGGGACAGGGAGCAGCAAAAAGTGGCCAAGCAGAGGCTGATAGCTAAGTTTTGTACCCATAGGGAGGGCATCAACCGGGACCTTGGGTTCATGTTGTGGGATATAGGTAAAGTAGTGTTACATCTGCAATCATAATTACTTATGCAAGGTAAATGCACTCACACCAGTGTATAATTGTTTCAACCAAGAGCTGAGTCAACAAGAATGAAAACTATGTGAAGGAAATGTATAATTGTTTTTGTATTAGCCAAAACGTGCATACAAGAATTAAACGTGCCTGCAAACAATGGTAGATGTTACAGACAAATAAATAAGGTGCTGTGAGGATGTAGGTTAAGCTAGAAATGCTTGGAAAAGCAGTAGTTATAGGCATCTGTTTCTCACTTTCGCAAAAACACAAAAACAAATCCCAATTAAAAGGTCATAAGGATCAATATGGTTGGGGAAAGGGAGGAAATGTCACAGGTGGGGGAAGTAGATAATAGTCAAGAAGGATATTCCTAACAATGGGCCACAGCACAATGTGGTGAAATGGCTGAGTAAAACTTGTAATTTGTTGTGCACAAGGCTGGAGAAGGCAAGAGATAAACAATAGTAATGGGCACCGGGTTTGGAGGAGTGAATCCTATATAAGATATGTACTTGCTAAACTCTGGGTGCTTTATTTCAGGCACCACGCTTGCAAACGTATAATAAACATACTGATTGCTTCAGATCTTGTCTTGGACTGAAATTATTGAAGTGAGTGAGCTTTGTTTCTCACAATGTCACACTACAGGTGACCACCATTGCATTATATACACAGACACAGACATTCCTACACACACACACACACACACACACACACACACACACACATACGTTTGTGGGGTGAATTTGTACTTGCAGAGTTACATTGTACTTTGCTCAAAAACTGCATAAATTCATGAAAGACTCTGTTATCTCACTTTTTAGATTAGAATCAGTCTGAACATTATGGCACAGACAGAGAACACAGGAGGCTAACATCTTCAACATATTGTCTGACTAACACCAATTGTTACAGTGAACCTGAGAATGTAACTTTTTAAAAAAGGTTTTGTGATTTACATATGAAAGAAGTGAAACTATCATGGTATTCGAACAGATGAAAGACTTAATAAATAATCAAGGTATTTTTCAATGTATAATTTCAGTTACATCACACTGTAAATTTTTGCTATAAATTCTGTATCTTACAATTGTGTCCTCCACAACCACCTGATGAAGGAGCGTGGCTCCGAAAGCTAGTGTGCTTCCAATTAAATTTGTTGGACTACTACCTGGTGTTGTGTGATTTTTAACTAACATTGCATCATTAGAGAAAAGGGGCAGGACTTTCCGGGCCCTGGCTTGCAGGCTTACAGGGGTTGGGATGAGGCCAGGAAATATGAGGAGCCATGTTGGGATAATTTGCTAATGCAGTTATGTTCCTGTGAATGTTTCCCAGAGGTCAGACGGGATATTGGATTGGCTACCCAACAAACAGAAGTGCGCAGCCAATTGGAATTGTTCAAACTCTATTCAGGGTGATTTTCCAGGCCTGCCATGTTTGTCCATGATGAACATGGGGAAGCCACCAGTTTCATGGAGGTGCCCCTCCCTCTGGTCATCCAAGTGGCAATTGGAACCAGAAGCCCAACAGGGGGTTGCAGACAAGGGAGGCTGCCACTAGCACCTCATAAGACATTCCAGAGGAGGAAATCTTCTGAGCCCCTCTTACCTTGAGCATTGTCGTTACCTCTCAGAGGACCTAAACAACCTAAACTCTTTGCTGTTCTTTCAGCAGAATCTTGTTACAACACACGAGTGTAGTTCCATTAAGCCCATTTTCAAACTCCCACATCTGTAGTAGAGAAATTGGGGAGAAGTTCAATTAATTTGTTAATTCAATTCAATTTATACCAATGATGAATATTATTGATTAAATTCAATTCAGTTAAAGGAAAAGAAAGTCCTGTGTGCTGTTCATCAGAGGTTCTAACGCAAGGTCAGACTTGAAACATTCACCCCTGTGTTTCTTTCTGCAGATACTTCCAGACCTGTTGAGCATTTCTAACATTTTCAGATTTCATTTCTGGTTTTCAACTTTCAAAGTTTTTGCTTTTGTTTTACACCTAAGATCTGGGATAGTCTACAAAATACTAACAGTATGTAACGAAGAACAGGGGAGACATACAGCCAAACTTGTCAATGCCTAAAATAATGTGCATTGGAACTTCAACTGGATTGAAATGTCCATGCTGCTTTATTCTATGGACATAATGGATTAGAAAATCCATGAAGATAGATCAAATGATGAGCTTGGTGAAATCTGGTCCTTCCAAAGTTTTCAGGGTCAGAAGGGGTGTCATCCAATCAAGCTTTTGGTGATTTGACAGCAATTTTGTTCCACTCCCAACCAAACAAAACTCTGCCGAAATTTGACATTGAGCAATTAGCCACCAACAGCGATAGGGATGCAGCCAGTAATGCTGTCCTGGACTCCTACGTTGACTCTTCCACAGATTCCGGTGAACATTAAGCTTACATGTACCATCACGACACATGATCCCAGGTGAGGACAGGGGAGAGGGAATTCCTAACCAAGGGAGATCATACAAATATCAATAGATCTGAGCAGAAGTTGGACTGTCTTCAAAAGCTACTTGTTTATATCTCTAAGTTTACTACAAACACTGGTTAGCTTCTTCCCTTCCTAATCTGTCCCCTTCATTTGGACTGGGGGTTGGGAAACAGTGTTGGACCCTTCTGTTTGTTCCAATGATGCTATACAATGTCATGTCGTGAGATATTGTTGGAGCTAATGGGATTTGAACATAGACCTTCTGGCCCAAAAATAGGGACGCTACCAGTACACCGCAAGATGCTTAGGCCTTTACCTTTTTGGATATCCACTGTCAAATCACTCATTTCACCAATGAAATCTCTAATTAACAAGCACTGCCTACCACAATGTGAAAACAGCAAAAATAGAGAAGGGGAAGAGGGCGGGGTTTAAATTGAAGTCATTGAGTCATAGAGCTGTACAGCATGGAAATAGTCCCTTCAGTCCAACTTGTCCATGCCAACCAAATATCCTAAATTAATCTAGACCCATTTGCCAGAATTTGGCCTATATCCCTCTAAACCTTTCCTATTCATATACCCATCCAGATGCCTTTTAAATGTTGTAATTGTACCAGCCTCCACTACTTCCTTGTGCAGTCCATTCCATGCATGTACCACCTTCTGTGTGAAAAAAATTGCCCCTTAGGCCCCTTTTAAATCTTTCCCCTCTCATCTTAAAGTTATGCCTGCTAGTTTTGGCCTCCCCCACCCCAGGGAAAAGACCTTCGCTATTCACTCTACCTATACCCGTCATGATTTTATAAACATCTATAAGGTCACCCCTCAGCCTCCAATGATCCAGGGAAAATAGTGCCAGCCTATTCAGCCTCTCCATATAGTTCAAACCATGCAACAGTTACAACTTTCTTGTGGATCTTTCCTGAACCCTTTCAACATCCTTCATTTAGAAGGGAGACCTGAAAGTGTGTTGCTGGAAAAGCTCAGCAGGTCAGGCAGCATCCAAGGAAAGGAGAATTGACGTTTCGGGCCTGAGCCCTTCTTCAGGAATGAGGAAAGTGTGTCCAGCAGGCTAAGATAAAAGGTAGGGAGGAAGGACTTGGGGGAGGGGCATTGGAAATGCGATAGGTGGAAGGAGGTCAAGGTGAAGGTGACAGGCCGGAGTGGGGGTGGGGGCGGAGAGGTCAGGAAGAAGATTGCAGGTTAGGAGGGCGGTGCTGAGTTCGAGGGATTTGACTGAGACAAGGTGGGGGGAAGGGAAATGAGGAAACTGGAGAAATCTAAGTTCATCCCTTGTGGTTGAAGGGTTCCTAGGCGGAAGATGAGGTGCTCTTCCTCCAGCCGTCGTGTTGCTATGGTCTGGTGATGGAGGAGTCCAAGGACCTGCATGTCCTTGGTGGAATGGGAGGGGGAGTTGAAGTGTTGAGCCACGGGGCGGTTGGGTTGGTTAGTTTGGGTGTCCCAAAGGTGTTCCCTGAAATGTTCCGCAAGTAGGCGGCCTGTCTCCCCAATATAGAGGAGACCACATTGGGTGCAGCGGATGCAGTAAATGATGTATGTGGAGGTGCAGGTGAATTTGTGGCAGATATGGAAGGATCCTTTGGGGCCTTGGAGGGAAGAAATGGGGGAGGTGTGGGCACAAGTTTTGCATTTCTTGTGGTTGCAGGGGAAGGTGCTGGGAATGGAAGTTGGGTTGGTGGGGGTTGTGAATCTGACGAGGGAGTCACGGAGGGAGTGGTCTTTTTGGAACGCTGATAGGGGAGGGGAGAGAAATATATCTCTGGTGGTGGGGTCTGTTTGGAGGTGGCGGAAATGACGACGGATGATACAATGTATATGGAGGTAGGTGGGGTAGTAGGTGAGGACCAATGGGGTTCTATCCTGGTGGCGATTGGAGGGGCGGGGCTCAAGGGCGGAGGAGCGGGAAGTGGAGGAGATGTGGTGGAGGGCATCGTCGATCATGTCTGGGGGGAAATTGCGGTCTTTGAAGAAGGAAGCCATCTGGGTTGTACGGTATTGGAACTGGTCCTCCTGGGAGCAGATGCAGTGGAGACGAAGGAATTGGGAGTATGGGATGGCATTTTTATAGGGGGCAGGGTGGGAGGAGGTGTAGTCTAGGTAGCTGTGGGAGTCGGTCGGTTTATTGTAAATGTCCTTGTTGATTCGGTTGCCCGAGATAGGAATGGAAAGGTCTAGGAAGACCCAGACTGAATGTAGTATTCCAAAAATGGCCTAACTAATATCCCCTACAGGCGCAATATGACCTCCCAACTCCTACACTCAATGCACGAATGCTTTCATGCACCACTGCGTGTTTTTTTCAATCATTGAATCACCCATGTTAGATTTCACCATTATCCTCCAACATTCATGACTCTGAAATAACTCTGCAATTGCTCCACTTCATCTTTTAGGGCAGTGTAGTTTTTTTTTCACGAACTTAGATTGACCAATCATGATGAGATTAATATGCTCCGTGTAAGTTTGTTGATGTAAAATTACTTCTGACTCTGCCTGTTTTATTTCCAAACCAACATCTTTCAAATGCTCCAGAAGAAATGATTACCAGTTTTGAATTCCTTCCTAATTTGTTCATTAACATTCTTTTCAAACTCATTAGTGTCACTGCAATAAAAACATCCCCAGGCATCATTAAAGATGCTTGAAATATTTTCACCATGGTGCCAGTAAAAACATTGCAGTTTTGATTTGTGCACAGTTTAACTTTAACAGAACAGCCCTCATTGAAAAGTAACAGACCAGGGAAGCATCTTTTGACACTTAAACAGATCTATTCCACTTCCAGAGTTCATTTTCAATGTTGGACACTTCATTTGGAGGCTAAACATCTTTCTCTGCAACAGGTTTATCCTGCAAGAAAGCTTTCAGATCTATTGACTTGTATCTCCATGAATGGGCAACTAAAACAATTCGAAATCACCTTTTCACTGGAGGTGAGTATCCTCACATCATTTTAAATGCCCAAGCACACCTCAGAATATCTGGCTACCAACCTTGACCTTATAAATACCACTTGGTACAACATTTTCTGTACGTCTATATTAAAGAGCAGATTGGCATCTATCTACAAAATCTAAACATACCTCAATTTCTTTCTAATTTTCTAACATTTGCTGCTTAGCCACTCCAACTACTTTTGTCTTCTAATCTATCAGTTACAAGCACCTCTCAATCATGGAGACTTGCTTCTATTCTTTTGCTGAAAAGGCACTGCTCTTCCTTTGTAACTCTGTTACCTCATCAGGTTGCAACCTCTTTTTTGTTGTGGTCTCTGGACTACTTCTGAGAAATGGCCTGCAAAGATTTCTTTCCACTCCACACAATCACTTCCTCCTCCTAGATGCATCTCCTCAATCACGACTCAAAACTGAGCTATGTTTTCTTGATCTTATTTCTCGTATTCCCTTTTGCCAATGCATAGCCCTTACCATTGTCCTTCATCTTGGCTATCTAGCCTGTTCTAATATTGCCTGTAGATTTCTCTGCCAGTCTCTCTATCTCCATTTCTCCACTTAGCTGCTGGAGCACCACTGAGGAACCTATTTTAAACAGATACTGTCTGTCTGAGATTGTCTTTTCCTACTCATTTATGGTCAGGATATTGTTTGGCATCTACCTCTTGAACTATCAGATCCTCCAGCTTGGTTCTAATTTGTAGAATATTTTGGAATGTGATGTGCCTCATGATTATCATCTTGTTTCATGTTCTCTATTTTTTGAAAATTCATAATGCATCCTTATCACTTGTGAGGATAGGCTGGGGCTGTTTTCCCTGGAGTGTCGGAGGCTGAGGGGTGACGTCATAAAGGCTTATGAAGTCATGAGGGACATGGATAGACTAAATAGACAAGATTTTTTTTTCCCTGGAGTGGGCACGTCCAGAACTAGAGGGCATAGATTTAGGATGAGAGGAGAAAAATTTAAAAGGGACCTAAGGGGCAACTTTTTCACACAGAGAATGGTGCTTGTACGGAATGAGCTGCCAAAGTAAGTGGTGGAGGCTTCTACAATTACAACATTTAAAAGGCATCAAGATGGGTATATGAATAGGAAGGGTTTAAAGGGATATGGGCCAAATGCTGGCAAATGGGATTGATTAGGTTTGGATATCTGGTTGGCGTGGACGAGTTGGAACGAAGGGTCTGTTTCCATGTTGTACATCTCTATGACTCTATGTCTGATTCCTATCTTGCATCTTTAGAGTTTTCTTGTTAGGTCCTATAATTTTTTCTAGATCTCTCCATTTCCTATGCCCATTTGTCTCTTACCATAAACCAAGCGAAGTGAACTGAAGACCTCCCAGATGGTCTGATGCAATATGTTAATAGAACATAGAAAAGTACATCACAGAACAGGCCCTTTGGCCCATGATGTTGTGCCGAGATTTAATCCTAATGTAAAATATAGTAACTTAACCTATGCACCCCTCAACTCACTGCTATCCATGTGCATGTCCAGTAGTCGCTTAAATGTCTCCAATGACTTCACTTCCACCACCTCAACTGGCAATGCATTCCATGCATTCACAACTCTCTGCATAAAGAACCTACCTCTGATATCTCCTTTATACCTTGCTCCTAATATCTTCAAACAATGACTTCTCATACCAGTCAATCCTGCCCTGGGGAAATGTCTCCAGCTATTGACTCTATCTATTCCTCTCATTATTTTGTACACCTCTATCAGGTCTCCTCTCTTCCTCCTTCTCTCCACAGAGAAAAGTCGAAGCTTATTCAACCTTTCTTCATATGGCAAGCCCTCCAGTCCAGGCAGCATCCTGGTAAACCTTCTTTGCACCCTCTCCAAAGCCTCTGTGTCTTTCCTATAGTAGAGCGATGAGAAATGAACACAATATTCCAAGTGTGGTCTCACCAGGGACTTGTAGAGCTGCAACAAAACCTCACAGCTCTTAAACTTGATACCCTTGTTAATGAAAGCCAAAACACCATATGCTTTTTTAACAACCCTATCCACTTGGGTGGCAACTTTGAGGGGTCTATGTACCCAGATCCCTCTGTTCCTCCACTCTGCCAAGAATCCTGTCTTTAATCCTATATTCAGCATTCGAGTTTGACCTTCCAAAATACATCACTTCACATTTATCCAGGTTGAACTCCACCTGCTATTTCTCAGCCCAGCTCTGCATCTTGTCTATGTTGCACTGCAGCCTCTATACTATACTATAGTATAGCCCTCTATACTATTGACGACACCTCCAACCTTTGTGTCATCTGCAAATTTACTAACCCACCCCTCAACCTCCTCATCCAAGTCATTTATAAAAACTACAAAGAGCAGAGTCCCAAGAACAGAGTCCTGTGGGACCTCACTTAACACTGTCCTCCTGGCAGAATATTTCCCAACTCTCTGCCTTCTGCCAGCCAACCAATTCTGAATCTAGATCGCCAAATCACCCTGTATCCCATACTTCCTGACTTTATGAATGAGCCTACCATGGGGAACCCTATCAAATGCCTTGCTGAAGTCCGTATACACCACATCCACTGCTCGACAGTTGTCGACCTGTCTTGACACCTCCTCAAACAACTCAATAAGATTTATGAGGCATGACCTGCCCCTCACAAGGCCATGCTACTGCCTTCAAGCACACTATGCTTTGCCAAATAGTCATAAATCCTATCCCTCAGAATTCTTTCCACAACTTTACTGCCCACAGACGTAAGACTAACTGGTCTGTAATTGGTCTATTACTCTTCTTGAAAAGTGGAACAGCATTCACCTCCTTCCAATCCTCCGGTACGACTCTTGTGGAGAGTGAGGAGGCAAATATCCTCACCAGCAGCTTAGCAACCTCCTTTCTCGCTTCCCGGAGCAGCCTAGGAGGGAGGAAGGAGGGACTTGGGGGGAGGGGCGATGGAGATGTGATAGATGGAAGGAGGTTAAGGTGAGTGTAATAGGCCAGAGTGGGGGTGGGGGTGGGCGCGGAGAGGTGAGGGGATGGGAAATGAGGAAACTGGAGAAATCTGAGTTCATCCCTTGTGTTGGAGGGTTCCATGGCGGAAGATGAGGTGCTCTTCCTCCAGCCATCGTGTTGCTATGGTCTGGCACTGAAGGAGTCCAAGGACCTGCATGTCCTTGGTGGAGTGGGAGGGGGAGTTGAAGTGTTGAGGCATGTGGTGGTTGGGTTGGTTGGTCTGGGTGTCCCAGAGGTGTTCTCTGAAACGTTCCGCAAGTAGGCCGCCTGTCTCCCCAATATAGAGGAAGACACATCAGGTGCAGCGGGTACAATAGATGATGTGTGTGCAGGTGCAGGTGAATTTGTGGTGGATATGGAAGGATCCCTTGGGGCCTTGGAGGGAAGAAAGGGGGGAGGTGTGGGTGCAAGTTTTGCATTTCTTGCAGTTGCAGGGGAAGGTACCGTGAGTGGAGGTTGGATTGGTGGGGAGTGTGGACCTGATGAGGAAGTCACGGAGGGAGTGATCTTTTCAGATAGGGGAGGAAGGGAAATATATCCCTGGTGGTGGGGTCCGTTTGGAGGTGACGGATGATATGATGTATATGGAGGTTGGTGGGGTGGTAGGTGAGGACCAATGGTATTCTGTCCTGGTGGCAATTGGAGGGGCAGGGCTCAAGGGCAGAGGAGCGGGAAGTGGAGGAGATGTGGTGGAGAGCATTGTCGATCAAGTCTGGGGGGAAATTGCGGTCTTTGAAGAAGGAGGCCATCTAGATTGTTCGGTATTGGAACTGGTCCTCCTGGGAGCAGATGCAGCAGAGATGAAGGAATTGGGAGTATGGGTTGGTGTTTTTACAGGGAGCAGGGTGGGAGGAGGTGTAGTCCAGCTAGCTGTTTGAATCGGTCGGTTTATAGTAAATATCCGTGTTGATTCGGTCATCCGAGATAGAAATGGAGAGGTCTAGGAAGGGGAGGGAGGAGTCTGAGATGGTTCAGGTAAATTTGAGGTCGGGGTGGAAGGTGTTGGTAAAGTGGATGAACTGTTCAACCTCCTCCTGGGAGCACGAGGCAGCACCGATACAGTCATTGATGTAGTGGAGGAAAAGGTGTGGGGTGGTGCCAGTGTAGCTGCGGAAGATGGACTGTTCCACATATCCTACGATAGCCCATGGCTACTTCTTTGGTTTGGAGGAAGTGGGAGGATTGGAAAGAGAAGTTGTTCAGGGTGAGGACCAGTTCAGCAGTCGAAGGAGGGTGTCAATGGAAGGGTACTGGTTGGTATGGCGAGAAAGGAAGAAGCGGAGGACTTTGAGTCCTTCGTGATGGGGGATGGAGGTGTACAGGGACTGGATGTCCATGGTGAAGATAAGGCGTTGGGGATCGGGGAAGCGAAAATCATGGAGGAGGTGGAGGGCGTGGGTGATGTCCCGAACGTAAGTGGGGATTCTTGGACTAAGGGGGACAGGACCGTGCCAAGGTATGCAGAGATGAGTTCAGTGGGGCAGGAGCAGGCTGAGACAATGGGTCGGCCGGGCCAGTCAGGTTTGTGGATTTTGGGCAGGAGGTAGAAACGGGAGGTGTGGGGTTGTGGTACTATGAGGTTGGAGGCAGTGGATGGGAGATCCCCTGAGGTGATGAGGTGATGGATGGTCTGGGAGATGATGGTTTGGTGGTGGGAGGTGGGGTCATGGTCAAGGGGGTTCTTGGACTAAGGGGGATTATAGCCTTCTACTAATTGCTACAGGCTTTTATCTACCAATCATTTGCAAATAATACTTGACATGTACTAACAAGAACAGTGTGCAACTCACAATTTGGTTCGTCTGCCAATATCTTGTGTAATATTTAATTGACTACTGCATGATTTTTCACATACAACCACTGCTGAATGGACTTTCTAAAGTATCGTTCAAAACCATTTTATTTGAATGTTCACATATGTTCCTGATTCGCTAATGTTATTTCTTGGAAATATTGTTGAGTTTCCACTTTTCCATAATATTATTTACTACTGATGTTTATTCCATTTGTTGATTACTGTAGATGAGCTGAATCTAATATCAAATTGCCAAAATGTAACAAATATATATTTTGATGCTTGTTCCATACTTTCAATTCCACTATAGTAAATTCTGATAGTAATATGAATGTTTTAACTGGATACAGTGGTGTTTTCTGATATGGGATTAGGATATAGGAGCACAAGAAGGCCACTTGGTCCTTGGAGCCTGATCTGCCTTTTGATATCATTAAGGCATACCTATTAAAACGTTATATTATCGCTTACCACTTGATGCCTTTAATCACATCATGTTGAGATGTATGTTGTTCAGCAAGGGATTCAATTTCCTTATTTACAACTCTGGCATTCTTCAGCTAAGCATCTTTGATTTTTC
Organism: Hemiscyllium ocellatum; assembly: GCF_020745735.1. Classification (NCBI taxonomy): domain Eukaryota; kingdom Metazoa; phylum Chordata; class Chondrichthyes; order Orectolobiformes; family Hemiscylliidae; genus Hemiscyllium; species Hemiscyllium ocellatum. The sequence goes on from NC_083409.1 coordinate 53,617,857, forward strand.
TGATGAAGGGTGTGCAAAATGTGTATGCAACTTTGAGATAATTCTTTTTTTGTTAGGTAAACTTTTACACTGGATGCCAATAATACTTCTTGAAATTGTTGGCAAGGAACAATTAGTTTCCTGAATGGTTTTCCTATAATGCCCCGATCCACTGAATTGTAAATTTATGGAAGGTTTTATGCCCGAAACATCGATCCTCCTGCACCTCGGATGCTGCCTGACCGGCTGTGCCTATCCAGCACTACACTCTTGACTCTGAACTCCAGCATCGCACTCCTCTTTTTCTCCAAGCTTTACCAATGACAAATGTTTTTTCAGTCATATTCCATGTCCAATCTCATCCTTGCTCTATTTGTTGAAGACTTCACTCAGATTACATTGGTACTGACAAAAGGACACATTCCTGTTATTCCATGTGGGAGGACCACTCTTTTTAAAGACATTAATAGAGATGCACAGCATGGAAACAGACCCTTCGGTCCAAATTGTCCATGCCGACTTGATATCCTAATTTAATCAGTCCCATTTGCGAGCATTTGGCCCATATACCTTTAGAACCCTTCCTAATCAGGTACCTATCCAGGTGCCTTTTGAAATGTTGTAATTGTACCAGTCTCCACCACTTCATCTGGCAGCTTATTCCATACACATACCACCTTAGGCATGAAAACATTGCCCCTTAGGTCCTTTTTAAATCTTTCCCCTCTCATCCTAAACCTATGGCCTCTAGTTCTGGATTCCCCACCTCCAGGGAAAAGACCTTGTCTATTTACCCAATCTTTGTCCCTCGTGAACTTATAGACCTCTATAAGGTCATCCCTCAGCTTCCAACACTTCAGGGAAAACAGCCCAGCCTATTCAGCTGCTCCGTAAAGCTCAAACCCTCCAACCCTAGCAACATCCTTCCACATCTTTTCTTGAACTCTTTCAAGTTTCACAACGTCTTTCTGATAGGAAGGAGACCAGAATTGCACACAGTATTCCAAAAGTGGCCTAACCAATGTCCTGTACAGTAGCAAAATGACCTCCCAACTCCTATATACAATGCTCCGGCTCATAAAGGAAGGCATACAAACACCTTTTCACTGTACTATTTACCTGAGACTCCACTTTCAAGAAAATATGAACCTATATTCCAAGATCTCTTTGTTCAGCAATATTCTCCAGGACCTTACCATTAAGTGTATAGGTCCTGCTCTGATTTGCTTTTCCAAAGTGCAGCATCTTGCATTTATCTGAATTAAACTCCATCTGCCACTTCTCAGCCCATTGGCCCATCAGATCAAGATCCCATTGTACTCGTAGATAACCTTCTTCGCTGTCCACTACACCTACAATTTTGGTGTCATCTGCAATCTGACTAACTTCCTGAAGGTTATTTGTGTCCTCTCTAATGAAGACAGACCTAAAGTATTGTTCAACTGGTCTGTCATCTTTTTGTTGTCCACTATGAATTCACCTGATTCTTACTGCAAAGGATGTATGTTTGTCTTCACCAGTCTTTTTCTCTTCACGTATCAGTAGAACCTTTTACCGTCAGCTTTTATGATTTCCGCAAAATTTCTTTCATCCTCTATTTTCCCCTTCCGAATGAAACCTTTGGCCCTTCTCTGCTAAACTTGAAATTTCTCCCAGTCCTCAGGTTTGCTGCCTTTTATTGGTGAGTTATGTATTATCATCCTGAACCTAAAGCAGATAATGCTTTCATGTTTTTAAATTTACATTTATCCGCTTGTCAAGGGTTTCCAGGCACACATGTGCTCAGTCAGCACTAACGAAGGAAACAGTGACCAAGATAGTCATGGCCTGGCGTAAGAATTCAGCAACGAATATAATATTTTCATGTAATTTACTTTCATGAAATACATCATCAGAATGGTCTGTATCATGAGTTATTTCAAATACTTGATTCTGGTTTTTGGACAATTGCTTACATAACGTAAATTTGACTCACATTTAAAACACCTATTAATAATGCCTTGTACATTAGTAGGGTTTATTTACTTTTGATTGCAATCCAATCCAGCGTTCTCATTTGATTCATAAATCTATGAACTCTGTGACCTATCTCAGAACATCTTTTAGTAACTTGCTCCTTGTAGAACTAGGCTCCTGGTGATTTTAAAGGTGAATAATCATGGGGTCCTCCATTGTCTGTATCACTGAAGGAATTTACAAATGTGTGACATAAAAGTAATCAAAAGTCATTGTTTTCTCAAATATCTTCAGATGTCGGTACTCATTTATCCAAGACATATAAGCAATGCTTTAGATACAGTCTACCTGGACTTCAGCAAGCCTTTTGATAAGGCCCTGTATGGCGACTGATATCAAAAGTAGAACTCCACGGAATCCAAGGAAATTTGGCCAATTCGATCCACAGTTGCCTGAGTGCTAGATAGCAGAGGGTAATGGTTGAGGGTTGTTTTTCTGGAAATCTGCATCCAGTGAGGTTTCACAGGGGTCAGTGCTGGGGTCCTTTCCATTTGAGGTTTATATAAATGAGTTAGACTTTAATGTAGGAGGGTTCTTCAGTAATTTTGCTGATGATACAAGATTTAGTGGTGTGGTAAATAGTGTGGAGGTTGTCATTACATTACAGGAGGATATAGACAGATGGTCACATGGGTTGATCAGTGGCAACTAGAATGGAATCCAGATAAGTGCGAGGTGATGCACTTAAGAAGGCCAATCAAGGTGAGGGAATACATGATGAATAGTAGGACTCTGGGAAACACCAAAGGTCAGATGGACATTGACATTCACATAAACTGGTCCCTTAAGTATCAGGACAGGTGGATAATGTGGTTGAGAAGGCATAGTCTTTAAGAATAGGGAAGTTATGCTGGAACTATGTGAAACATTGGTTAGGCAACAGCTAGAGTATTGTGTGCAGTTTTGGAATCCACATTACCAAGTCACCATAGCCTTATGAGACCATTGGGCAGCTCTCTCAATAGAAAGAGTGGACTGGTGGTGGTTAACCTTGAGGGCCAGCATACCTCAGGCAAGGGGAGAGGTTGAGAGGGAGAGTCTTTCATGGGAACTTCAGCCAGTGATGGGAATTGAACCCACGCTGGTGGCATCACACTGCTCTGTAAACCAACAAACCAGCCAACTGCCCCAAACCAACACTGTGATTCCACATTATAAAAGGGATGTGATAGCATTGGAGAGGGTTGGAGTCAATTTTCCAAGATGTTTCTTAGACTGGAGAGTTTCGGTTATGCAGAGAAATTGGATAGACTGGGTTGTTTAACTTAGAGCAAAGGAGATTGAGAGGGGATATGATTGAGATGGATAAAATTATGAGGGGCACTGATAGAGTGGGCAGGAAGAAACTTTTACTTTAATAGAAGGATCTATGACCAGGGGACATAGATTTGTGGAAAGGGGCAGAAAGTGGTGGGATTCTTGAACTCACTGCCTAGAAGTGTGGTAGAAGCAAAAACTCTCATATGACATTTAAGAAACATTTAGATTTACACTTGTGATGCTAAAGCATACAAGGCTATGGGTCAGGTGCTGGAAAAAGGATTAGAAAAGTTAGATAGTTGTTATTGGCTTTATCTTTTTCTGTGCCATAGACCTCCATGACTCTGTGACTAAGAGGGAATCTATGTCACAAAAATTAAACCCTGACAAAACTAAAAATCTATTCATATGTGAGACTTGCACACAGTTTAATAATCAGAATACTGGTACAACATGGAAAGTTCCAAATTACTGATTTACATCTTAATAAAATCCACAATACATTCTCCCACGGATTGGCTGTCTTGTTCTAAAATTTATTAAAAGTCAACCATGCTTCAAACATTTTCAACAAATCATCTTTTTTGTAAATCTCATGAATAAATTAAAACAAAATCACAGTCCCTCTTTCGTATCCAAGTCACTGACTGAAAGTACATTTAATCTTGTTCTATCCCAATATAGACTAAGCCAAGGCCATACCTTGTTTCCTCGTGGTTAGGAAAGTAACCCAAGTTTACATTTCTACATCAGTTTTCCATTGTTCATATCATTCAAATTCCAAATACAGCTTTTGGGTACTCAGTGTTGGAGAGCCTGCAATATGACTCAGGTATTTCACATCGGGAGTTGTCGAAAGCAGTATTTTTTGTTAAAGAAAATTATTATCTTCCTACTCAAAGAGATGAAAATAAATTTTCTGCTAGCATGTTAAACATCTCCATATCAACGCAAGAGCTGGTCTTGCTTCCTCAAACAGTTTAGGTATTTCTCCTTTTTCCAGACAAACACTGGTTAGCTCTTTTCCCTTCCTTATCTATTACTAGGGAATAACTGCCTGAAGTGTGTTCTAAAGAGCATAAACTGTTTCTTATTATCTCTTGAGCAAATCCTTAAAAGCATCATCTTTTACCACGTAGTCATGACACATTCATGTCTGGCCACCAACAACACTGTTAAGATGAGCAGAATTTCTCCCAAAGTTACCCTGTGGCCATGTTTGTCACTATTCCAACAGATAGCCTCCACTAAATGGGCAGTAGTCTTTCAGAACAGCAAACAATTTTTAGTGCTGGAGTGTTTGTTTCTTCCTGAACCCATAATCAAATAGTTATTCAGAAAAACATGAGAAATTAACCGAAGAGACTCAGCCTGTTTAGTTTGTGATCAACACTGAAGGTTTGTCTTCTCACAAAACCTACCGCTCTCATACAATCGTACAGTCTTGCAGCATGGAAACAGATCCTTTGGCCCAATCAGTCCACGCCAACCATGTTCCCCAAACTAAACTAGTTCCAACTGCCTGTGTGTGGCCCATATCCCTCCAAACATTTCTTATTCATGTACTTATCTAAATATCTTTTAAAAGTTGTAGTGTTCCCCCATCCACCACTTTCTGTGAAAGTCCATTCCACACACGAACCACTTCCTGTGTAAAGAAAAAAATGCCCCCCAAGTCTTTTTAATTCATTGTCCTCTCACCTTAAAAATATGCCCCCAGTCTGTATTTGTAAAATCAATTTTATATATTTCCCACTTTCCAAAAATGTGTGAAAAAGTCTTTTAAAATTGAAGCTGCCTTCAATTCACCTTTAATCAATCATCCTGAAATTTCCCTCTGTGTCACAACAGAGCTCTGTTTATAACACAACAAAAGAAATCATTTTCCTTCAACTTCTGAGTAAATTACTTCATTTAATTCAAAGGATCCAACCTGAACACACTCGACTCAGTACATTACCATATGCAAAAGTATTAGACACTTGCTAACAGTAGTTGATTTCTTTCCCTTTATTTTGCTGTTCAAGGGCAATGCTACCTCTTTGTTTTATTCACTAGTTTTCTCTCAGCCCTTTCTGACAGTAACTGTGAGCAGGCATGCACTTAAGAAGAATGACACCAGTAGCCCTATAACACATTGATCTGTCTTTCCAACAGGCCATGTTACAATCACCACATTATCCTGAAATTCTGCCTTTTCTCCTTATTAGTGACATGCTCATGTTTTTATTTCAAATATAATGCAAAATAGTTTAAAATGAAAGTATTAATTCACTTCAATTTGAATTTCCAATTTCAAAGCAATGCCTCTGAGAAAATGTTGGTATTACTTCAGATTGGGTGTTGTGTGCATTCAGTCACGTGAATGATTTATTCGGAAGACAATGTTGCCCCAGGCCACATGAGGAAACTGTGGTGCCATGTGTTTTCTAAAACAATGACATCAATTTCCAGCAAGTGCAGACACTGTCGTAACATCAAGTGCAGGCATGCAGATAATTTCCTGCTGCAAGATGAAGGTGGATCAGAGTACACCCACAAAACTGGAATTCATTAGCTGGAATGTTAAACTTACTCTTTCAATTTGCAGCATCTCTCAGTAACTACTTACGTTTTTAATGTACTTAAAGAGAGTTCTCTGTCGGTTCAATTAATATATCCACTTTCTGGCCAATAAGGATTTCCCAGATATGATCCTTTACCTGTCTGCTGAAAGCTGATCTCAACTATAGCAATGGGCACTGGAATTGATCTGTTTCTCTGGTCAGGGAAGGGGAAAACATTGAAAATACACGTCGACTGAGAACAAAGGTGGGCTTTGTTGTTATGTTGTCAGCGAAATGTGGAACATTTTCCACATTTTGAGATGCTCCTCTTGATGAACACACACATTAATTATGAAATTTATCATTGCATCCACGATGCCAGTTCGGCCCGACTCAGGAGAAGTGTATTTGAGGATCAAGACCTCAAACCCATAACTGAAATTGTGATTAACCATTGATTCCTGTCCTGCTTTATGTTTTGGAATCTGCAGGTCCAAAATGGATACCTGAAAGCACAGGAAAAGTACCACCAATGCTACCTTCGCAAAATTCTGCAAATTTAATGACAAGATATGTCGTCCAACAGCAGACAAACATTCCCAACATCAAGACATTAATGGTAAGGACAGAGCAACTGCCCTTGACATCAAGGTACCATTTTACTGTGTGTGGCATCGAGGAGTCCAGCCAAACTGAAATCAATGGGGGTCAGTGGGGGAGTGTCACTGCTGGTTGATGTTACATCTAGAACAAAGGAGATCATCCAATTGATGGAAATTAATCATCTCAACTCCAGGATATTAGTTCCAGCGATCTTTAGTGAACCATCTTTATCATTGATATGGTACCACATTGTTGACATTCCCTTCACCACAAAGGCCAATATAGATTAGAGTCCCTACAGTATGGAAGCAGGCCATTTGGCCTAACAAGTCCACACTGATGCTCCAAAGAGTAACCCACCCAAACTCATTCCCCTACCCTATATTTACCCCTGACTAATGCATCTAACACTATGGGCAATTTAGCATGGCCAATTCACCTGACCTGCACATCTTTGGACTGTGGGAGGATACCAGAGCATCCAGAGTAAACCCACACAGGCACAGAGAGAACATGCAAACTCCACACAGACAGTCATCCGAGGTGGGAGTTGAACCCAGGTCCCTGGCACTGTGAGACAGCAGTGCGAATCATTGAGCCACCTTGCCGCCCTTGAACTAGGAATTTTCACTGATGACTACAAAATATTCAGCACCATTCATGACTCCTTTGACATTGAAACAATGTGTCCATATCGAGCAAGATCTAGGTGACAGTCTGGCTTAGACTGATGAGTGCTAAATAACACTTGTGCCAACAAATGACAACAAATGACCATTGTGTCTTCATATTCAATGGCACTCCCATCACTGAATTGCTCAATTTCAAAATCTGGGATGTTATTGTTGATCCATAACTGAACTGGAGCAGCCTTATAAATACTGTGGCTAGAGGTTAGGAGTTCTACGAGGCAACTTCTCAAATCCTGTTTTCCATCTGCAAGGCACTAGTTGGAAATGTGATGGAACGCTGTCTAGTTACCAGCTCCAACAACACTCAAATAGTTCAACACATCTAGGACGAAGCAACCTGTCTGATTCCGTTTAATACCTTGAACAGTCACTTACTCCACCACAGACTCACATTAGCAGCAGTGTATAAGATGAACTGCAGTAATCCACCAAAGTTTCTTAGACAGCACCATCTAAACCCATAGCCTCTGTCATCTTGAAACACAAGGACAACAAATGCTTAGAAACCACCAGCTGTACGTTCCTCCAATATTATGACTTGGAAATATATCACCATTTCTGGATCAAACTCATGTATTATGGAAAATAAAGAACATGAAAGCATGGGAAGGGTTAAAGCATGAAGACCACCGGTAATCTGTGTTCTCTGGAAGGCAGAATGGGATAACCATAGTGGAACATTTTTACACCAATTAGCAGAGTAAGGTTAAGGCTGAAAGGTCACTATGGTGAGATGAGATAACACAAATAATAAAGTAAGTTTCTCTGTTAAGTGTTATATGACAGGATTGGGACAATAAATATTTGGGACATGACATTAAAATATCTAATTTATAGTTAGTAGAGTCAGCTTGAGACAGGAGACAGGAGAATAGCTAAATATCTGTCATGACAGGTTAGTCTGGAATTGAAGATCACTGTAGCACAGTGAGCAATAAATATCTAACCGTGACATTAGAATAACATTAAATAGAATGAACAACTAAAGAGATAATGGGAACTAACATCACTGGTTTCTTTGTAGCTAGAGTGAGGTACTTTGATTAGTATAGTTGGACATGCTGATAAGCTGATAGATACATGATAAAAAATATATAAAAATCCACGCACCCTGAGGTTCGTGGGCTTTCGAGAATCTGCTTTCTCAGTGTCACAGTTTTTTGTTTGCAAGAACTCTCTGCGTCTCCTGTTGATTCTCTGTATTTTCTCCACAACAAATTTGGCGCTGCGATCAGGTTCGTGCAGAGACCCACCTGGAGAGAGGGCGGCAGTAACAGGGCGCATCTTGGTCCATTGGGGACACTCCCAAGACTGACAGAATAAGGGGACCCAACAAAAAAAAAGTTAGCATTTTTGCTGTGAATTCGGACTATATTCTGTTGGCTTCAAATGGTCCCTGGGGACTTGGAGGTGTGGGAACCTGCCGGAGGGTCTCTCTGATCCAAGGTCCAAAGGCGAGGGGTAAAATGCTGCTGAAGGAGACGTGGAGAATTGGTCAAGAAAACTGCGCAGTGGGGTAAGGGGTGAGTAAGAATAGAAAGTAGTAATTGTTGAGTAATAAATTCCATGTGGTGTATATAAGACCCTATAGATAGATAGGGCAGAATAAATGAGGAGAAATTGTTTTTCTGCAAGCACTGATAGACCTGTTTAGAAAGCTGGCAGATTGGTAGTGGATGATTAACAGTAAAATAGCAGAGAATAGTCATAGTGTTATAGTGTTACTAGACTGTTAAATGTTTTAGATAAGGCCTGTAGGATAATTAGATTTTGGAAATGAACAAAGGGTTTGTTTAAGTAAAGTGCTTGCTGACAGCGATTGATTTACAGTCGAGTTCTTATGTGTGTGAGTGAGAGAGAGAGAGGGACAGACAGAGAGAGAGAGCAGCCGTAGCTTGCAGAATGTTTCTGTGTGTGTGTGTGTGTGTGTGTGTGTGTCTCTGTGAGAGAGATAGAGAGTTTATAGTTTAATAATTGTGATCTGATTTGTATGCATAATTGTTTGTTGGTGGTTAAATGTTTGTGTTTTGTTTCCCGGAGCTCGAGATCCAGGGGTATTTTGATTTTGTTTTGCACTGTAAGAATTTAAGATAGTTTTTTTTTGAGAGAGAAATTTCTCAAGAAAATGTTAGTGATTGGTGCATTTTGAAGGTGCACTTGTGGATTGGTTTAGGCTGAATGAACGAGAATAGGTTGTTTGTATTAAATAGCTGCAACTGAGGGCGTTTAGAAATTGATAGATTGGTAAGGGACAATTGCAAGTTATAAAGTTAGAAATTGCTTATGCTATTGACAAAGCACAAGGGACTTGAATGGTATGAGGAAGTGATTTATGAGAGCAAAGATACTACATGAGTTGGACTGAAATATGGATAAAGGGACTGCAATTGAGATACTGAGTAAGAAATTTCCAGTGGCAAGAAATTATATTGTAAAAATTTCTGAAAAATGGGAAAAAAGAACTAAGGATTTATTGACTAAATGGCCAAAAGAAGGTACCTTTGATATACATATGTGCAATGAGGTGGAAGGACTAATTAAAAACTATAAGCAGAAAGATAAATCTAAAAATAGAAATCAAAAGAGGGATCAGGAGATGGAAGTATTGAAACTTTTCAGGAAAGGGGGTGAGGAACTGAAGGTAGCTTGTCAGGCACCTGTGGTGACTAGGAAAGCTGCAATAGAATAAGCTGAGCAGTTACGAGAAACCGAAAAGCAGGAATCAGCCCCCATCCTCTCTGTACCCAGATGTGGAGGAGTTGAATAGACTCCTCCCTACTTGAATGAAGAGGCATTGAAGCAGTGTCCAATAATAAAGGGAACAGTAGAAATAGAAGGACAGCTAGATTACTTACAGTGTGGAAACAGGCCCTTCGGCCCAACAAGTCCACACTGACACGCAACCCACCCAGACCCATTCCCCTACACTCACCCCTTCACCTAACACTACAGACAATTTAGCATGGCCAATTCACCTAACCTGCACATTTTTTGTTTTGTGGGAGGAAACCCACACAGACACAGAGAGAATGTGCAAACTTCACACAGTCAGTCACCTTAGGCAGAAATTGAACCTGGGTCTCTGGTACTGTGAGGCAGCAGTGCTAACCACTGTGCCACCATGCCACCCATAGTTCGAATGGGATGGAAGTGTGGAAGACAAAAATGAACTGAAGGAAAGAAGAGAAAGAGAGAAAAGGGACAGGCAGGAGCAAATAGAAGCTATACAACAAGAGATGAAACATGAGATTAGTATGTTGTGTGGGCTAAGGGAACAAAAAGCAATTGAGGAATAATCATTGCGATATGAAAGGAGGGCTGAAGAGAAAAGCAGTGTGACACAGAGCAAGCAGAAAGGGATGATGGGAAACAAGGAAAGAAAAAGGCCCCAGTACCTAAAGAATGGGAGGAATTAGAAATAGCATCGGACTCAGAGCCCGAGGGTAATTCATTGAGAAATATTGTCGGTAAAGGGAAAAAGGGCCAACAGGGAAGGGTGCTCCTTATAAAAGAGGAGAGAACCCCACAATACATTCCTTGGGGAACTCAGGATCTGGAAGGGCTGAAGAATGTGCTGTCCAGTTTACATGAGGGAGCGGGAAAGTGGATCAGGGCTTTTGAACATGAAACCACCGGGCAGTTGCTGGCTATAGGAGACTGGAAGGCACTGCTGGTGAGGTTGGTCGGGCTCCCGAAGTAAAGAAAATAATGGTCTGAGCCCATTTGAAAAATGTGGCAGACAATCCAATGATTGATGGGGTCAGGTTTAATCGAGTGAGACAGAATATATGGCAGGCCTTAAGAGACTGTTATCCACCCAAAATGCACCCCCAGGCTCTGAGAGGGGATCCACTGGGAGAAAGTGAAAACCCAGCTGCCTAACTGGAAAAACAGTTAAAGAGGTGGAGGCTGGAAACAGAGCAAGACATAGAGTCTAATCAGTTGCTGACCACAATGTTCCAAAATTCCATCATTGAGGCAATGCCCTCCCAAGTCAGGTCAAGGCTAGAGGAGGTGGTGGGTCTGACATCATCAATGAGCCATCAGGAATCTAGAGATCATGTAGCTCATGCAGTTGAAAGGTTTTGAAAAGGCAAAGAGAAACAGAACAGCAGGAGGAGGTGCAAAGGAAGCTGGCAGAAATGCAGCTTGAAGAGCTTAAAAAGAAAGACAAAGAGAAGGCTAAAAAGGTGTTGCCAGAAAAACCAACACAGTAATAAACACTGGCATGAACCAAGTGCCGGCACAAGGGGGGCCCTATCAGGTAGCCAGACAGGAGCCAGAAAATCCCAACTCAGCAATGGAGGTTATTAGAGAAGCTCTCCCACAGGTGACGTATCCGGGGCAGGGCAGATTTAAACAACAGCCTAAACAGAACTCAAATCCCCAAGGACATGGACATAGGAATGGAGGACTAAGGTACATGGTAAATAATCAGGCTCAAGGGGGGGCCAGAAATGATTTGCTGGGGATGCCATCAACCAGGTCACTTTAGGAGGAATTGCCCTTATTGAACCCAGCCCTCTTTGCCCTATGACAGGCCTAGATGGCGGGAATCCCCAGTGGCCACTTCCCAGATACCTACAGGCCCAGGCAGGACCTGTTAACCCATATGGGATGTGTTAGGGATGCCCTGAGAACCTGGGTGGGATGGGGCACTACCCTGTAGTAACATGGGAGGCTGATCAAGAACCAGTAAAACAAGTTAATATAGAAGGGCGACAAACACTGGTAATGATAGATACTGGAGCTACATACACTTGTGTACAGCCGCGATATGCCTCTCACCATCACCTGTCAAGTAAATTTGTTAAAACTGTCGGGTTCTCAGGGAAATCACAGTTAACCCGATTTACAGCTCCAGTAAGATTAGAAATGGAAGGTAGGGAGATAGTTCTGCCAACATTAGTGTCTAAAGAGACGCTAATTAACTGGTTAGGAAGAGATACTTTACTGGGAAATAGCCAGAGACTATTTCCCCAGGCAGAAATGGCTAACACGAGGGGTCATAGTTTTAAGCTGGTTGGAGGAAAGTATAGAGGGGATGTCAGAGGCGAGTTCTTTACACAGAGAGTTGTGAAAGCATGGAATGCATTGCCAGCAGCAGTTGTGGAAGCAAGATCATTGGTGACATGCATATGGTCACAGAAATTTGAGGGTGCATATATGAGGATCAATGGTCGACACAACATCGTGGGCTGAAGGGCCTGTTCTGTGCTGTACTGTTCTACTTTCTATGTTCTATGTACAGTTAGAGGTAAGATTGGAGTGCAGACAGCAGGGCTTGGTCATAGAAAAGGCCAATACACAATTAGTGATGCAAGAAGTTAAAGATGTTAATGTTTATTGGATAGGGGATATAGCAAATGATATTCAAGACATTTGGGGGATGTGGAAAGCAATAGTGTTGATGATGTGGACTAAAGCAAGAACACCTAAGTCTGAGCTGCACTGTACAGTGATATTTGATGAGTCTCAGGATGAGGTGTTAGAGAGGCAGTGGCAGCAGGAAGTCACTGCTCCACAACATTTGAGAAGTGAAGCAATAGTATTAGGGGAGCAGGGAGTGATCCTGCAAATAGAGAGAAATGTGTTCCTGGAAAAGTGATATAGAGTACCAAGCACTGCACCACATGTAACCTCATTGGTAAATAAGGGATATCAATCTAAAGACTTAGGACCTATGGCCAGGCATGTAGAAACAGTTAGGGAATGGCATATGCTCACGACAGGGGTTTGAGAATCTAGGGATGGCAGCTACATTAAAATCCTAGCCCGCTGCAACTTGACAGGGAATCCAAGGGAATCAAAGTTTGTGAGAAGATTTGTAGCTCGGGTGCTCGTTGTTGTGGTTCTGTTCACCGAGCTGGGAGTTTTTCTTGCAAACGTTTCATCCCCTTTCTAGGTGACATCTTCAGTGCTTGGGAGCCTCCTGTGAAGCGCTTCTGTGCTGATTCCTCCGGCATTTATACTAGAGGCTCCCAAGCACTGAAGATGTCACCTAGAAAGGGGACGAAATGTTTGCAAGAAAAACTCCCAGCTCGGCGAACAGAACCACAACAATGAGCACCCGAGCTACAAATCTTCTCATTAACTTTGAACACCTATGGGCGAGAGACGCTAAGACAAGCCAGGAAATGGGAATCCTGTGCTAACCGCCTAAGCGCCACATGTGAACAACTCCGATTCCTGCATGAATGCTGAAACAGTATAAATGCCGGAGGAATCAGCACAGAAGCGCTTCACAGGAGGCTCCCAAGCACTGAAGATGTCACCTAGAAAGGGGACGAAACTTTTGCAAGAAAATCTCCCAGCTCGGCGAACAGAACCACAACAATCCAAGGGAAATCAAGATAACACCCTAGCAGAGCCTGCTAGTGACAGTGCAGGAAGATGATCAATATGGAAGCATTACTCGCCATTTTGTGGTCACAGCATGATACAGATGTGGAGAGAGTGAAATCAGTTAGCCCAGTGGAAAAAAGGTTGAAACCAGGAGCTGGGACAGTAGTGAAATTTCTGACGAATGAAGTTATCCCAAGGTTTGGTATACTGTCGGAAATGATTTCAGATAATGGATCTACCTTCATTCAGAAAGTAGTTAAATTGGTGCTGCAGTCTTTGAGAATCAAATAGAGGTTTGGGTGTGTGTATCCTCCCCATTTACAGGGTATGGTGGAAAGGATTAATGGGACATTGAAAGCCAAATTAAACAAGATCTGTGCAAGCACTAACCTTAATTGGGTTGATGCACTGCTGCTGGTGCTAATGAGTTATCGTATGTAGACGAATCGCATGACCAATCTAACACCGCATGAGATGCTCACAAGTAGACTTAGGCCAGTGCCCAGGTGGAGAGGCCCATACGAAGGGCCTAGCTTGGAGCGGTTAAGCTTAGAACTGAAGCAATATATTCGGCAGCTAACTGTGATACATGAGACTATCCACAGGCAGGAAAGACAAAGGGAACTGACACTGTCAATGAGGAAGGACCTATTAAACACAGGGATTGGGTGTGCGTGTGGGTTTTTTGAAGATGCTGGAATGAGCCGAGAAGAGAGGGACCTTTCGTAGTGACTAAGGCATCACCTACCACCATCCAAGTGGAAGAACAACACAAATGGTACCACCTTAATCATTGTACTAAAGCTCTCCCACCAGCACAAACTAACTCTAACACTGAGGTAAGTGAAGCTGAGGCCGGCAGGGCACACAGGAGGCTAGTACCCCTCAGCAGGGTTCCGAACAAGGTACAGGTGAAGTTCTTGGGGATACTGATCATTCTAGAAATGATTGTGATGGAGATGTGGAGCATAGTTCTCCTGGCAGTGGGGATGGGGAAGATATGGGGGATGCCCATGATACACCCCTCTCTGATGCCAGGCCTGCATATTCAGACTTGGAGACCATTACTTTGGCAGAATTAGATTAGTAATGCCAGGGTTGCTCAGGCTGGGAGGCAAAGACATATTAGAAGTGCTGCCCTAACATGGGTATGCACCCGTGACAATCACTGGTATCAATGGGCAAATTATACGGCCATAATGATGGCTAGATAGGACTGTTTCTTGTGTACTAAGGCAACCCCCTCATACTACATTGTCCCTATGCCCTATAACTTGACCACCTGTACTCAATGGCGTTTGCAGCACTCTAGCCCACCTCTTAACCTGGATGATTCATCAACTTACAGGCAATCCCATTGCCCGTTTTGGTGACTCCTACTTCAGGTCTCTACATTCTATCAGCAGGATGATGTGGGCAGGCAGCAACCCCGTGGTCCACCAGTAAGACTAATTACACGTTCCCTGTGATTGCTTTCAGGATATGGGAAGGGTTGAGTTTTGAATGCCTTAAGCGAAATGGTTCCACACCAGTAGGCTATTTTAAGGATCTTTGCAGGAATACGATTGAACTCGAGGTGGACAGCACATTTGGGGCTGTTTTAAATTCTCAACGTGTCCCACTGGCAGATACTTGGTGGCTGTGTGGTAAGAAAGGAGGGTTGCGCCCGACACTGCCCGCTGACTGGAGTGGCAGCTGTGCCCGTGTAATGCTCCTACACGAGGTAGTTATATAACCACACACACAGCTTGATGCTACGTCACAGTCAGCTTTGCACCGAACTAAGCGACAGTATGTCCCTGATCTAACGATTCGGATTGACAGCATAGGACAGCAAAGAGGTATTCCTGATGAGTTTAAGGCCCACAATGAGATTGCTGCGGGCTGGGAAACTCTCATCCCAGTGATAGGGGTTAGCAAGAATGCTGAATGGATTAATTACATACGGCTGAGTCTGGGGATCATGCATTGACCTTAGTTATCTCAGAATCCAGTGGAAGCAAATTTTCCTCAGTGCTGATTATAACCAAAAGGCCACCATGACATTACACTCTGACCTCAAAATTAACCTTCTCATTCATCCCATTCACATTCCTTCAGTCAACACTGAGTTGGGAGAAAGAATAAATAAAACTCAATTCAGAACCACTTGACTATTATATAAGTCAATGCTGCAAATGAAGTAGGAATAACTTGTTTCTGAGTTTTCTTACAGCTCATGTATTGAAATGCCTTTTTAAGTGTTCAATATCTTCTATTCAATCAGTATCATTATGTCAAATATTATCATCAAACCACATTTTACATATTTCCTTCAATTTCCTTCCAGGAGTCTTAATAGAAGACATGAAAAGGAAAGCCCACTACTTTAAATACCAACATTCAGCTATTCTGCTGAAGTTATGGAACACAGCAAATTGGTGCTATCTCTACTGTGATTGTAGTCTAGGTCTAAGGAATTGCCACCTTTTGACTTTTAAAAGCCAGTGTGTTTCTCTTGCAGGGAGGCTGCAATATTACTGCAATTTGAAACATGCAAAATGGGACACAGACTAATTGAATTTGGTTTGCAAAGTGCTGCTGGCACTCCCTGGATGCAGTGGTAGCACTCCTGCCTCAGAGATAGAAGATTGGGTCTTTGAGGCCCATTCCAAGGCATAACTCATCATCCTGACTGGTATTTTAGTGCAACACTTCGAAAATACTGTGATTTGAAAAGATGTGAAACCAAAGTCTACTTGTGCTTGGAGGTTATGGTGATTCTGAGCGAAGCAGGATGTCCTGTTTGCTAGTTAGCTCTTGAGTGAGGTAACTGATATTCTTTAGTTGGTTAACTACTTTATCTATTTAGTTGGTTGTCTACTTATTTCTGATTATTGCTATCTGTGGAAGTCTGCTGTTGGCAAATTGATTATTATGTCTTCTAATGTCTTGACAGTTTTAAATTAGCTGCAAACTGCTTTCAATAACCTGAAGTCATGCTAGGTGTAATAATTGCTACTTTATTTCATACTGAGTTACACGGCAGTAGGAGAAGATCTGAACCAAGATGGTTTACTGTAACTCGTGCAGCATGAGTACCCCATTAACAAAGGTAATGACTCAAAGATTGCAAATAAAACAATTCGACAAGGCCCCTCTTTTTGAAATAATGATTTGGAGAT
This sequence comes from Hemiscyllium ocellatum, assembly GCF_020745735.1. Classification (NCBI taxonomy): domain Eukaryota; kingdom Metazoa; phylum Chordata; class Chondrichthyes; order Orectolobiformes; family Hemiscylliidae; genus Hemiscyllium; species Hemiscyllium ocellatum. Next base: position 53,634,462 of record NC_083409.1, read on the forward strand.
GCCGGTGTTGGACTGGGGTGTACAAAGTTAAAACTCACACAACACCAGGTTATAATCCAACACCTGTTCGACTATAACCTGGTGTTGTGTGACTTTTAACTTTTTGAAATAGGTTAAGTTAAAAAATGAACAAGGTTGGAGTTGCTATACCCGAGTTAGGACGCAAGGCTTCCCATCGGCTCCAGAAGTGTGTAATAACATGTTCAAAGCATGTTGATTTAAATGATTGGAGCTGACTTGTGGTCAGTATCCATGCATTTGTTTTCTTTGGGCTTAGACACACTACACATTAGACTTTTAAATATAAATTCCTCACTTCTAATTATCTGTCAATGCTGGAAATCAGTGAATATTAGAAGCAAACTGCAGGTCTGTCAGTATCCATACCAAGGCAGATCAGGCAGCATTCAAGGAGCAGGAGAATCGACATTTCGGGCATAAGCCCTTCTTCAGGATTCTCCTGCTCCTTGGATGCTGCCTGACCTGCTGCGCTTTTCCAGCAACATATTTTTCAGCTCTGATCTCCTGCATCTGCAGTCCTCACTTTCTCCTCGTATGCATACCAAGAAAAGGCCAGTTATAAGTTTAGATTTAAGCCTGGCGTGGTTTCTTGGGTCAAATACCTTTGCCTATATGTTATGGTCTGAGTGATGCCCTATATTGTCTATTCCTCACATAACATATACCACAAACACTGGGATGTTGTTGCAACATATGTCTTTATGCTTATTAACAACACTATGTAGATTGTTACAATATCTCAGACTCAGACAATTTGGGTTCTGTGCTTATTTGCTATTACTGTTACATTACACAAGCATAGCTGACTAACTGAACATTCACACTGACTTCATTGCATTAAGCAGAGAATGACAGGAAGTGAGGACTTTTACATAGGAGCGTCGTGTGTGATGTCATGCATATATCTTAAAGACAGAACTGTTTGGTTTCAAATCTATGCAATAGACAATAAATCTTTTGTTAAAAGAAAAGATGAATACTTTGTCATGGTGGAAAATATAGATCAGACTAATCACAACATTCTCATGTGTTTCCATTGGTATCTGTTCTGCAGAAGCCAGATACTTTATGACCAGCGAACCTCCTCCTGATTGACAATGCTCCATTAAGGTAAACACAGCAAAAATGATCAACTTTGAGATTAGTATGATGCAGTTATTTTATCTGTAAATGTTGCTAGGCTGTTTAGAATTGCAGTCAAAAACTGTGGTGCTGGAAAAGCCCAAGTGGCAGGAGAGTCAACGTTTCGGGCAAAAGCCCTTCATCATGAAATCAGGAATGTATGTGTGTGTGTGTGTGTGTGTTAAGGGGCGAGGGGGTGACCTTGCTCCTTGGATGCTGCCTGACTGGCTGTGCTTTTCCAGCTTTTGACTCTAATCTCCAGCAACTGCAGTCCTCACTTTCTCCTGTTTAGAATTGCTGTTTGATCAGACTTGTCCATGTTTTTGCCCTCTTATTTTTCCATTTAGTTCCACTGGATTCAGTCATAGGGTCATGGAGTCATAGAGATGTATAGCACAGAAACAGAATGGGTTTGATTATTTTCAATCATTGACTAAAGGATTTTTGCACCAATTGTGATTAACTTACCTCACACAACATTGCGGTGTAAAATTCTAGCTTGATATGCAGCTTACGCCACACTGTAAGTATAGTTCTGGCCAAAGATACACCTGAATACTGTGACTTGCAATTCATGCAAATTAGGAGCAAGAGAGGCCATTCAGTCCTGCTCCAGAATTCAACAAAATTATTACCAAGGATGAAATAGCAAGGCATCTAGATAGAAATTGTCCCATTGGGCAGACGCAGCATGGGTTCATGAAGGGCAGGTCATGCTCTACTAACCTTTTGGAATTCTACAAAGGCATTACGAGCAAGGTGGACAACAGGGACCCAGTAGATGTGGTGTACCTCGATCTCCAAAAGGCCTTCAATAAGTTGCTGCACAAGAGGCTGCTGCATAAGATAAAGATACATAGTGCTTGGAGTAAAGTATTAGCATGGATAGAGGATTGGTTAACTAACTGGAAGAAAAGAACGGGATAAATTAGTGTGGTTGCCTTTCGAATTGGCACAGATTAATTATGGAATGTGTTCCCCTTGACTTCCTTACAATTATGGTGCACCAGAAGACCAAATTATTCCATAAAATATGGCAGCCCTTCTTGAATTATATAAATACAGATATTTTGGCCATCCTAACAAGGGCTTTTATTTAATTGAGATGGTAACCTGGCTGGTCCTGGGCCCCTTGGGAGAGGAATCCCACATAAATACGGCTTTTGTTACATTTGATGTTAACACACTCCGAGCATGTATCTCACTACCTAATTTGTGTTATCCGTTGGGTTTTTTTTCTTTCTCTTATTTGAATAATGTAAAAGACTTAATTATACACTCTGGTTAACTGTAGGTTAGATTAGTAGTTAGTTGAGTTTTTTTTCTCTCGGGATTTTTCTTTGTTAAATATTGGTTATCATTTATTTAAGATTTAATTGTATATCAATGTTTATACTTGGGATTTTTTTTATTTTTGTAAACTTGTAAAAATGTTAAATTTTCAATAAAAATATCTATTAAAAAAATGAGTGCGGTTCTGTTTGGCAATCAGTGACTAGTGATGTGCCTCAGGGATCAGTGTTGGTGCTGCAATTATTCACAATTTATATAGATGGTTTGGAATTGGTGATCACATGTAGTGTATCAAAGTTTGCAGATGACACTCAGATGAGTGGCAGGACAAAGTGTACAGAGGATTGTGAGACTTTGCAGAGGAACATTGATACATTGAGTGAGTGGGCAAAGGTCTGGCAGGTGGAATACAATGTTAATAAATGTGAAGTCATACATTGTCGTTGGAGTAACAGTAAAAAGGATTATTATTTGAATGGTAAGAAGTTGCAGCAAACTGCTATGCAGAGTGACCCGGGTGTCCTTGTGCATGAATCACAGAAGGTTGATCTGTAGGTATAAGAGGTAATTAGGAAGGCAAATGGAATTTTCACCTTCATTGCTAAACAGATTGGGTGTCAAAACGGGGAGGTTATGATGCAGCAGTATAGAATGCTGGTGAGGCCACACCTGGAGTCCTGCGTGCAGTTTTGATCTCCTTACTTGAGAAAGGAGGTACTGGCACTGGAAGGGATGTTGAGGAGGCTCACTAGGTTGAATCTGGAATTAAGGGGTTTGGCTTATGAGGAGACACTGAGTAGACTGGGATTATATACATTGGAATTTAGAAGCATGAGGGAGGATCTTATAGAAACATATAAAATTATGAAGAGAATAGATAAGATAGAGAAGATGTTTCCACCAACAGGTGAAACTAGAACAAGAAGGCATAGCCTCAAAATTAGGGGGAGCAGATTTAGGACTGAAATAAGAAGGAACTTCTTCATCCAGAGGATTGTAAATCTATGGAATTCCCTGCCTAGTGAAGTAGTTGACACTACTTCAGTAAATGTTTTTAAGCTAAGATTTTTTTTGAATAATGGAGGAATTAAAGGATATAGTGAGAGGGCAGCTAAGTGGTGCTGAGTCCATGAAAAGATAAGCCATGATCTTATTGAATGGTGGAGCAGGCTCAAAGGACCAGAAGGCCTACTCCTGCTCCTTGTTCTTATGTTCTAAGATCATGGCTGATCTGATTACTCCATATTTTTGTCAATCTCAGATAACCCTTCACCCCGTTGCTTACCACAAATCTATCTAGCTCTGGCTTAGAAGATATTTAGATTCTGTTTCCGCTGCCTTTTGGGTTCCAAAGACACATGACTCTCTGAGAAAAAGGTTCCTTTTATCTTAGTCATAAATGGGAAAAAGCCAAGAAACATCTGTGCAGTAAATTTGGATTCTATGAAGAATGAGAAAGTAGAAGACAGTGTAATGACTCTCAATTTCAATTGACTGTGAAGGGGAAACTGGAAGAAGATAGTACATCTGGAACTGAGAAGCAGCATGAGAGTTCAGTTCAGAAGAACAGTGGTCATAATAATATTGGCAAACCAGGGATAGATAGATTGATGTTTAATTGCAATCATCAAATCTCAAGGAAAGGGTGGAGGAGTTATAAAACCAGGTACATAACAGCAAAGATAGTGTTTCAATAAGTGAATAATTACCTGTTTGAACATGCAAGCCATCATGTTATTAAATGAGATTATGATATAATTCTTCTAAAAAATATAAATCAAAGCAAGCACATGCATTTATTTAATCATTTATTTAAATAACCACATAGGAATGTTTTTAAAAATTGTTAAATATCAAGAATTTCCCATAGCAACACCATTTATTCTTTAAGTACATAGCAATTACAATGTGACACATATTTATTCACCTAACTTGTTAAAACCTAACACACCAAATGACTAAAATAATATTCCAGCCATGTTTAGCAACATGCTTGGAATTCTCAAATATTTTTTAGAATCTATTGAGATTAAATTAAATAGGTTTAGAAATATATATCATAAACATTTTTTTTTCTGTTTTTCCCTCTCCCCACTTGTCTTAAAGTTGCTGATTGATGCTGGATGAATCAATGGTTGCTGGCTGTCCTCATGGCATCTCAGCCAGTTTTTCATCATTAGCCCAGATAGCGAACGCTAGCAAACTGCCTAATTGTAGAAAGTATTAGAACTGACATTCGCATTTGCACACATTTTCCAGCAGATCATGAATCAGAACTGCATTTTTACACTTCCCCAACCAAATGAAATAAAAGTCATTTGAAGCTGCCCAAACAACCGCAATCAAACTTAATCAAATCAGCACAGATTGGGGATTATACTTCGGGGTGTTCCGGTTTGTACAACAAACTCACCATTGGTTAGGTATTGCCTTTACCTTTCACAGGTAACTCCTAAACATCATTTTATTGTGCAGAATACTGGGCATTGGTCTTCAAATAGTTTTCTACCCATGAGTTAGAGTTTTCACCGAGTTAGAAAAGTATTGATGTTTAGGAGCATTATTTCACTGATTATGTATCACATTGGATCTGATCATTTCATTTGTCTTATTAATCAAAACAGAATCAACATTCAATTAAGAAATAAAACATTAAAAAAATTGTTATAAAAAACAATACAAGATGATTTATTTAGCACCCTTTAAAAAAAATCTGATGTCTATGTTAGAATGATTATGCTTCAGTCTGGGTGCTCCAATCACAATGTGTTTTATACAATCATTACTGAAGAATATGGTGGAAATTAAATGTATTTCAACTTTTGCAATAACGTCTTCAAAACAGCACAGCATCCAGCCTGTGCAATTGTTCCATAACTGAAACTCAAAAGAATTTGAACGTTTAGTATTATTTTTAAAGAAGATAACCTTACTTTATGAAAGTTCCTCAACTTACTAAGCTTATCTGGGAAATAACAGAATGCATGTTTATGAAGCAATGCTCCTTCCCAGTAAGCGGCCCTTATTAAGTGGTTTGGGTGGTTTGGATGAAATAAAGCATATCTGCAGGGCATATATTCAGTCCACCAGCAGAGTACTGATCAGCTCTTGAAGAACTAAAAAGTGGCTCCAATTCCCATCCCCTGCACTGATGTTTTGGTGGAATCAAATAATGTGAAGATATACTATGCTCCTTTCTCACCTATTACAAAGTGACTGACTTCTCTCAGAAGCTGACAGCATCAATTGTGATCAATGCAAGTGAAGGAAATACCTTTCCTGCATTTGGAACAACAGAGGCATCTGACTTAGGGCTGGGAGCAGTTGATAAACCTTCACTGGCATTTCAGAGGCTATCATTATTGTTGTGCTACAAGTGAATGAAACCCTATACAAACCTACGTAATCCTCTAATAAAGTCCTTCGTGATTTTGAATAACTTTATCAAATTTCTTAATCTTGAAGCAAAATAGCTTCCGACTCGGAAAGTCTAAAATAAAAACTAGGAATCAAACAGCACATCAGGCAATGTCTGAGCAGAGACACATTTCAGGTCAAATGGCCTTTCATCAGAACTATGTCCCAGTTTTGACAAAAACTCACTGACCTGAAATGTTAACTCTGCTTCTCTCTTCAGATCCTGCCTGAGCACTTGCAGCTTTCTGTGTTTTTTTTTCTCTTAATGATCTTTGTTCTAAGGAAGGCAAACCAGTTTCTCCATATAATTGAAAGAAGTCTCTTTAGGGCTTTCTTGCAGGCCCAGAATTGAATACAGCACACCCACCTGAAGCCTAATCAGTGTTATTTAAGAGTTTAAGCATAATCTCCTTGCTTTTGATTAATAAAGCTAAGGATCCCATTTACCCTTTTTGGAATTTGTTCTCCCACCTTCAAAGTTTTTTTAATGCAAAATTCTCAATTCTCTTATTCCCACAACCCTATAGAACCACACCATTGACTTTATAGTGCCTCTCACTATCCGTCCTACTAAAACATATCAGTTCATATTCACTTTGTTAAATTTCATCTGCTATGTGTCTGGCTGTATCATTAATCTCTCTATATCATATTGGGGATAGGAAAACCTTACACCCTTTTCACAAATCAGACTTTTTAAAGAGCAGGACCTCTCACCCAAAACCGAATCCATTTTAAATATTCAAATCAGACCCTATAGCAGTCAGAGGAGTTCAATTATGATTTTGATGGCGAAGTGTGTGAAATAAAATGTAGTTTCTTGGTGTCGGTTGCCTACTTAGAAAAGTTACGCTGTTGCTTTAAAAAGATTTTTGTTAAATCAGGTGGGGTTGCTGAACTGCCCTGACACCATTTCCATCCCTAGCTCTGAGTTCTTTCTGAGCAGATCTCACATACGGGCGCAGTTGCAAACGGATTCACCAAACTGGTAAATGCAGGGAGTGCCCCCTTGGCAGCCACCGCCCACTTAAAAATTTAGCTGTGACATTAGCCTGAAAATAATTCAATGATGTGGCCTTGGGGCAGGTCCATCAGATGAGAAAGAGAAAAACAATTGGGCTTTTAATCCTCCAAACGTGTATAGTGCATGTTATCAAAAGTCATATGGTTTAAAATGATTTATAAACAGAGAATGGTGTGGTCTCCAAGGACTATAAAATAGAAACTGGCTCTCAAAACCTATCAAACTAAATGTAGCAACAGATTATAGTTTTACCCAGAGTGTCATGTAAGCAAAAGGTTACCAACATATCACAGTTGGAATTTTGGTAAAGAGACTGATGATTCTGATCGCTCTGGTTGTTATATTTTAAACCCCACAAACACGCCTCACTTGCTTGGCCACACCGAGTTTTCCTCATTCTCGCTGTGTGCCGCGAAGTGGAATATCTGGCCTAAGCAGCTTCTTTCCCTTTGTGGCAGGAAGGAAATCACTGACACTGTCCCATACTCAATGTATTCCCATGTTTCCTCAGCACTGACAAAGGAAAAGCATGCAGCTCAGTCTGAAGGAAGTGATAGTGGAGGACTCAGGAGAGGGCAATTGTACTAATAAAGAGATCCACGTTGACGATGACTTCCACTGACCAGAAAGTTGTATGTTTGACCATTTTCCAAAATCTCAGCCATAAATAGAATTTTCTGAAGAATTCATTTGTCAATTTTACATTTAGGTAATCAAGAAATGACACATATAATGCAAAAGTAAAGCTAACCTATGGTACTCTGTTGGGGCAGGGTATCATTCAGCTGACTTGGAGCAATCAATGTAAAGTGGAATGTTGGAAGCTAAACCACATCACTCCTGGTATTATGGAAAAGGAGCGAAAATGGAGCATGCTGGCTCCTCCCAAAAAAATCTGGTCTAGATGTGGCATAGGGAACCACCATCTTTTTAAAGTGGTGTCAGAGAACATACTATTCAATTTGATGTTTCAATAGAATTCCAACTGAGGCCAGCCAATTTAACACACTGTAGGGCAATAAAATAGAAACTGGCTCTCAAAACCTTGTCTTGTTGGAATTTTAATAAATGTGGCAATAGATTATTGTTTTACCCAAAGAGTCATTTATGCAAATGGTTACCAATATATCAAACAGTTGGAAGTTTTGGTAAAGAGACTGATGATTCTGATAGTTCTGCTGGTTATATTTCAAACCCCACAAACACGTCTCACTTGGCCACATTGAGTTTCTATATTCTCATTGTATGCCATGAACAGGAGCTCTTTATACTTGGTTTGGATATCTGTCTCAATAAACACAGAATCCATTTGTCCTCATGCTAGATTTATTAGGGGAAGACCCGAATGAAGAAATGCTAATGAGACATTCTCAGTGTATAACCAGCAAGTCTTGTGTTTGCAAGAAGCTACACTGTCCTTAAGGCATAAAAGATCAGGTGTGTTAAAGAGATTCTACAGGACCAGTCGATGACTACTATTTGTATCTAAAATCAGAATGCAAAGTGACTATTATCACTCACTTTAAGTTACAGATCCCAAAAAGAAACATGTTTTGAAAGTTAATTTTAATTTCTGTCCCTCAGCAATCTGCAGTCAATGGATAAGATTTAATTTATAATTGTAATCATTATTGACTTTCTGATCCTCAGGCAAGTAATTGTTGGAACTTAGCTACAAAGTGGACTGGGAAGAGAAGAACCAATAATATTGTCCTCACCATGTTCTGCTTGGTCCACATTTATCAATTCAGACCAGCAATGGTTGAGAGCCAAGGTATGACCCCTCCCCTAGATAGATGGGAAAACAAAGAATGCGTGAAAAGGAAGTGAGTTTTAACCATGACAATAGAACCTTCCATTTGGTGTACTCTATCTTTCACAGCTTGTCCATTATGTTATTATCATCACTGTTGTTTTTAAGTAGGACTCTGCTCTTTTGTTTTGTTATTATTTTGATACGCTGATCGCGGTCAGGGTATTACGTAAGATCCAATGTGTAGTCCAATCCAAGGAGTGAATATTGTGGCCTTAGGTAGTTAAGATTTGACTGCCAGTCTCTGGAAATGCCAGTCTCCTCCTGTGGTGATGTTGCTGCTAAATTGGTTTATGTTGTTCCTCTGCAGCATGTCGCTTCCTCCTGGACTGCAGCCCATCAAAACTAAGTGACTTTTTCAATCTTCTGTATTCTACGTCACTGAGGGATACAGAGCAGCGAGATGGATTCTGTCGTCTGTACTTAATGCTCTCGATTATGGCATCTTTAATCAACTGTTCGGAAGAGGAGATAAATACTTCAGTCTTTTAAACGCTTGGCAATGACGATGCATTTGATTAGATATTGAAACGTAACAGATCGAATTAAGCAGTCAGTTTTTACTTGATCAGTAAAGTGGACATGTCCATTGTGAGGGGTAAGTGTCATGGGCATTGATGAATATTATTTTACCACAGTCTTACTTGCAGAATTCTGACATTAAGTATAAACAGCAGTTAATATTTAACACTGCATTTGTGGCCAATGCCACTATTAGCTAAAACAATGTGCACTTATATGTAAAACTGCAGTGTTGCAATAACCTCATATCCAGGAGTAAGACATGTTTATCAAATCGTAGGCATGTTATAAATGAACTAAATACTTTTCACTATGACCGGAAACCAGTCAACAGGAAATCTACTCATTTAGATAAGATCTGAGATGAAAAAGGCTGTTCTGGGTCAGTTGTAGTGGCTATTTATTTACAACAAAGGCTTTCACTAAGCATTAAATATGCAGGCATCCGAAATACAGTCCCACTGGATTTCAGCATTAAAAAAAGGCATGCTTGACCATGTATTCATCTCCTTACAGAAAGCATTACAAAATATAACTATATTTTTAAATCCAAAATGTCTGTTGGCACTCTCTTCCTGTTCCAATGCCTTTTCCTGTGACTGTGCTGCATGTGCATCTGCACTTGTGTGTGTGGACCAGAGTGGCCAGGTTTAACAGTAGTGTCAAAACTCCTGCACTGGGAACACACACACTGAACATTTCCATTAGCACTTGTCACATCAGAATGCTGCCTCGGAACACTTTTTAGATTAGGCTCATGAAAGTTGGGAAGCAGAAAAATTGATAGAATTGTCAAGTCATCTTTGTACCTATTATCTAAGGTTGAATATTGATCTGTACATTATTAAGAATTTAAACAAAATCTCATTTTGTGTTGTCACGATTTTTGAATTTGCTTTTTGTGTCAATATTTGCCATTAAATGCTCTATAAATTTATCCCATTCTATTTTGATATGCAGATGTACCTCTTAAGTGGCTTTGAAATTTGATCTCAATTTTGTTGCTACATGGTTTATCAATATTCAATGTCACATGTTCTTCCAATGCCAATGATGAATTTATGAGTACAACATGAAAACATTTGTGGGTCAGGATAGGGCTATGGAGCTGGAGTGTGACACTTCATTACTGATTCATCCTCTTCTCTGCTTCTCTCTCATCATTTCTCTCTTCAGGATTCCATCGCATTATTTCTTGAACCTATTTGTATTTCTGCTTTAATAACCCTCCTTAAATTTAATACATCATCCCTTATTGGATCTTCTCTATTAATTTAAGTGCTTGATATCTGGAATTCCTAATGTTAGTTTCCTTTGTATATTCAAGTGTTTTAATATAATTGCTACATTGGGAACAAGAGGACCAAATATATTGAGATTAAAAGAAATGATTTTGAAAAATCCTGAACACCATTAGCATTTATTGCAAATTATCCTGTGTTTGTATGATGACTGATGTAAAACAGGGCTTCACAGTGTAATGCACACAGATTGTTTATCTCTACAACAAAGATGTCCTACAGAAAATTTTAATTTGTCATGAAAAAATAGACCTTTGGTCAAACATGTGGTTTCAAACATACCTCAATATTGTTAAGCGTGTTGAACTCCATTAGGTCATGAAGCAGTGTAAATGCCTTATTGGAATACTGGAAGTTGAAAGTAGAATATGGGGAATCAGCATCATCAAAGATGTCAAAGTCCATATTCTCCATTTCTTTCTCGCTCTCTCTTTTAACACCTTTAGTAAAGAGAAGGTTTGTTTCAGTCCAGCAGTCAGTATTAGCACTTTACTTCCCATGATCTATTTTCATCTACTCTCTTTTTCTAAGGCATTCATTGATGCCAGGATGAAGTCACCCTGGTGCTACTACCATCTAATCCCTGTCCAAATAGTCAAACATTCTAATGACTTTAAAGTTATTCAGTGGCTTTAAACATCATCTCCATTTCTCCATCTACATATGCTCTCAGACCTGCTTTGGTGAATGGATAGGTAGTGAATGACAACACAATATTTGCCAATGGAAACCATCCACTCATTGAAATCGAGAATAGGAGCAGGAGTAGGCTATTCAGCCCTTCGAACCTACTCCACCATTCAAAATGATCAGGGCTAATCATCCAACTCAGCACCTTTTTCCCACTTTCTCCCTTAACCCTTTCATCTTTAGCTGTGAGAATAACATCAAACTCTTTCTTGGAAATATTCAATGTTTTGGCCTCAACTGTTTTCTGCATCAGAGAATTCCACAGGCTCACCGCACAGCAGGTGAAGAATTTCTCCTCATCGTCATCTTAAACGGCCTGTCCCACGTCCTAAGCTCTGCACTCCCCAATCATTGGGAACATCATACTCACCTGACGTCTCCACTGAAGCACCTTCTAGAGGAAAGTATCAGGACAGCGATGTATAGGTGGAACAATAGCTGACATACTCCTAGTTCTAGTGTGCTGGGGCTGACATGAGGTGATAGTTGATGTACTGGTAATTTGCCATTGTCACACTATGATACATAGGTTAGCTCTTGTAATGCAAAGACGAGGCATGGATCTTGTAATTCAGATGATGCACCAACATGTATTAGCATACATGGTATCTATGAACATTTATTACAATCACAGGCAGTTGTGTATCTGTGCTTAAGCTAAGTAATTCTTATGTGCTGTAGCACTCAGTGTGTCATGCTTCAAGAGACCAGAGCTCAGTAAGATGGGTTCTGTGAGCTTTGTACCATTTGGTCACATGCCATAATATAATGATGATATCATGAGTATGTCCCTTAAAGGTATTCTGCATATCTGTTGGAAGATGTAACCCAACAAAGGCCAATACAGGGTACCCACAGCTATTGCTGCCCTAATTGAAATCAACTCTTTTGATAGGATTGGAGACTGAACCTGTGGCTTTCCTGATCTCAGGATCACACACAGCTGTTCATTGACCAAGCTTCTTAATATTTCACTCAGAACAGACTGAACTTTGGTACTTTGACTTTAACAGTTCTCAAGATTCAGACTAGTGCCATTCATTGGTGTTCAATCCAGCAAGCCCCAGCTTGTCTGCTTTTAGACAGAGAGAGAAATCATCAAATTAGGCTGAGTGGAGGCTCTCTTCTTTCTCCAGACTGCTCAAGGCTGAACCAATCAACAAGCTTTAGAACTAGATAATTTTTTTTGCTGATGCCACAATGACATCAATTTCAAGCCTTTAAATTTGTCTTTGAGGTTAAACAGCCAAGATTCAGGTAAATAGAAATGAATGTCTTTTCATTTTTAAGAAACAGTGAGTTATTCCTTAGTGGGTTACTACCAAATGCAAGAACTATAGATGACAGATTTCATGGGTTTAATGGAAGTGAGCAAACTGTGAGCGTTTCTTTATTCACAACAGTGTCCTTTTCCAATCTTGAAATTCTTACCTTCATTGATAATGTTCATGCTTCAATAGGACATTGAGTTTCATTAGACCTTACTAGATTCAACTCTTTATTCTTTTCACATTGGAACACTCATGTGATGAGTAGCATTATAATTATATTAGATCATATTAGTTAGTGTATACATAGCCATTCAGTGACAGAAGAATAAGGCTTTGCAAGATTGTCCTTAATGCTGAAACAAAAATGTCCAGGCTTCAAGGCATAGAACCCGATGGCAAGAGATCAGAAAATTGAAAAAAGTAGCTGATTTCTGTATGGATTCGGATGCAGACAGTTCAGAAAGGTCATTCTCTGTCAAGCTTTGATGGAATTTCTTACCTGGTGCCTTATAATGCCTAAAGTTGATGTTTGCCAGTACAAAGTGGATGATGGTCGGACAGTCCTTCTCTATCATTGGGTTTTTAGGTTTGAAGACATAACACTCTTTTAATCCTTCTCGGTCAAAAACCTTGGTGTCAATCTTAGGAAATGGCAGCTTGTTCATTCTTGCCCACTTCTCTGCAAGGAGGAGCTCCTGTCAAATTACACAGATCAAAGCTAAGGTTTCTTTTGAGCAGTTTGTTGAATGAGGCTGCTAAATCCCACAAAGTTTATCTTTCAAATTAGATTACTTACAATGTGGAAACAAGCCCTTCGACCCAACAAGTCCACACCAACCCACCAAAGCGCAACCCACCCAGACCCATTCACCCCTTTTACCCCTTCACCTAACATTATGGGCAATTTAGCATGGCCAATTCACCTAACCTGCACATCTTTGGACTGTGGGAGAAAACCGGAGCACCCAGGCAAACACAGGGAGAATGTGCAAACTCCACACAGACAGTTGCCCAAGACGGGAATTGAACCTGGGTCTCTGCCGCTGTGAGGTAGCAGTGCTAACCACTGTGCCACCGTGTTGCCATGGCAGCATTCTACCAACTTAAAGACCATACACATCCATATTAAAGCTTCTTAAAAAAAGAAGTTTTTTTAAATCTGGTCCCCTTTCTATTTGCACAGTGGTAGCTGTTGCCAACTTGGCCAGTAGAGCTGCTGATGTGTCATTGCTACAGGCCTTCCTATTGCCTGGCAAACTTGAGGGTCTGTCTGATGCCCTTAATTGAACGGTGACCATGCTCTCTGGCCAATCCAATATAAATCACTGGCAAGTGATTATTCCCATAAAGGTTCAAGGATTGGGAACTGCATTTCATCCTAACATCAAGGTGCTAATCCCATGTCCATTCCCAAAATCACTTGGATTGTGCAACTAGCTGCTGCACTGCATTTTGCTGGAGGAGTAATCTTCTTGTAATCCAATGTCTGTTCGCTGTACGGTCAATCATGAGATTGTAGATTCTTGTAAATTAAAACCATGATTCTGCCCCATGACCAACTCATTGACTGTCACAATGGAGTTAATATTCACTTCAAATAAATAAACAGAATCTGCAGTAAGACCTACAATGTTTTAGTTGGAGACTAAATGGAGTTTTACTTTTATCCTGCCTCTACCTCATTGACTTTTCACTTCAGATTAGATTCCCTACAGTGTGGAAACAGGCCCTTCGGCCCAACAAGTCAACACCGACTCTCTGAAGAGTAACCCACCCAGACCCATTTCCCTCTGACTCAAGCACCTAACACTATGGGCAATTTAGCATGGCCAATTCACATAACCTGCACATCTTTGTGACTGTGGGAGGAAACCGGACCACCCAGAGGAAATCCACGCAGGCACGGGGAGAATATGCAAATTCCACACAGACAGTCGCCCAAGGCTGGGTCCTTGGCACTGAGCCACCGTGCTGCCCTTCACTTCAGTGAAGAGAAAGCAGGAAGAAATAGAAACGAAAAACCTTCAACTTGTAGCGGATCAGAAGGAAGGCAGAGGCTAGATTCTTAAAGGGGTTGGAGCAACATGGGCTGTGCTGAGATTTAAGGCACAATCAGGCGAGAAGTTGGGCAAGGCAGATCTCAACACTGGAAGCACCTTACACCATCTTTTATGCTCTTCACAAATGGCAAAATGAGTTTCTTGTTAGGCAACAGAGAGTTACCAATGAAGGTGATCACTGCTTGTGAAAACACTTTATTGACAGGTCAACTTGTCTCGTTAATATTCAGCTTTCCACATTCCCAAACTTGCCAACCGAGTTCGATGTCGAGAAAACCCATCGTAGAAAGCAAGCATATACCTGGTGAATTCAGCTTGCCTCTTGCTCCAAACACCCTCCATGTTGGAAATTCAGCACCGACATCTCAGGACATGCGCCTTGGTCATCAGTCACAAACACTCCACATCCATCGACATTGGCATCTGATATGTGCCAACCTCATGGCGTATTTTTGATCCATTTCTGCACTTCAAAGCTGGCAATGGTGCAGGCAAGGATACTGCACTCAGGAGCACAAACCCAGCTCAGGCTGCATTTCCAGCCTCTCTCTCATTGCAATAGCACTCACTCACTGTGGGTTGGCCTGGATTCCCGTAGAACCTCTGCTTTGCCTCATCTTGGATTTCTGCAAATTGTCCCCCTCAGCTAGAGATATGAGGGCCATATCATTTGTCTTGCCTTTCTATTTAACACAGACACAAAGAAAGGAAGCTCATCGTGGTGGTCAGCAGAACTCAGTCAAGTCAAAGGGGATGGCCTTTACTCAGGGCGTCCCACCACAATCAGGCAGGCAAAAGTGAGGACCGCAGATGCTGGAGATCAGAGTCTAGAGTACAGCGGTGGTGGAAAAGCACAGCAGGTCAGGCAGCATCCGAGGAGCAGGAAAATCGATATTTCGGGCAAAAGCCCTTCATCAGGAATGAAGGCAATCACAGTCAGCCTACCGCAATCAGCCAAAGGCAGCGTTCGATACCAAATGAGAGTTTGGAAACACTCAGTCAGCCACCTGAGTTGGTCAGAATCAAGGTGCTCTCCACATAAAGGCGCGAGGAGCTGAATGTTGGGCAGCCCACCACCCGCCTGGAGTCTTGCTGACCCACTGCAGACTGTTTCCTTCCTGGACACAGACAGTGGCAGGTATTAAAGGATTGAAAGTGGGTTGTACAGCTGTAGGTGGGGCAGTGTCCTGTGTAAGTAGGCAGGCGAGAGGGCCTGGAAGGTTAGTGGTGCTGCGGGTTAGGTTGGCTGATGGTGAAGTGGGGGAACATATTACCAGCAGTGAAGCAAGATATTACAGACATTAATAAGCTTAGCAGAGCACAAGTCTTGGTGGGAGATGGGTACAGTAGCAGAGACAGAGGGTGAGGAATTGGAGACAAGATGATGACACTTGAATGAATGAATAAATGATGTTTTATTTATTATCACATGGGTCTAGGGAGCTACACTGAAAAGTTACTCTAGTGCCGCAATCCGGCAGCATTTTGAGTTACAAGTAGAATAAAAGAAAAGACTTAAGTGTCGTTCAACTTCATTGGCTGGATTCCCAAACATGGTTCCAGGATTTCTGTAAGGTTCCTGCTCTAGGCCCTCCACAGTCACGAGCCCCCGGTCAGGGCCTAGCGCAGTCAAGAACTCCCCCTTCTGGGCCTACTGCAGTCAAGAGCCCCCATTCAGGATCTACCTCAGCCAGGAGTCCTGCTCTGGGCCTACCGCAGTCAAGAGCCACCCGCTACTGCATTCAGGAGCCTCACTCAAGATCACCCGCTATGGGTCCACTACAGCCAGGAGGCCCCGCTCCGGGTTCAACACAACCAGGAGCCCCCACTCTGGGCCCACCACAGCCAGGAGGCCCCGCTCCTGGCCTACAGCAGTCAGGAGTCCCCGCTCCAGGTCTACTGCAGCCAGGAGTCCCCGCTCCGGGTCTACTGCAGCCAGGAGTCCCCACTCCGGGTGTACCGCAGCCAGGAGTCCCCGTTCCGGGTGTACCGCAGCCAGGGGTCTCCGTTCCAGGCATACCGCAGCCAGGAGTCCTTGCTCCAGGACTACTGCAGTCAGGAGTACCCGCTCCGGGCCTACCACAATCAAGAGCCACCTCTCTGGGCCTACCACAGCCAGGAGTCCCTGATCTGGGTTTAGAAACTGCTGCAGTCGATGAACCACTGCCACCAGTTAGAGTCCCGCTCCAGGTTTACCGTAGGCAGCAGTCCTCGCTCCTGGCCTACTGCAGCCAGGAGTGCACGGTCTGAGTGTACTGCAATTGGAAGTCCTCACCAACACTGCTTTGGCCTCCCCATGATGTCAGGAAGATGAAAAGAAAAAGAAAGAAAAGTTGAGAAAGAAATAGAGACAAAGGTCGTGGCCAGCTTGTTCCTCACTCACCAGGAGGCCTTAAAAGCTAGAGTGGAGCCATGTCTGGCTCATCATGGTGTTGCTGCTGCTGCCGTCGGAGACCTCCTCCTTTACCCACCACTCTCCAGGCTTCAAAGAGAAAACAAAGTGAAAAGAAAAGAGAAAGAACAAAAGTAAAAATAAAAGAAGAAAAATGAAGCAAGGAGATGGGAGTAGACGAGCCCCAGGTTCAGCCCTGCTACTTTGCTGCCATCTTGAATTCAATGCTGGTGGAGTGGAGACCTTTTCCCTACACAGCTGCAGATTCCTCTAAACAGCTTGGACGGTTTAAAGTGGGTGCTAACCTGGGATCAGGTTGGCATGGTCTGGTGTCGTGGCCTTCACTGCTGCTCCAAGTCTCTGTCCACACAGAGGGGTGCCAATTCCTCCCTGTCAGTCATATCCGAGGCACATGTCAGGAACTGTGCTCGACAGCTCTGAACAGCCAGGCTTTTAAAGATGGCGCTGGAGCAAAGAATACCAATGAATTTTGGGATATCTAGTGTAGTGAGTCGTTTGGGAATGGTGGGTGGTCTGAATTGGATGTAACAGACAAAGGAGAGGTGTAAGTATTAATGAGGCGAGTTTGGTAACATACAGAGTGAAAACCCACTGGGCCTCTTCGAAATAATTCTATCAAATAACTGGACAAAACTTGGTCTTGGCCAAACAAACTATAAGATTCATACCACTTTATAGAGGGAGGGACAAGTTATAACTGAAAGCATCATTGTAAAGGCTGAAGGACACCCTATCTACAGCAGATAAACTAGTGGGCATTTGTAATTGGGTTAGAGCAGAATAACATGCAAGCATCTGCAGTATTGCAAGCAACACCCACAACCCAATAAACAATTGTTGGCCAAGGATAGTGACTTGTCACAGGAACCACATACTGATCCCTCAGAACCATGCATTTGTATTCTGACTCATTCTTACACCATTAACATTCTAAGTAAATCAAAACCAAACATATAGAAAAACTATCTGAGGCAATTGTTAACACCAGTTTGAAGAACTGCTCTTAAAATTTTACATTAGGATACTTTCAAAATGGATTCAACTCCTTTCAAGTATCTTAGCAGTCAGTATTGACAAAACTATTCTTAGATATTGACTCAAGTAAAGTTTTGCATTTCAAGAAATGTCAGCTGTGTTTTTACCTTAAAAGGTGGGCTGGAGTCACTTGGCCTGGCAGAAAAATCGAAGGAGATGATAAGATCAATAGCACGTTGGGGCCTCAGTATTAATGGGTAGGGGAGGTTGAAAGTGAGCCCGCTGTCCACCACATGAATTTTCTTACTTTTCACATCAAGTGGTTCATAAATCCTTTCAAATTCATCTGGGTCTGCAGGAACATTGGAGACAGAAATATTAATTCAGATGTCCCAAAGAGAAAACTGCTCTGAAGTTGCCTTTCCCAGTCTTTCCCCTTATCGATTACATTGCTGCATTGCAGGAGGAAATCATTTTAATAATTATGTCAAACAATGCTAGGTTTTTGCCATAGTAAAAGCAGGCAAGATAGATACAAATATAATAGGCTACTCAGCTCTTGAGCCTGTTTCAGCATTCAGTGAGATAGCCCTCAGACTAGTAACTAACTCCAACCATTCAGCAGACTCCGTCCTCCTTAATATTCTCGGTTAGCAAAAGCTTATGGATCATAGATTTCAAATGAGTAATTTGAGCTAGCATTTACCACTGCTGTGGAAGAAGGTTCCACCTTTCTACCACTCATTATCCGAGGATATGATTCCTAAATCTACTCTGAATAGCCTGGCTTGACTTATAGGCTTCTATTCTATAAGTAATCTAAAGTAATCTAATCTAATCTATTCCTTCTCATGATAACATAAGAAGTAGTTGCTGGATGATGCTATGTGGTCTCTCAAACCTGCCCCACAACTACTCAGGTGATGGCTCACCTACCTCCATCTTCTAACCCTCTTTCTTGGCAGCTCCTCACAGCCCACAACTTCCCAACTTGTTAAATACTATCGGAGATCCAGCCTCCACAACTAACCTCTCGTTAATCCACAGTTGAACTCCTTAATCAACACAACTATCTTTGTTGTACAGCCATACCGTCCTTAATTCCAAATTCCAATAATGTCCCCACAGCCGATGTTAAACTAGCAGATGTCTTTTCCCTTTCTTGAATAATCAAGACTTATTTACAAGATGTCAGAAAGAAAGATTAGCAAATCGAGTTTGAAAGGGGAATTGTGTAAAA
Organism: Hemiscyllium ocellatum; assembly: GCF_020745735.1. Taxonomy (NCBI): domain Eukaryota; kingdom Metazoa; phylum Chordata; class Chondrichthyes; order Orectolobiformes; family Hemiscylliidae; genus Hemiscyllium; species Hemiscyllium ocellatum. The sequence continues at coordinate 53,653,624 of NC_083409.1, forward strand.
CGTTTGAAAACTCTAATGATCCATGTGGCATTAGGACTGGACCAACATTTCTCGTTTCTATCCTGCCTTCCTCAGTGCCAGTTCCATGGGTGCTGGTTGCTAACCCTACCTTCACCATGCCAGTCAATCCCCTGGGAACCTAGATACAGTCTCCCCACCATACATTCAAAGAGGTTTGATGAGGATGGGAGCAGTCATAGTTTACTTTTTACTGTATATTCTCCCCAGAACCTTTTTAAACCCAGGATGCTGATATCAGGACTAACCAGATATTACGAGCTCAGCTGAGTTACTACTGAACTAGTAATATTTTAGAATGAAACCTGGCTTGATAGATCAATTCTTTTTAAAGTTTAGTTCACATGGTGGTCAGTTATTGAAACATTGTCACGTGAACTACAAAGTTTCTTTAGCAACAGAATAAAAATGTATTACACTAAAGACGAAAAACAAAATAACTATCTAGATATTGAAGGCAATTTAGAAAACTCACAACAAAACAATTTTTTTTAACCTGTTTCCCAACATTATCAATTTACAAAGCTTCAAATCCAGAGAATTTCCCCTTGATATCAAAGCTTTAAGTTCTGCTTAACTGAGTGTCCCCAGTTTTCCCCCAAGAAGTGTACAGTCTTCATTCATGAATATTCATAAAACTGAAATTCATAATTTCTAAGTGTCAAATAACCCTAAAAGCCTCCTGCTTTGGAAACTACACAAAATATAGTATGCTGAAGTGACACCGTTTTTCCTGATTTGAATTGAAGTTGATTCTGACCCCAGTCATTTCTTCTCTGAACGGCCTTAAAACCTTACAATCTCGGGGTTTTGTAAACTAAAATAAATTCTTAATTATGCTAAACTGAAACCAAGTTCATGGCCTTTGATGTTTACTCCACCTGCCATAAACCATCATAGTATAAACAATTCTTCCATTAACGTACACAGGGATCTACAGGCATGTAGGTAAAAACAAGGAGTGCAGATGCTGGAAACCAGATTCTACATTAGAGTGGTGTTGGAAAAGCACAGCAGGTCAGGCAGCATCCGAGGAGCAGGAAAATTGACGTTTCGGGCAAAAGCCCTTCATCAGAAATATTCCTGATGAAGGGCTTTTGCCCAAAACGTCAATCTTCCTGCTCCTCAGATGCTGCCTGAACTGCTGTGCTTTTCCAGCACCACTCTAATCTACAGGCATATGCTTTGTGAGCAATGCCAGATTCAGATCATCGTTTCACAAGGGCTATGACCTTGGTTATATTTTAAATGAATTCTTCATTGAAAAAAAGACATTAATTTACCTGTATATTAAAATCCACCTTCCAAAAATAACATTAAAACATATTAATTATTATATCTTCCATTACGCAGGGATTGTCTCCTTCCTGGTTTATGGAACTTAACTGAGTACAAAGGGTGATTTCATACCCTGAGTCATTGAAGGAAATGGATCAGGATTTTCAGTCACTCATTATTTTCCCATCAACATTACAAAATTATTTGACTCAAATACACTTGAGCTAACAGAACGAGAATGCCATTTTTAAAATCATACATCATTACACCAGGTCATACAATATACCATAGAGCGTTACAAACAGGGGAGTGAAGAAACCAGCTTCTCAACACTACCCTGCTGTCAAGTAAAATGTCTTCATTTGCATTTAATGCGTCATCTTGAGAACATTAAGCTAGGCTGGTATTTTGTGAATGTCTCTCAGTACCACCTTCAGAGATATGAGGTCTCTAGAAGACATCTGCAATTCAATTGAATATTGCCAGCACTGAGTAGAACCATTTGCAGGAAAGTCAGGTTTTAGTGAGGCTGCCTGGCTGATTGACAGACTTTGAGACAGTCCTGGCAGCACTAACAAGTATCTGATGATGTTTAAGAACAATTTTAAGCTATTCAGGCCAAGGCAAATAAAGCAATGTAAATTAGGGGAAACCTGCAACTCTTTCCTCAAAGGTTGATGAGGCAATGCCAGTTGAATATATTAAGACAGGCATTGATAGATTGTCCTTAGCAAGAGTATTAAGGATTATGGATTCAAGATGAGAAGATCCATGATCTAATTGAATTTTGGAAAGAGTTTGAAGGACTGAATGACGTCCTGATGTTTATTCCAAATATTTAGGTTCTATTTCTATATCACAAGAAACACGTCGTGCCATTTTTATCAGTTCACATTTTAATACAAAGGGAAAAGGAAAGAAAATATTTATCTAGTTGGAACGGGAAACAAGAAAAATAGGCGCAATTATCAAGATAACCACTAACTAGCACAGAACAGGCAGCAAAGTCTTTTGTCCATCAACGCGGGAACGCTAACATAAGCATAAATATTTTCAAGCTAAATTCTAACATTCAAGTTTGCCACCTTAAAATCTAAACATCTCTGTACACTGCAGTCTTGGAGTAAACACTGCAGTTGCTCTTCTTGTGCAGTTCCACACTATCTTGACACTCATGTCCATAGATATTTTCCAGACTTGAACCTGGACCTCCCTGCTCAGAGATAGGACACTATCACTGTGCCATGAGAGACCTCACTCCTGTCCACATGCGTATTTTTTAAATCAACCTCATCAGGGGTGTTATGATATACCTCTGGAGTATTGGCACTTTGGGAACCTTTTTATAACTTACTTACTTCAGTTAATTCTGATTGAAAATATTTACCTTTTTACCTACCTCAAAGGAAGCATGCATATCTTCGCGACTGATTTAATTCATTTCTTTTTTAAAAAAACCTAGACTTTAGACCAAATATCTTGAAAATGACCAGTGCAACAAATAATGAACACAAACCAAGAATTAACAACTAAATTTCTCTTACTGGGTCAACTTTGGATTGGTTCATCCAAGATCGGACAAATTATTTCCAAAGGGGCAGTAACATTTAAAGTGGGCAAGGGTGACTTCCAGGAGCCCTGTGATCAAATCCAACCTGCTCCAGAGGTGTGTAATAACAACTCTGAATAGGTTGCTTAGAATATATGCAGAGGCCAATGTGACAATGAAAATACATGAACTTGTTTCCATCTTAGAGGGAAAACTTAGAATCTACTGTAGCTCTTTACAACAAAGATCACAGATGTTTTAAGCGTGACCTACATGGTTCATCTGTGATTATAAGACTGCTGGTCTCACAAGATAGAATTTATCAATAAACATCAGAAATTTGCAGTAAAATCTAAATTTGAGATCCTTGCCTTGACAAGTGACAAAAGTTGCAACTCTAACTCCTGTACAATTTCTATTTAAACAGGCATGTATGAAGTAATTCATAGACCGATTATTTTAAAACAGGTTTTCATTATCGAGTCATTAATATGCCAAATTTTGGTTGAGCTTGGGAACAATATATTGAAGTTTCAGTGCTCTGTAAACCACAGAAAAGAACAGAAGGAAAATGCCTGCTGGAATGATAAGGGAGAGTGAGAGAGAGCGAGTGAAAAATTTTAACTTGGCAGCTGGAATTTGTTGTAATGTTTGGAGCAGTCTGTGCAATGCTGATGCTATTTATAGTAGACTGTAGTGATAAAGATTTATATTATTATTTGGAAACTTTGGTTCAAAAGTAAGGTAAATGGGTGTTTTAGTTTTTAGTTCAGTGAAGAACCTTTTAAGCTTTGAGTTCAAACAGCCTTTCCAAGAAATCATATAACTTAAGCTAAATGGCAAGCTCCCTCTGAGGTAATTGATGAAGTATATACTAAGTTGTGTTTTTACAACCTAAAGAAAGAGGGGCTAGGATCTAGAATCAAGTTGAGTTCAGAAGAAAGCATCCATACCAGCAGAAGTGTGGCTTAGTAGTCTCAAAATAGCCAATCTCAGAAAAATCATTGAATTATCATGAGTGTGTGTGCGCGTCTCTCTGTATGGGAGTTGGGTCATTATATTAAGATTGTACAGAATATTGGTGAGGCCTCTTCTGGAGTACTGTGTACAGTTCTCATATAAGAAGGATATTATTATATTGTTGGGAGGTCGTGTTGCGGCTGTACAGGTCATTGGTTAGGCCAATGTTGGAATATTGCGTGCAATTCTGGTCTCCTTCCTATTGGAAAGATGTTGCGAAACTTGAAAGGGTTCAGAAAAGATTTACAAGGATGTTGCCAGGGTTGGAGGATTTGAGCTATAGGGAGAGGCTTAACAAGCTGGGGCTGTTATCCTTGGAGCGTCGAAGGTTGAGGGGGTGACCTTGTAGAGGTTTACAAAATTATGAGGGGCATGGATAGGATAAATAGACAAGGTCTTTTCTCTGGGGTCGGGGAGTCCAGAACTAGAGGGCGTAGGTTTAGAGTGAGAGGGGAAAAATATAAAAGAGACCTAAGGGGCAACTTTTTCACACAGAGGGTGGTACGTGTATGGAATGAGCTGCCAGAGGATGTGGTGGAGGCTGGTACAATTGCAACATTTAAAAGGCATCTGAGTGGGTATATGAATAGGAAGGGTCTGTAGGCATATGGGCTGGGTACTGGCAGGTGGGACTAGATTGGGTTGGGATATCTGGTCGGCATTAACTGTTTCTGTGCTGTACATCTCTATGACTCTATTTACCAGAATGTTAGTGAGAATGGAGGGTTTGAGTAATAAAAATAGGCTGGAACGTTTTTTCACTGGAGTGTGGGAGGTCGAGGGTGACCTTATAGAGGTATATAAAATCATGAGGGGCATAGATAAGGTGAAAGCAAAGGTCTTTTCCCTAGGGTAGGGGAGTTCAAAATTTTTAAGTTGAGAGAAGAAAGATTTAAAAGGGATCAGAGGGGCAGCTTTTCATACAGAGGGTGGTTTGTACGTGGAATGAACTGCCAGAGAAAGTAGCAGGTGCAGCACAGTTAGAACATTTAAAAGATATTTGGATAGGTACATGAAAAGTAAAGGTTTAGAGAGAGATGGGACAAGTGGGACTAGTTTATTTTGGGAAACTTGATCAGCATGGATGAGTTGGACTGAAATGTCCGTTTTTGTGCTGCATGACTCTGTGACTCTCTAAGAGAGGGGAGATACACATTTAGCAAATGTGGAGAAAGTTGCCCAAGGAACTGCATATGAATTCATCAACTGAATTTGAAGATTGAAGATAGGAATGATACTTTGTAGGATGTGAGGATAAAGGAAATGCATTTTTTTTTGCTGATTATGATAAAATCATATCAAATTATATTGCATAGTATAGGATTTTTCTTGGGTGTATATACTTGGCATTTTTTTGTTCAATAAATTCATGATCTTTTGTTAAAACTACATTAGCACTTTCATATGACTATGTTCCATGAGAGACCATAGTAATTAAGCTGCAAAATAAAAGTTTATAAAAACATTTTTCACTCAGATCTGACTTGTTCAGTATTATCATCAGCTGAGATCATAACACTGTACTGTATTAGCTTATGTAAAACGGATGCAGTGTTAATCTGCATACTAGTCCATGTTATGTTAATATGTTATGAGTGTTAGATTAGGTACTAGGCTGCATAATATTGATTTTAACACATGCTGGACACCAGCCAGAGCTTGGGGTCCATATTGCTAAATGTTTCATTTTTCTAGGTTGTGATTTATAGAGAAGATCAATCCAGAATAAGTCACATGTCATTCATAGTGGCAGGATTTGATCACTAAACAGAAAGCAGACTGTCCACAAAAAAAGCCTTTGGTCTAATCACTAACCTGTGACAACTTCTTCTTCATCTTCCTCTTGCGTCATGAGGTCACAGAGAGGAGAGAGTGGGAATGATGTGTTTAGATTGAGACCCAGCATGAAGTTATGCACTTTGCCTGCACGGCCTTCTCGCGTGTTGAAGAGTGCAGTGTCGCTGAACAGAGTCTTTAACATCCTCTGTACCCAGCTATCCTGGTTATTTCTCTGGATCTCCTCTTCCATATCAGCTGCTTCACTACCGATTCTGTCCTCTGTCACAGTGAAAGCACATTTCTGTTCATTATCAACACTGGAATTTGTACAAGTATGTTTAATCCTCAGTACTCCTCTGATTCACAAAACAATCAATCAATCAATCAGTGTTTTATATTTATAATCCAATATTATCATTACACAAAGGATTTGAACCATGTATCGATAGAAACTGGACCAGTAATCAAAAGTCTGAAGGTACCTGAGCTGGAGTTGGAGAAGGATCATTAACAGCAGTCAGTATGGCATCACTTCAGCCTGATATTGCTAATGTATAACTAATTGGTGCAAAATGGACTTGGAGTTTATAAAAAAAAGCTCTTTCTACTCAGAGAAATGTCTAGCCTGTTGGTGCACATTATTATTATTAAACAGAAAGCTGGCAAGCAGAGATTAGCTCGGGCCTTCTCCACTCTTAACATTTAAACAATCTGAAACCATTTCTCAATTGTAACAACATCTATGGCTCAGTTTCTCCAAAGCCCCAGCTCGAGTATTGGCTAGTATCTTCATGAATGATAATAGAATTGGGGCATGATTGCATATCAATGAGCTGTGTTTACAGATTTCCAGCAAGGATTACTGGGTTGTCACTGGGAACAGAAAGCCCTAGTGAATCCATACTTTCAGTGATGCTGGATGTGATGGTCAATAGAAAGCATTCCTAGTAAATACCAGAATTTACAAGACTTGGGAATTGCAAATTAATTTAATAACTGTTGCTATCAGCAGAATTGATGCAGATGGAGTCCAGTAAACTGAGTATTGTGGGAAGTACTTTTCTGCATCCTGATGACAGTGTGATTTCCCGGCACGGTATCTGAGTGGCACCTTTGCCAGCAACAGCTCGAGATAACTGTTTATGTCATCATTTTTATTATTTTCTCTCCCCAGTCTCAGCATACAAAGAATGATCATACAAGATTGTTGTGGTACATTGGTAATGTCCCCACCTCTGGGTCAGAAGGTCTAGGCTCAAGTCACAGCTGCAACAGAGGTGTGACATGACATTTCCAAACAGATTAATGAAATAAAAGGATCATTGTTTAGTGTTATTCTCAGAAATACATTTGCTAGCTCATCATTCAGGAAGCAAACAGGCAAGTGCTCAGCAACTGCAGAAATCCTGCTGTCACATTTCGTAAATATTTTAGCAATTGCTGGTCTTTTCTTCATACAGACATTTTAAATTATAATATCCTTCATCTTCCTCAATATTCAAGCTCTTGTCATTCAGTGTCTGTAAATCCTTTCAATTTTCTCCTAGTGTTGTGTCATATAAATTCTCTGGAGCCTGCCTCATACCAGTGTTTCCCAACCCATCAAAATTCCCAAAATCCAATCCATAGGAGCAATGATCTTACTTGGATAAAGTAGCACATCCTTGTCTCTCAAGGGGGCAGAGCACTTTTTTTATTTGGAATGGTCCTTTTCCTTTAAATACAAACAGGATACAACAGTAGGATGACTTCACACTTTTACTCTTACCTTTGGGTTGGGATTCATCATCACTATCGGAGCTGTCGTTTCCTATTAAATGCTTGGCTTGAATTTGTGCTGTAATGGAAACAGTCAAAAAAAGGTTAAGGGAAATTAACTATAGTTTGAGACAGATGATTCATTCAAATTATTTTATAATGAGTGTCTAAGGTCCTTGGATCACACATGAATTCTGTTCAAGAATAAAAGCTTAACTTTGGAATAATGATGTCAATAATGACATATCAGCAACAGGATTACATCTTGGTTGAAAACACTCACTGCTGATAAATTACATACCTGCCCAAGCATAAGATATACCAAAACATTCAGTGTTGTTTTACTTATTGATCTTCAAATTGTGAGGAGTACTATTTAACGTTGTACCTTTGCCCCAAATTAAAGATTAAATGTTTGAAAATTCTCACACAGGCTGATGGCTTAGTGCCCATCTCTCCACACTCTGCTCAACCTTGTGGCTTGGAATGGTCGAGTAACAGTGAGAAATTACAGATGGCATTTTGTTGAATTAAACAACAGTAAGAGCCCATTTCCCCCCATCATGCTTCACGAATATAAACAACTACATTATAGAATGTATAGAATCCCTACACTGTGGAAGCAGACCATTTGGCCCATTGAGTCCACACCAACCCTCTGAAGGACATCCCACCCAGACCTAACCCATTGCTGTAACCACATATTTCCCATGACAAAACCCACCTAGCCTGCACATCCCTGGACACGATGAGCAATTTAGCATGGTCCATCCACCCAACCCGCACATCTTTAGACAGTGGGAGGAAACCAGTGCACTAAGAGAAAGCCCACACAGACACAGGGAGAATGTGCAAACTCCACATAGACAGTTGCCCAAGGCTGGAATTGAACCCGGGTCACTCATGCTGTGAGGCGGCAGTGCTAAGCATTTTGTCACTGTGCCGCCCTTTAGATTGAACAGTTTTGCAAGGTGTATGATTTACTCATTCACGGATATAAAATATCACATTAAATTCACCAAAACACAATCCCTGGTCATGACAAGCAATACTTGGCACTTGGCGGCAGAGTCAAGGGTCTAGCAGTTATAATTCTTAAAATTCATTCACAGGATGATGTGGGCGTTGCTGGCTAGGCTAACATTTACTGCCCATCCATTATTGGATGAAAGCTTAAAGTTGACCACAGTGCTGAGAATCTGGAGTCACCTGTGATCCAGATGAGATAAGGATGGCAGATCTCCTTCCCTTAAGGGCACCCGTGAACCAGATGGGTTTTTACAACCATCGACATGGCCACCATTGGGCGAGCACTTTGTTCCAGATTTTTTATAGGATGAAATTTCATCATCTGCCATGGTGGGAGTTAAACGCACATTCTGGGAACATCAAACTAGGTTTCAGGGCTATCAGTACAGTGCCATTATCACCATGCTGTAGCTTCCCTAGGGAAAGGATAACTGTATGTAGGAAGGAGGATTAGAATTAGCATTAGCAGACTATTACTAGCCTTTTAGTTTTCTTTTCTTTCTGTCTATTTGTTTGTTTCCTGGCTCACACTGAAGTCTTAAATTTTCACTGAGGGCCTGTTCTATAACTTCCTCTGCATTCCTTTTCACATCTGGCTTTGCTTTTCAAATGTTTCCCTTTTACAAGTTACGGTGAGAATCAGAGGGTGGGATTCTTTTTGAAGGGTTAGTGTGGACTCAGTGGGCCAAACGGCCTGCTTCCACACTGTAGGACTTCTATGAACCCCCGTGATTTTAGATCCTTCAGCCCAAATACAACTGATCCGTGCAAGTCCCCAGGTTTCAGATGAGCTGATTTCAGCTGTGGCTCCAGCAGAAACCTACTTAAAGTTTAAGGGAAGCCAGCTAGGGACTACTACCCTGCTAGAGATGAAGGCCCCTATTCAGTCCACACATTAATAACAGGCACCCTTATTATCTCAACATGAGTATAGACAGTTTCCTGCATAATTTTTTTTTTGCAACTGCAGAGAAGCAGTGAGAAAAGTCAAAATTTCAATGTTTGGTTGGTTACTTTCTCTGTAAAGTTTGTACAGATCTGACTGACAACCACTGCACATACTTATAGATGAATGTTTGAGGAATAAAATACATTTTTGAAATTTAAAAAAATGGTGACTTGGGTGAGGCATTGATGACACTGCGTGCATAAGGCAGCTCCTACAAGAAAAGCTAGGGGTAAAAAGGAATGAAACTTCTGGTGTGAAAATTAGCTGTTTCGATGAGCACAATCTGATATGAGGGTGCCACATACTGCAGTTTCAATACAAAGAGTTGATCATTTGGTATGATACGAGCAGAACATTACCAGCATTGTGAAACTTTGGAATTCTGCACTGCAGAGACTTGTAGAAGCTCCATCATTAAGGCCGGAATGGTCAGATTTATAGGTTCTCAAAAAAAAAAGGAACATGGAGAACAGGTAGGAAAAGGAACTTGAACTAACAGTAATTGTCTTGAAGGACAGTACAGTCTATTCCTGCTCTTGTTTTTATGGTCTGAGAAACTCTTCAGCAACATTATGAATTGCAGCATCAAACTGAACCTACACATTATTCCTGTTCTCGATGCATGACAGGCAGACCATCTCATTTTGAGACTGCCCAGAAGTAGATAGCTTTGATCAGAGAGAGACTGCAGGGGAAAAAAAAACTTTTGTATGTATCCTTACCCCCACTTGAAATAGGTTACAAATGAGATCAATAGTTCCGTGCTGCTAGAGACTTCATCAACATGGAAGTAAAAGTGATTGTGCTCTCTGTAGAGGATACAATATTTTAACGACTTTGACTGAATTGGTGGAATTCCATTCTATTCCATTGAAACTTGACTTGTATTTTTGGGATCAATTTCCTGTACACTTTTGCTGGATGGGGCCTACGATCACAACATCAATAAAACTGTTTTTATTCTGCAGGAAGAAAATGGCACTCTGCTCAGTCATACTAGATTGAAGTTAAAGTAGAGGTAAGTTGCTGGGTGGATTAGAATGGAGCTCTGCTTTCAGTCGAACCACATGTGTACCTGAATGCTGGTTACTGATGCTTGTTGCTTGAAATGAGAAGATGCTATTATCATTTTAATACCATGATAAATAACTTCTGTGCTTTGCAGATCCAAAAACAGAGCTTTTCAATTGAAATTCACAGAATGACTGCTGTGTATGGCTATGATTCAGCATGGCGAATTAGTGAGCTCCGCAATGTAAGTTAAGTAAAGAAGAGAGAGAGGCAGTTTGAAGAACAGACCCTAGTGGGAAGCAGTTTATGTTGCACGTTATCCATTAAACGTTTGATCCAATGGCAATACCGAAACCTGGAAGAAATGAACAAGCATCACATAAGTTGCCGAGTTTCTTTTTTCTGTGTAGGCAAAGTAGAAGCTGATTCAGATGTGGTGCATGAACAATCATATGCACTGATGTTAACACCACATTTACATTGGCCAAGCTTCCTGTTTGAATTAGATTGCTGCTCATGATTAGAGAGATTGCAACATTTCTTTCTGAGTCACACAAACTTCTGCAGCTTTGATCGAAATCTTCTGCCCTTCCTCAACTCATTGTCAGGCCTTCCTTTGACATCCTGCATCATTGTGAATGAAACTTATTGTTTTACTTTTTTTTGTGAATTACTTCCACAGCTATTCCCTTGGTAGCAAATTCACTCTGCTGCTACCTCAAAGTGGTTTTTACAAGACTGCTATCAATCTCATGTAAATATTGCTACCACAAGGTTGCACCAGCAGCATGGTCATACAGCGAACAAAACCTACACCAAGGTCCATATAGATTTGCAGCCTTTATGGTGGCAAAATTAAAATGACTGAGGAAACAAATGGTAATGTATTCTTGTTGTGCATGATATTATACACTTGGTGACAACCAGTTCAACCTAACTCTAAGGTGATTGTTCATGGCTCCAGTGATCCACAACTCCACAGTGTTTCTAATGTAGGCCCAAGGCAGAATCCATGGACTCAGAAGCAACTTTGCTTGTTAAATAAAATACTTCAGACTCCATTCGGGTCAAACTTTTACAATAAAAGCTAACTTTTAAATCTTAAACAGAAAATACTAATTTTGTGGTGAATTTCAATTCAGAAACAAAACAAAGAGACAATGCTAGTCAGTCACAAGATAATTTCAGTCAGATTGTAGGAACATTCCTGATCTCTGCAAACACACAGACTAGTTAATTTATACTTAATGAGAGTGGTGCGTCCAAAATAGGTTTTGAGATTCCTCCAGAATTTGGTTTCTGTTCTGTTTGGAATGGTCATGTCTGAGGAATGATGAGATTCATGCCCATCACAGGACCCTGATATCAATAACAGAAATTATACCAGTCTAGATTGAGTGCGTGAAAAGGGAAGTCTCAGACAGCACACTAAACAGCTGGATTTGATAACCTATGCAAATAAAGCAATCCTATACTTACGGGGAAATAATGACCAAGTGGTATTATCGTTTGACTATTAATCCAGGGAATTTAGGTTCAAATCATGGCAGATGGTGGAATTTGATTTAGTTTCCAGTTTTAAAAATCTTGAACTAGAATCTAATGATGACCATGAATCCATTGTCAATTGTCTGACAACCCCATCTGATTCACTAATGTCCTTTGGGGAAGGAAACTGCCGTCACTACCTGGTCTGGTCTATTAGTGATTCCAGACACACAATAATGGGATTGACTGTTAATCTGTCCTCTGGGCAATTATGGACAGGCAATAAATGCTGACTCAGTCACAGATGCCTTCATCTCATGAATAAATAAAAACTTAATGGTGAGGAGCTCTCAATTTCAGGGGAAGTTAATGTGCAGATACTAAAGCCCAAGACAATCCAGACTGCACTCTCAACGTGTAGGCAGCAATATTGCCTTAAAGCACAAGACAATGAGATGCCATAGAAACATAAAATCTAGCATTAGGAGTAGGCCATTCAGCCCTTTGAGTCTGCTCTGTCTTTTAATATGATCTTGGCTGGTCTTTTATTTCCAGCCATAAAATACCATATGGCTTTTATATGGTCATATCCCCATACTCCTTGTTGACTTTAAAATCTGAAAAATAAACTTCCTTTTTCCTCAATATACCTACTGACTTGACCTCCACAACCTTGTGGTAGAGATTACCACCAATTCACTAACCTTCAAGTGAAGAAATGTTTCCTCATGTCAGGGCTCAATGGTTTATGTCATATCTTGAGACTGTTTCTCCTGGTTCTAGATTACTCAACCAGGGAAAACATCCTCCCTGCATCTGCCCTGTTGGAACTGTGTATGTTTTCAGTCAGAAACCCTCTCATCTTTCTAAACTCTAGTGAATATAGGCCCAGTCAAACCAATGTCTCCTCCTAGCACAGTCCAGCCATCCTAGGTATTAGTCTCGTGAACATTCACTGCATTTCCTCTACAGCAAGTCCATCTTTTCTTGTGTAGGGAGTCCAAAACTTCTCATGATACTACAGATGTGGTTTTAGCAAGATCCTGTAAAACTGCAATAAGACATCCCTACCTCTGAACTCAAATCCTCTTGCAATGGAGATTAATATAACATTTGCTTTCCTTGTTGCTTGTTGATTTGCACACTTGCACAGTGACTGGTCTACAAGGAGACCTTTTTTTTGTACATCCAAACCTCCCAATCAATCACCAGCTAAATAATCCTCTATCATTCTAGTTTTGCACAATTTAGCCACATTTCATTGCCTCGACTTTGAGAGATTCTTTATAAAATGACAGAAGCATTTCTGGCATATTTATTTCTCCATTCCCTACATGACAAGTTTTTATAAAAAGGATAAAAATGGTTGATGGAATATTCCCTTTTTTATGTTAACAGCTTGGAATTTAAACTTGGGTAAGTGATGCTTCAGTTAGACAGAGGACTAGTCACGGCCCATCTGCAGCAGTGTGGTGCAATGGAGGGCAGTGCATGCCTTAGTTTTGTCAGCAATTCTCCAGATTCATCTGAGGTTTTAAAATGTTAAACCTCAAGGACAGGTTGATGTTGGGTTTGGAATTATACCAAGGTTGAATTTAGAAGATTGATCAACCTGATATTTTCTGAATAATAAAATGATTTGGTACATCAGAGACACAGAAATTCATTCCTCTGCTTGGAATCCAAAACAAAAGGGAATGAGAGCTGGGCTATTCAGGAAGGGAATTGGGAAGGATTCTCTCCCACAGAAGGTTGTGAATATTGGGTTAATTGAAATGTTGATCACAGAGGCCAAAGAGCCCCTCTCCATCACAAACACACCTGCATTTTGTCCCATTTGTCCCCCCTGATGAAGCTTGGCATTCTGGAACAAATGTGTACTCCAAGGGGAGTCTACAGACAGGGACATATTAATAAGGCAGCATGTTGAACGGCCATTTTTTTCTCATCAAGTTGGTGTACTACCTCCTGACCTGATAACAATTATCATCCAGTCTATCCCAAAACAAAATCATTGTGCCATCCCTCAGTCAATCTCCTAGCTCCCTGCTCCTGAGAACAGCAAACACCAACCCACTGGGCACCCTGACCTTGGAACCAGTTTGGGTGATTTTAAACTCTGCTTGAGCAGCAGCCAGTGGGTGAGGATGGCATTTTAGGGAGGAGGAGGCTGCTGGTCAAAGGCAATGAAACAGTAGGTGGTGCACCAAGGAGGGTCTCGAGGAGGTTTTGGGAGAGCCCTTGGGGCAGGGTCCACCTAAAACTTTCTTGTTAGGCCTAAAGAAGAAAGCTCTGAAGAGTTCACTGCACCAGTGCTCATCAGCACTTCTCCACACTCATTCCATGTGTAAAAGAATAAATGTTGGAATAAATTTCTTGAAGGGGCCTCTTGATTGTCTGCCATAACTTGGACAGATTGGCTAATGCCATAAACTTTCCAATAAGAATAAGTGAGTAGTTTTTAAGAGATTGCATCCAGAGAGCAATAGCCTGGTGACTCCCTTGAACAGTGAGTATTGAGTCAGTCAGAGTTGACTTCTGCTCAACAACAAAAGGCAAAGATGGGAATACAAGTTCGAGCTCCATTTTAGAAGAGATGTAGAGGGAGGGTGCAAGAATGGTGCAAATGTCTGTCAATAACTAACTGAACAGGAATGGATAAACAGCTAGCCAGGAGAGTTCCCCTTGGCTTCCAAATAGAAGTGTGACTTGCTTTGATACTGCTTCTTGAATTTGGAGTGATATGAATTAAAGCAAAGGTACCAGATAATTTACTCTAAATGCCAATCTGCTCATTCACTTGTCAACGACTTATTTTTGATTTACGTTTTTCCTCACTCACAAAGAAGTAAATCTGTCTGCATTTCAGAAGATTGACGAATATCTAGTTCATTTGACAATAGTTTCAGCATCGGAGTCTCCTGGGTCAGACTATCACTAGATTAAAAGTTGGATAGAAGAGGTAAACTCCTGATAATAGGGGAAATGGGATCCACTAATGGGAGGAACTGGTGATGCTGCATATGAAAACATTTTGACCATAACTGTCAAACATTGTAACAGGTATCTATAACTAGAAACCAACTACATGTAGTTTAAGCAGTAAGTTGCTGTTATAGTTGCCTGCTTTATTTCAAAGGCTGTCAGAATTATTTGCATTACGCCTCCCACACAGATGTATGGAACCATGTTTCATTTAAATTGATTCGTCACTACCTGATTGTCGACTGGACTTCATCCAGTATTCTAAAAGGACTTCTTTTGACGTTGCAAGGCCCATATACATGCATTGCAGGCAAACTAGTTAAAAATACTAGCAACTTCCAATATTTCACAGTGGAAAATGACGCAAGGTGTGACCAAGCCCTGATCAGGGAAGCTGAGACTCCAGAAACTAAATCTAAACATATACAGAAATCAATCTTCTGGAACTTGTGCTGACTTTTCATCATTTCAGCTTTTCAGTAATTTAAGTGTCACTTTGTTGCAAAGCATGACTCACAGCAGTTGTCTTTTGTAATTACACACTATATCTGGCAGTTCCAAATTAGAAATTGTACAGAAGCAGTCAACATACTGGCAGACTGAGTGGGTTTATATTGCTTAGCTTCCTGAGGGATATGTGTCTACACTGGGGGGAGTCATTAAACAACACAGTGAAAATGGAACTACCAACTGATGCATAGCATCTAATGTAATCACACAGGGTAAATTAACAAAGAGGTAGACATCACTATATTAATATGACGATTAAAAAGGGAGACATTTGACGAGATCCAAACGGTCAGTTCTGTGTTGGTTTCTGTTCTGATTGTAAAGCATGTGTGTATAAATGTCCTCCCTGGCTTGCTGAAGTCATATAAACCCTTCCACTGGCCAGTGTTGTGAAATCCTAGATTGTGTTTCATGTGTCGTTGTGTGTCCAATTTTCAGTTTTAGGAGTTAAGAATTTAACAGGAGAAAATGGGATAAATGCATTTAAACAATCATGAAATCATTAAGAGCTAGGATGGTAAGCTAATTAAAATGAAGGGATTTGAGGATTGCCAGAATATTGCATTAAGTGGCAGTTCAGGAAGTTACTCATGCTTGTTCAATTAAGTCAGAATAAATTATTTTGACAATTACAGCTATAATTGTATAAAAGCTGTAAAACCCATTTACTTCAGCAGATCAAAGAATACATTGTAAATGAGGGACATTAAACACTAAAGTCAGGTTAAGGGCTGCCCAGACTAGGCTATATTTATATCATACCTTCAGTGTGGAAGCAAGCCATTCAGCCCATTGAATATCCCACCCAGACAGATCCCCCACCCTACCCCTGTAACCCTGCATTTCTTATTATCTATCTAATATCCCTGAACACTATGGGCAATTTCCCACAGCCAATCTACCTAGCCTGTACATCTGTGGACTGTGGGAAGAAACCGGAGAACCCACAGGGAACCCACACAGATACGGGGAGAACGTGCAAACTCCACACAGACAGTCACCCGAGGCTGGAATCAAACCCACGACTATGGCGCCGCAAGGCACTTGTGCTATCCACTATGCCACCCTGTCTCAGAGATAGATGAAACTTAAGTAAGTTCACTGGTTTCGATTTATTTGTGTTTGCATTTGCTGAAAGAGGTTTATTACAGTTTGTGGCTAGGAGTGTGCTGGTTCCAGGCATCACAAGTTGTTATTAGGTCTCAGAACAGTTCCCAGAAAATGGTGGCTCCATAAGGAGGTAAAAGGTTGGGGTTTCTAAGAAGAAGTTCTTGTAGCCATTGATAATGTTGTGTAATTGAGAGTAGAGTGAATGAGGCCCACATGCAATATCTGTAAGCTGCAACTGAAAAAAGATCAGAACTTAACAGGAATTGAAGTTCTGTTGCTTGATGGAAGTTGTAATTGTGTTGGTAATGAGACACTTGGAAAAGGTCTCATGGCCAGAACTCTGAACTACAAAGATTAGAGCAATTGTTCAGCCAATCCAAATCAGGGAGTCCTTTGAAGGAGTTAGAAAGACGGATCTTTGACAGTAAATCCGTAGAATCCTTTGTAAAGATGAAAAATCTTTTAAATGAGATTTGGCAACCCACACTGTCACAAACACCATAGTAGGATCTGTTTTAACTCCATTAGCCACTTGAAGTACAGTCTGTGGGGTATTTGACCAGAGTTTTTTGTTAACCCTTATTTACTTCGTTTCAATCCTAAATGTTAGACTCTAAGCTCTCTCTCTATGTATGTATGGTTCAGAATCAATACCTTACCTCTTCAATATCTAGTCATTACTTATTGTATGTTTTGTTGATTTTTGTAAAACAAAGACATTTTATAATAACATTTGAATTCAACCCTGGAATTCTGCTGTTCATTTTTCTCACCCCTGTTCTTCCACAAGAATGTAGTCTATTGAACCAGATCAAAACGTACACCCTGTCCAATATTCTCATAACTGGGATCATAACACCAGGGATAGTGGGTATGTCAGCAATACCATTACATTATTGCAGGCTATTTAAAGTGGTTAAAAGGACATCTGGGAAGAGAATTTTTGTCCCTCATTCTGTGTAATCACTGACCCTGCTTCTGTGACTGTTACCATTTCCTAAGTACAGTACTTGGTTGCACACCAAGCACAATTTACTGAGTCAGAATATAAATTAGGAATGATGGTGAAATGTGCAGCATGGCTGTCAATACTCAACTGAAGCTGATACCAACATGTGCAGAAAAACACAGAAATCCAGAGGTTGTCAGTGATCTAATGATTCTTTCAGTCACTCCCTCCCCCCGTGAGACTGCAATCAAATAGAAACAATTAAATTGATGAGGATTTCCTTTTATGCTATTAGTCTTACTGTGAAACCCGTTGAAAAGGTTACATGTTGAATGAGATGTTACTGGGATGATAATGACATACATAGAACATAATATTTGCCAAACACCACACCACTCGTAAAAAAATGCATTTCATCTTTGAAAAAGTATTGAATTTCTCCACTATGATTTTTAGGGTTTTCAATAAAGAATATATAAATGATATTTCAGCTTCAATACAATTCCATGTGCCATTACCACTCATTTCACTCTTTCTAAAAGAGTTAATGAAATTGAAAAATGCAGTGATTTTCTGCTTTGCTGAAATATTGTCAGATAAGATCACCTGTTGGATGTCTAGTGACCTCCTTGATTTAGCACCAGATTCAGACTGAAATTTGGAAAGGGTATGTCCACGCCCACGACTTTTATTCGCTGCTTTTTTGGCAGCGCGGGCCAGCACATAAGTGCTTACTGTGAAATCAGGGCCTTTTTGCCTCAGAAAATACAGGCAATCTGTGTAGTTACTGGAACATGGATTTTTCAAAAAAAGAAAACCCTGTTATAATTAAAGATTGCCCCGTCATATGTGTTAGTATTTCATGTTTTTAATGTTAACTCAATCTTTCAGCATCTCTGTTCTGGGGTTTACTTTCTTTTAATCTTCATGCTCAGCTGCTTTATGGAAAGGCACTCAGGCCATTTTATTTTGAAAATAAATCTTCTCAACTAAGTATTAGTATGAGAATTAGTGGGTGAAATCAGCTGTTTAAAAGGAGAAAAACTTGGTTCAGCGGGGTAGTGTGGTCTGTACAGTTTCATCAGTGAATAGACCTTTCTCATGACACTGGATATATCAGAATGATCAGAAACGGAGTGGTTAGTAGGTATTCCAGCAATACTAGAAAGCATTCTCAGAAACATGGCCTATGGGGTGGAAAATAGTGAACACCACTGACACAAGATCCTGAAGTAAAATAATGTCCCATTGTGGTATCTTGTGCTAACATGTCAAACACAAACAGAATTAAAAGTTCAGCAAAAAGCTATTCAGTGCCTGGTCATTTGATCTCACTTGATAAATGGGGGTGAATACCTTATTTGGTAATCCCACAAAAATACGCAAGATAGATACTGCAATGGAGTTCAAAAAAATTCAAAAACTACAATCACGCCACATACTATTCTGATCTCTTTTAACACCTACCTATTCAGTCAAGCGTCCTCATTGAAACTCCACATGAAATACATTATTCAACATGAATCACTAATGGCACAAAAAATGGCAGCCTTTGACTGATTTTCCTCCTTTTCACCCCAGGGATACTAAGGATACTTTTGAGCAGCCCTTTCACAATCCTGAGTTGATATTGTCGGACTCAACACAGACTCTCGGTTGGTACTCAACCTTAGTGAGTACCACAGGGCAAATCATTCACTCAATCTGAAAATATAACAGTGTTTTCTTTTTGTAAGTTGCGAGCTTATAAAATTGCAGAAAGTAGGAAAACTTAATTCCAACTTGGGAATTGGGATGTTTCCTTACTGGAGGACCCTGTGTAATTTCACATGCCAAACTGATAAAACTTGGATTTCCCCAGACAGGAAACTGTTCATAAATTGGCATTATAAATTAATGAGTGCTGTCTCTGATGCAGATAAACGATGTGCGTCACTGTTTATAAGTCTCTTGATGGGAAATAACACAGGGCTTTTCATTACCTCAGCTACATAACAGAAGTGACTACATTTCAAACACATTCCATTATGTGTGAAGCAACTGGGAAGTCTTGTGTGATGGAATAACTCATATTACAAATGAAAGGTTTGCAACATCTTGTTGCACTAAAATCAAGCAAATGATCCAAGTTAACCAGTTAACATTTATTATTAGAAGTATCCAATTCTTCTTGTTAAGATGTGAAATAAACAGTCTGGTCTAGTTCTGTCCCTCCCCACTTACGTTCATCATTTTTCAGATACTTTACATCAGTCTTGGAATTTCCAGTTTGTGGGCTCCAGCTGACTCTTCTTGACTGTGGATGTGCAATCCCGTTATCAGTTCCCCCCATCAGAATGGAAAGAAGTTCTGAATCAACTCCATCCTCCAATAGCCTCCTCTGCCTGGCTGAGCTCGTTCTCACACTGAACGACTTATCTTTTAACTCCTCTCACTTTCTTCAGGTCAAAGGGGTGGCCAAGGGTACCCGCATAGACTCCAGTTGTGCTTGTCTCTTTGTGGGGTATGTGGAACATTCCATTGTTCAGTCATACTCTGGCCCCCCACTCACAACTCCTTTTCCAGTACATCGATGACATCAATTGGTACTGCAAACCCACCAACTCCCACAGTTACCTAGGCTGTACATCCTCATAGCCTGCTTCCTGTAAAGGCCTTCATCCTATTATGCCAGTTCCTCTGTCTCTGCTGTATCTATACTGATGATGCCAACTTCCACAAGGCAGTCTGAGATATGTCCAATGGTTTCCGCTATCAAGGATTCCGCACTACCATGGTCAACAGTGTCCAAACCATTTCCTGCCCTCACTCCTTCCATTCCTTTTCACAGGAACGATCGGGTATCCTTAGTTCTCACTTTTCTCATCTCTGAGTCAAAAGGATCATCACATCCGACCAGCTCCAGTGGGGTGCCACCAGCAGGCAGATATTCCCCTCCCATCCTTCATCAGTATTCCAGGTATTTCAGGGACCATTCTCTCCTGGACACTATCATGGTCTTCTCCTCCATTTCCAACATCTCTTCATACCTCCATAGCACCTTCCCCTGCAATCCCCTGTAGAAGGTGGAACACTTGCCCATTTCCCTCCTCCCTCCTCACTAGCAAAGGCCTCAGACACATCTTGCAGATGAAGCAAGCAACTTATTCAATCTAGTTTACTATCTTCACAATGTGATCTTGTCTCTAGTGTGGAGACAATCTCCAGTTTGCGTGACCACTTTGTTGAACACCTTGACGCTATCCGTAAAGATGATCCCAAACTTCCAGTGCCTACAACTTCAACACATAACCTCGACCCCCATGCCAACATTTCAGTCTCAGGCTTGCTGCAGTGCTCCAGAGGCATCTCAACAAAATGAAAGAACAACACCCCGACAGCCTTCAGAACTCAACATCAGGTTTAACCATCTTAGAATGTGAATGCGCCCCTCCTTGTTTATTCCCCACTCCACACCCCCAGGTCCTATCCTGCATTGTTAAGAAGGCATACAGTGTGTTAGCTTTAATTAGTAGAGGAGTTGAGTTTCAGAGCCACAAGGTCATGCTGCAGCAGTACAAAACTCTGGTGGGGTCCCACCTGGTGTATTGTGTACATTTCTGGTCACCGCATTATAGGAAGGATGTGGAAGCTTTGGAAAGGGTGCAGAGGAGATTTATCAGGATGTTGCCTGGTATGGAGGGAAGGTCTTATGAGGGAAAGCTGAGGGACTACAGGCTGTTTTCGTTAGAGAGAAGAAGATTGAGAGGTGTCTTAATTGAGACATATAAGATAATCAGAAGGTTAGATGGGGTGGACAGTGACAGCCTTTTTCCTCAGATGGTGAAGACTAGCACAAGGAGACAAAGCTTTAAATTGAGGGGTGATAGATATAGGACTGATATCAGAGATAGTTTCTTTAGTCAGAGTAGTAGGGGCATGGAATGCTCTGCCTGCAACTGCAGTAGACTCGCCAACGTAAAGGACATTCAAATGGTCATTGGATAGACATATGGATGAAAATAAAATAGTGTAGGAAAGATAGGCTTCAGATTGATTCTACAGGTCAGTGCAACATCGAGAGCCAAAGGGTCTATACTGTGCTGTAATGTTCTACGTTCTATGGGTGTTCTCAACACCTCCAACCTATTTTCACCATTCACAGCCCCCATTATCACCTCTTCAACTTCTCTTCTTCCCTGGTTTCCTAGCAACAATCCCTTCCTCTGCTTTCTTTCTTACCCCTCTCATTATCTATCTGTCTCACTCCTCCCTCTCGCCCACCACTGTCATCAGCATAAATTCCTAACTGTGTTCAGTTCTGTTGAAGGGGATCATTGGATTCAAAATGTTAACTCTGTCTATCCCTCCACAGCTGCCGAGTTTCACCAGCCCTTTCTGTTTTTCTTTGTTTCAGATCTCCACCATCTATAGTTCTTTGTTTTAACCAGACCTGACCCCATTGGATCTACAAAGGAATTTCAAGAAGTCCCAGAGATGATTAGTTCCTGTCATTAGGCCTCAGTATTTTGTTCCTCACAGGTAAATGGCTGCCAGTTACTTTAAACCAAGGCCCTGTATTTGCATTTCAGAATAACACTGAGAATACCAGTGGCCCCGTGAAACATTTCATTCAATAGCTGAGTCCTTCAAGCCAGGGAGAACCCTTTTCAAATCTTCTGCTGCTGAATTTAGTTCATTATTTTTCCTTTCCCCTCCCGCATTTGTCTTTTCCCTTATTCGTCAGTTTAACAACATGAGGTCTTAGCGAAGCCAATCACTGTCCTCTTTCTCCAGCCTCACCAAATCCCAAGCCCAGTCAGGAGCTGGAACAACATTGCCCTTGCTTCTAGTAGAACAAGAATCATTAATGACATTTTATGGCACCAATACAACATGAGGAGGATGTGACAAAAGCTCAGCAGGTCTGGCAGCATCTGTGAAGAGAAATTAGAATTAACGTTTCGGATCCAGTGACCCTTCCTCAGGGCTGGTCACTGGCCCTGAAATGTTAACTCTGATTTCTCACCACAGATGCTGCTGGACCTGCTGAACTTTTCCAGCAACTGCTGTCTTTGTTTCTGATTTACAGCATTTGCAGTTCTTTCAATTTTGATGAGGAGGATGTGTCTTGCTTAGGTGGATAATGCATGATTCAGAATAACACCAATAGCCTGGGTTCAGTTCACACTGCCTCTGAGCTCTGCCCCTGCAAATGGAAGCCACTGGCCAACCAAAACGGATAGAAATTGCTAAGAGTATGGTGCTGGATGAAAAGTCGGCAGACAATGAACTAAATATGTACCCTCAGACACAGCAAGTATGACTGAATGAATTAATACAATGTGAACTAGGGAAATAATTTAAAATAAAGTAATCCATTATCATAAAATTACCCCAATGGAAGCATCCACAAAACCTAAGAATTTGATTAAATATCACAATATTTAGTAGGACAACTGCAGTTTAATTGCTTATTTCCCAACTCAGTTGGCACAATATGGTCATATGAAAAAAGAACTTCCAATTAATTCCTTATGAACAATATTAAGTAGGGATATAACTACCATAAAGTAGCATCATGCATCTACTAACACATTCAACTTTAGTTCAAACAAAGACAGGTAATCTTGAAATGTAGAAGGAAATTTAATTGAAAGCAGAAATATGTTTCAATGGACTTGAAAGCCTGATGTTAATGATTAATCAAAACGGAAAGGTACAATACCTAGCTCTTCCTCCATAGTGGTGGAGCTTTGATTGTTGGAACTGGTAACTCCAAGTACTCGGTTGAATAAAATCGAAAAAGCACTACCCCAAACACCTAGCAATATAAGAGGCAGAAAAGATGAAAGTGAATGTATGTGTTGGTACACAAGATTTTAAACTTCCCAGTGTCAATGTTTGTGGGTGTGAGTGTGTGTGTGGGGGTGAGTGTGCGTGGGGTGTGGCAGTGTGTTTGGGGGATGTGAGTGTGTGTGGGGGGTGTGAGCATGTGTGGGGAGTGTGAGTGGGTGTGGGGTGTGAGTGTGTGTGGGTGTGTGGGTCTGTGTGTGTGGGTGTGTGCGTGGGGGGTGTGACTGTGTGTGGGATGTGAATGTGTATTGGGGGTATGAGTGCGCGTACAGGGTGTGAGTGTGTGTGTGTACGGGGAGTGTGTGTGGAATGGGAGTGTGTGGGTGTGTGGGATGTGAGTGTGTATGGGGGGTGAGTGTGGGTAGGGTGTGTGTGTGTGGAGGATGTGAGTGTGTGTGGCGTGTGAGTGTGTGTGAGGGGTGAGAGTGTGTGGGGTTGTGAATGTGTGTGTGTGTGGGGTGTGAGTGTGGGGTGTGAGAGTGTGTAGGGGGTGTGAGTGTGTGTGTGGGATGTGAGTGGGGAGTGTGAATGTGTAGGGTGTTGAGTGTGTGTGGGGGGATGTGAATGTACATGGGGGTGTGTGAGAGTGTGTGTGTGTGTGTGGGGTGTGAGTGTGTGTGGGGTGTGAGTGTGTGTGGGGTGAGAGTGTGTGGGGGGGGTGAGAGTGTGTGTGGGGAGTGTGAGTGTGTGTGGGGAGTGTGAGTGTGTGTGGGGAGTGAGAGTGTGAGGCTTCATTAGATTGGGCTGGTAGGTCTGACCACTGTCCTTCCTGCTCTGGCTCAGTCCAGGTAGAGGCATAAAGGCAGTGGTATTCAGGCACACCATCATACTGTTTAATTCAATGCCCTTCTCACTTCCAAATATGTCACTAGAGGAGGGGCCTTAAAATCCCACCTTGTTTAATGTAAACAGAACATGACCCAGAAAGCCAGTTTAGCTGAGTTTTATGATCAAACATACCCATTAAGAAATGAAGTGGATTCTCATCATATCTCTTCACCACTGTTCCCATAAAGAATTTGCTGCCAAAGATTGCAGGGTGCATGAAGGTCCCGTATTTTGCCATTCCAATCTCATATGGACTGAACTCCACCCAATCTATAAACGAGAGAGAGATAAAGTCGAGAAAGGAAGGCAGAGTCAGTGTGAATGATTGTCTGTTTGTAAAAAAGAATATCACTGATTCATAAATTCCAAGTACTCCATTTCGAGTCACAATTATACTGCAAGGCAACTACAAATTTTTCCCTGACGTATGGGAGAATATGTCTGACGTCAGAGTGTACTAGCTTTGTGGTCACACTGGTATGTTGTATCAAGTCTCAGGGTCACATTCAAATTAACAGCCAGGTTCCCATGAGTTTGCATGTGTCTCTAGTCTTTGACACTGACCAAGTTCATCTTTTGAGTGCAAGTTCATCTTTCAAAAGACCTCTTTCTAAAATCTGCAGCCTGAAAAACATTAACGTTAACAAATTAGAAATCAAAGTTCAAATCTCAAAATTGCTGCAGCTTCAGCAACTGGCTTCCCAGGTGTTGAGGGGAACCTGTGACGCACAAACCATAGTTTGGGTATTCCTGTTCTGTTGGGTTTAAAGTCAGAGTCTTGAACCTCTAATGTATTTCTGCTCAGCCACTAACTTTCTCCAGCTTTTAAACTATATAATTGGTTTGCATCCAGATTTTCAAACGATTTGGTGTGACAAGTCTTCACTGATAACATCTGTCTCTCTGCTAGTTAACATTCCAAGGAACATTCATCATCTGCAGGCATGGGTTCCCTCTTCCAAACTCAGAAGGAAGTCCTGTCTCAGAGGGTGACCAACCACACTGATTGGCCAGCAGTGCTATAGTACTGACAGCACCACCATGAGTGGTGACCGCTGCTGGTATTACAAGCAGTCCCACCAGTCAAAGACTCAGAGGCAGGATGCAGGGAAGTGCCATGGGGGGTATTGCATCAAGGATGAGACCGCAGGCCCCTGTGTGGGAGGTGAGAAAAATAGGTTTGGGAGTTTTGATGGAGAAGCCTAGGTGGGGAGAATCCCAGTCAGGATAGTACCCACTTTTCTTCCCTGAAGGCCAGGCATGAGATTGTCTGAGAAGCCTCCACTGGAATAAGTGCAAGAAGGCCACTGCAGACTCACCTGCCCCTAGCAAAATGGAGGACAGGTTGAAGTTAGTGGGGCACCCTCCCAGCAAGTTCTGCCTTGTAGGCAGAGAGCCGAGATCTATTCACAGATTTAAAAATACAACATCACATTCGTTCAATAAAGTCAGAGCTTGGCTTACAATGATGAAATACATCAAATTACAGCAATTGTTCCCAAATGGTCCCATCATTGAGATGCAAACCAACTGTACAGTTTAAAAGTTTGAAATACACTGATTTAATCATAATAAGAACAAGCCGT
Source organism: Hemiscyllium ocellatum (assembly GCF_020745735.1). Classification (NCBI taxonomy): domain Eukaryota; kingdom Metazoa; phylum Chordata; class Chondrichthyes; order Orectolobiformes; family Hemiscylliidae; genus Hemiscyllium; species Hemiscyllium ocellatum. The sequence goes on from NC_083409.1 coordinate 53,679,306, forward strand.
GCTGATCAGTTACAGTCTGTAGACCAGGAATCAGAGGGAATTCCTGCAACAAAACCAAAAGTTCAAACCTGAGTATTCGCCAAGTGAGCTTCTTCAGTAGGGGGTTGGGGGACAGCGGCACACTGTTTAGGGAAGGTGAGTGGTGTGTGCTGAAGGTAGGATCATTCATTGAGCAGATGTGTTAGTGAAGAAGAGGGGGAGGGCATGTGTGGGACAGGGGAAGTGATGTGTGTCAGGGGAGATGTGTGTGTTGGGGGGGGGGTGGTGGTGCTTTGGGGACATCTCAACATGTTGGCTGGACCTTTAGTCCTGGTAGGAAGTAGAATCATTTGTCTAATCTTTTAAAACAGACTGTATAAATCCTTTTTTTAAAATATTTGCCCTCACTAAAATTTGCTCTGTACCTTTTAATCCTTCGAACATATGTTTATGTGTCACATTAAAATTGATAAACTTTCTAATCAGACTGGTGTGATGCTTGATTAATGATGAAGCAAATTAAAACATTAAAGCTCAAAGGTGACACTGATCCCACTGAATGGCAGAACAAACTCAAGGAGCTGAATGGCCTACTCCTGTTCCAATATTCCTACCTGGATTTCCTTTTCCATGATTAGAGAATGCAAACAAAACATATATCTATAGAGGAGAAACAAGGAAAATGCCCCTCTCCAATAACAAGTTCAGACCAGAATAGGGATGGATTGCTGTTTAATTCTAGATTGTAACTCGTTTTGACCTCCTAACTCTATTGTTGGAATATCTCCATTACATTTATTCCATAAAAGCTTACCGGCAAACATAAGCTCAGACACATCCGGTTTTACATGAAGACAGGTGAACAAGGGCATGGGACAAAGACCATCATTTATTTTATCCTTCATCTCACTCATCTTAGAGTTCATTCTCTGCAACAAATCAAAGAATACATTCTAAAAGCATTTATTACAATCAATAGCTTTCATAGATAAAAAATGAATTCTCTCTTCACCAGGGCTTTGAATGTTACATTCATCTCTTCAGTTCAATCAACTGAACAGAACACCAGGTTCATCCATTTACTCCTGTAACGTCTAGTCTCAGTCAAAACAATGTGTCTCCTGTTCCTGCATCTTCCCCCTTACTGAAATGGATTTTTAAAATTTGTTCATTCATAAGGTATGGGTAATGTTGACTAGGCCAGTATTTATACTGACCTTCCTTATTTGCTCTTGGTGAGTTGCCTTCTTCAGCAGCTGCAATCCATGTGGTGTATGTGCTGCAATCCATAGTGACAATAAAGAACTGGCAGATTTAGTTCCAAGTTAGGATGATGTGTGACCTTTGAGAGGAACTTGCAGGTGGGTGTTGTTCCCATGCATGTGCTGTCCTTGCTTTAGGTAGTAGAGCTGAAAATGTGTTGCTGGAAAGGCGCAGCAGGTCAGGCAGCATCCAAGAAACAGGAGATTTTATGTTTCGGGCATAAGCCCTTCTTCAGGAATGAGGAAAGTGTGTCCAGCAGGCTAAGATAAAAGGTAGGGAGGAGGGTAGGTAGTAGAGCTCAAGTTTGGAAGGTTCTGTTGAAGGAGCCTTTACTAGTTGCTGCAGTAAATCTTGCAGATAGTACATACTGCTACTATTGTGTTAGTGCTGGAGTGCATGAATATTCAAGGTGGTTTACTAGGTGCTGATTAAGCCAGCTGCTTTGTCCTTGATGGCACTGAGTTTCTCAATACTTGTTAGAACTGCATCCATCTAGACAAGAGAGGTGTATTCCCTCACGCTTCTGATATGTTCCTTGTATTGGTAGACAGGCTTTGTGGAGTCAGGGATTATTCATTGCTGAATTCTCAATCTCTGCCCTGCTCTTGTAGCCACAGTGTTTATATGGCTAGTCCAGTTTCAGTTTTGGGTCAATGATAACCCTCAGAGTGTTGAAAATGAGGGATTTAGTTATGTCAAGGGTCGATGGTTAGATTGTTTCTTGGTGGGAATGATGATTGCTTGGCATGAATATTACTTGCCACTTTTCAGCCCAAGCCTGGATTGTCCAGATCTTGCTGCATTTGGTCATGGACTGCTTCAGTAGCTAAGGAATAGCAAATGATGCAGAATTATTGGTGAACATCCTCACATCTGATCTTATGATGGAGAGAAGGTCACTGACGAAGCAGCTGCAGATGGTTATGAATTCCTGCAGAGATGTCCTGGAGCTGAGATGACTGACTTTGATCAACCACAACTGTCTTTCTCTGTGCCAGGGGTGACTCCAACCAGCGGAGAGTTTGCCCCCAGTATCCACTGTATTTAGTTTTGCTCAGGCTCCTTGATGCTACAATTGGTCAAATGTGATCATATGTCAAGTGCAGTCATTCTCGGCTCACCTCTGGAATTTTGCCTTTTTGCCCATGTTGATTGTGGGATTGCTCAGCCCTGTCTTTTACATGTTGCTTCAACCATCTGGCATGAAACAATTCTATATTGTAACTTCATCACTTCGAACACCTCATTTTGGGATGTGCCTTGCTGCTCCTAGCCTCCTAACTGTTTCACACTGTGCTGCTACCTCTGGGGGGTCTGTCCTGTCGGTGGGACAGATCATTCCCAGGGATAGGGATAATGCTATCTGGGACATTGTGATAATCACAAAATCATAACTTATGGACACAGTCAGGCTGTTGCTTGACTCATCTGTGAGACAGCTCTCCCGATGTTGACACTAGCCCCCATACAATAATAAGGAAAATGTTGCTGGGTCTTTGGGACCAAGTTTGTCATTGTTGTTTCTGATATCAAGGCCAATGTTACAGAGTTTATCTATTTGAATTTCTTTTCAAATTTATAACAGCCCAATACAACTAAATGGCTTATTTAGCCATTTCAGAGGGCAGTTAGGAGTTAACAATATTTCTGTGTGGCTGAAGTCACATGTAGGATGGCAGATTCTTTCCCTCAGGAACCAGATTCATTTTAATGATAAATACCAATGGTTTCAGGATCACTATGACCAAGATTTACTTTTTTAAAATTCCATATTTATTAATTGATTCTAATTTCATCTGGACAGAATTTTCATCCATGTCCCAGAGAATTAATACAGGCCTCTAGATTATGAATCCAGTCACATTATCACCTTGTTGCCATTTACCCTGAGTGACAAACATAATATATGAAGAAACCATAGGTATTTCACTCTCACTGGGAATGCAAAAATGAACTTCACTCTTGTCCTTGGTGCCCAATGCTGGAATTATTTAAGGTATTTGTTTCTTTTCCCCCACAGTTGAGCTGACTGCTAATTGTTACTGTTTTGACTTGCTAATGATGTTGGATTACTGAGGGAAATGCAGGATAACACAGAGTTACCGAGGGAGAGTCTTCAGGAAAGAGGACAGAAATAAAGAAAGGGAGAAATTGAGGAAATAAAAATAAATGTTAATCTGTTTCTGCCTGTGTCTGTGCTGCTGAAAGTTAACATTGCCCATTACTTGACTACATGGACTGGACTTTACATTGCACCTGCTCTAAAAGAGCATGTCATCCTTCAAGTGTGTACTTCCTGGATAAATATTTTCATTTTTAAATAAAATCAAGCATGGAGAAGTATGATCGTAAATTTCCAGATAACTTTGCATTCCTGGGTTGGGGGGGGTGGGTGGGTGGGAGGGCGGGGGAGGAAAGGGTTGTCAGGAAACTACACACAGCTAAGTAGTAAGCAAAATATGTTTAGCTATGCAACATTTTCCCATTAATTGGTACATGTCTCATTTTAGTCATGCTTACTAACTCTTCTAGGGATCACGATTGACATTGTGACTATTCAAGTTCTAAACATGTTAAAAGGGCAAATGATTGAAAAAGAAATATAACCACAAATAGATTGTGAGTGTTCTAGAGATTGAGGAGCAGGGTAACTCTGGCACAAATGGCCAACAAAGCCTTAGCTTGAATTAGACCATGAAACAGTACACAAGAAGCACTAAATGCAGGGAGGACAGATTAACTTAATCCCTCCCTGGAAACACTCAACCACAAACAATAATATCTTTGTAAACTAACCAGTCAAGTAAACTGCCTCTGGAGGCTATCTTTTAGATGCACTTCAGAAAAAGTAAATCACCACAAATTGAAACTCTAACAAATCTTTGGTTCCCTTGTTCTTCGATTTAAGCTTTGAAAGGTGAGTGGGTAACTAAAAGACAGATATCCCATGGAACAATTTAAAGAACAGCAGAGAGTTCTTCAATTCTGATCATCAGCCTTTATCTATTACAACAATTAATACATTTCAGGAGTACTTCATTGGTTATAGCGCACGTTAGGGCATGCTGAGGCCATGACAGGCACTGTATAAACATGTGTTTCTTTCTTTCCCTTAACCAATACCATCAAGACAGATTGACTGGTTATTCATCTCATTTGCTGTTAGTGGGATCTTAGTGTACCCAAAACCCTAACCCTACTGCTGCTCTGTGTCAATGGTGACTGCAGTCTATTGGTTGTAACACACTTTGCGCCATTGTCCATTTGTCATGTTTTATCAGGTATACTGGCTGCTCCCACTTTGCCAGTCATCCGGGACTCGGCGATATAAGGTTACTAACCTTCAGCATCAATGACCTTGTTTGGGGCAGTCCAAGGCTCTGGTTCTACATGATGACACTGATGAGATGAAACTCCTGGCCAGATTAGGAGTTACAACATGGATTTTGAATTAACTTGCAAATGGATGCTGTCCCCAGCACAGACCAAGCCACCACCCAACTGGCTGATGCTAATATTTTTACCAAGCAGCATTCCCTGGCAGCCAGTGTTATTAGGATGTCCTTCTCCTGACTGTATTCGGCTCTATCCTGACTCAGTGTTGCTCCCCCTACAAACCACTTGCATCAGACTGATCCAATCATTGACTGGTTCCCTTGTCACTTCTGTCTCTGTTTGGCTATTGTCTGCATTTACACAAAGGCTGAGGTGATGATCTCAGTATAGTGAAGAACTGGAGGTTTAAACCCACATCTTACTACAATATGGGATGAAACCACCATTCCACTAACAGGTGTTCTTGTTCATATTCCATGGTGTAAATAATATAGCTGATTGACTTTCATCATAAATGTTATTATAAGCAGTGCAAATGAATATCAGTCACTGCAACAAAGCCAAGAGTAGAGTTTTCCTGTGAAGGGAAAACAAAGTGTTTGCTTCTGACAGGTAGAAAAGTTCCAGCCATCAACGCTTAGTTTTTACAGACTGATTTGAGTTGCAGAGGAGGACACACTGAATGGATGTGGCCTGGCTCTGGCTCAATGGTCTGACAGGAGGGATGTTGGTGAGGCAGACCTTTCTTTCTATTACCATTGAGGTTATCTCTCAGGAATGCATTCGTAACATAATACACCACAGATTAAACTTCGCGTGATGATAAGATGCAAACTGCACGCAACAATAAAAATGACCAGTCTTCATTTATCTTTGGTCTCTTGGATTGCTCAGATCTTACGTGCGTACTTCAAAATTACACAAATCTGTCTTGACAATCTTAGTTTGACAAATGGTTTTTAGCAATTGTGCAAGTTTGACTGCATAAAATACTTTGATCAGTTTTAGTAAACTAGTTCCTCACTAAGTTGCATTGCTAGAGATTTACTGATGAAAGGGTGGGTGTAATGTCTAATAATAATGATATATCACCATATAATTACAACCCAAGTTATTGCCTTTGGTTTCTTTGTCCCTGTTTGATTATTTAATCAACTATCCCACTATGTTGCTGTTAAAGTGACCTTTGCTCATGTTAAAGACCCTGCTACGTGGGACAACCAATCTGGGTCTGCAGAGAGCGAGCAAGAATGAGAACGAGAGCGAGAGTGTGTGTGTGTGTGTGTGTGTGTGTGTGTGTGTGTTTGTATCATGAGTTTGATATGTTAAGCATTAAATTGGCTTGGAGTCATGTTTGCCACTCAACTGTTGGGACAAATGCAGGAAGGAGGCTGGATGTAGGCAGCAATAGGTCTAATCTAATACACTGGGCAGGAACCATTGCTAAAGATGTCATCCATCCGAGGGATGGGAGAAGATGTAAAGAAAAAGACAGACAGAAAGGAGACCCCTATGGTCGTTTTGCAGATACCTTACTGGAGGCGCAGCTGAAGTTGTTTATTAAGGAATGAAATATCATATTTGCATCAGAAAGCCTGTCAACCTCACTGTGAGGTTATGGCTGGAGGTTACACAAAATGTCAGCAGGAAATGGGTGGTGGAGAAAGACTGGCCACAGTTCTAGAAGTAACACTTCTCAGCTCTAGAAAGATTAGTCTAAAGATAGACTCTCAGATGTTACTGCTCCTGGTCAGCAGAGTTTCAGAAAGACAAGCACTCTAATGTGGGCCCGCTGACATGATAAGTACAGGTAAGAACCCTGACGGGCTCAGAGGCTGGAGTGCAAACAGCAGCAACATTGTGCCTGAAATTCTGTAGGAAATGAAGAAGGGAGCTGTGAGGGAGGGAGTCTTTACTTAACTGCATCTTTCTTCACTTTGTTGGCCTAAGAGAGTTAAATGCCAGAGAGTACACATTGGAAATAAGGCTCTCAAAGCTAGTGCTGATCATGAAGCAATTGAAAACGGATGCATCTGAGACATTACTTTGAGGAACTCTTGCAGTGATGTTCTGGGGCTAAGATGATTGGCATCCAATAACCATAACCACCTTTATGCTTGGTATGAAACACAACCTATGGCCATATCTTTCCATGATTCCCACTGACATTGATTGTGTCAAGCCCTTTTGATGCCACACTTGGGCAAACATTGCCTTGATATCAGGGGCAGTCACTCTACCTTGACTTCTGGAATTGATCTTGTCTGTCCATGTTTGAACCAAGGCTGTAGGGCTCTACAAGGCGAAACTGAGGACTGCAGATGCTGGAAATTAGAATCAAGATTACAGTGGTGCTGGAAAAGCACAGCAGATCAGGCAGCATCTGAGGAGCAGGAAAATCGACGTTTCGGGCAGGAGCATTTCTGACTAAGGGATCCTGCCCGAAACTTCGATTTTCCTGCTCCTCGAATGCTGCCTAATCCTGCTCTGCTTTTCCACTACCACTTTAATCTTGACTGTCGGGCTGTACAGTTTAGTAGCCCTAGCAGAAACCAAGCTGAATGCTGATGAGTAGATTGTGGCTTGACAAGTGCGTACATTATTTTGCTGGTGATTAAGATCACACTAATTAGGTTGTAGCTGGCCAAATTGGGTGTGTTCCATTTTTAGAGGGCAGGACACAATTGGAAAGTTCTCTAAACAGTTGGGTTAATTCCAGTGTCTTACTGGAACAGCTTGGTGGGAGTTTGGGCTGCTTCTAGTGCAGCACAGAATCACAGAATGATTCGGTGCAGAATTAGGTCATTTGGCCCAGTATGTCTGTACTGGCTCTATTATCTGGTGCCAATCTCCTGTCATTTTCTCATATCGCTGCAGCCCATTATGATCCAAAAGCCCTTTTGAATAATTTTATAATTTACAGGACACCTCTCATTCAGCATGAGTGAATATAGTTGTTTTACTATGATTCACAGATGCAACACACAAAGACTTAAAACTTAATTCTCACGGTTTCAATACATAAAATGTAGATTTAATGAATGAGGAATATAATCAGTAACTCTAAACATGATTCATTTTACATTTTGGGAAAGACCTTAGAATTGGCATCATCGTTAGCAGAACAACCTATGGTTTCTGTAGTATTTGATCTTTCATTTAAGTCAGTCCAAACTAAACTGAAAAAAAGTTCCTATTTAACCTTCTGTTTTTTTCGAGAAATACGTTGTAATCGTCAACATGCATTTGGACTGTGTGTTTTGATATTGCGGAATAGGAAATATTCTCAACTTACATTTTGAATCAGCGTTTCACCAATGAGCATCCCAAACACATCAGTAAAGGTGACAGGTTGCCCTGACCTCTTCTTCTTCCACAGTGCCTCAATGTAACGTCTGATCCTCAAAGGGGTCAGCAGGTACATTGGACTATAACTGACACTTTCCATCAGCTCTTTGTTGATTTCGCCGGGTCCTTTTGTTGGGAAGTCAGGGTGAGAATACAATGTTGACATGTACCTGATTGAGAAGGGTGGATGAGAAGGATATGTAAACACAATAATAACACAAAGGCCTTTCAATGTTATCAAGTTCTCATCCATTCACCACTGGCACCAGTGGCAACAACTTCTCTGTCCCCATCTATCCCAAAGAAAGCAAATTGAAAGAAATCTTCAATCCTTCTTCCATAGTATCTGACATGATGTGACAGTGTGCCTTGATGCATTCCTGGGTCATTGGACTTCAGGATCATGGAGTAAAATCACAACATGTGCTTGTCTGTCAGATCTAATAATATAATTGGACTAGATAAAAATAAATGCAAATATAAGAGAGCAGAATTAAAAAGCTAAAGATTCAAAATTAATGTTCATAGCCTCCAGCTTTACCAGCACCAACATGAATTGTCCAACTTACTTGGAGGGCTATGTGCATGAGATGTGAATCCACAAAGGCAAATACAACAACAACTATTTGAAACCTTTGCCTTAGTATTTTATAAATATCTTTTAAATCACCTCTCAGATGCTACCTATCCAGGGTGAAAACTTGCACTTTGAGATCCCTCTCAGTACTTGTCGCCATAGCTAAATTTTAGAAAGTACTTCTGGACATCAGTATACTTGGCCTGTATTGTTCAAAATGGTTCAATGGACCCAGTATGCCTTTAATGTTTTGCCCAGTGGTCAATCTTCATGCATGATCTTAAATGTTGTATACTAATTGGCCTTTTGGCGTGCGGTGCTCATCAACGTATTTTCTATCTATCTTTGTCACATCTCCAAATGTAGCCATTGTAACTTTGATCCACTCAATCCAGTGCCCACTCAAGCCCCGACACATGAACTCAGACTTTGTGCAATAATCTTTGATGTGGTACCTTATCAAATGCTTTTTGCTAATCTAAGTACAGAGTATCAATTGGGTTCCCTTTATCCATAGCACATGCTACTCCTTCAACACGCCTTTAAATAATTCCAACAAAATTGTAAGGCAAAATTTTCCTTTTACAAACCATCCAAACTGCTCTCATTCACCTTGGTTTTTCCAAGTGCCTAGTTATAACCTCCTTAATGTTTGACTTCAATACCATTTCCCACATTGACAGACATCAAGCTAATGGGGTCATTGTTCCTTATGTTCGGACTCCCTACCTTCTTGAATAGAGATGTTACATTTGCTATATTATCATTTGATGGAATGTTTCCAGAATTAATTAATTTTTATAAACTTGACACCAAAACATTTACTGCCTCATAAGCTACCTCTTAAGGTCCTAGTGTGAAGTCCAGGAGGACTCAAAGACTTATCCATTCACTGCTCAATGTGTTCAGTCCTGCTTCCCGACTGATTATAATTTCTTCAAGTTCCTCTCTTCCTTCAACCTCCTGATTTACAGGAATGATGGTCTTAGCTTATTTACTTTAAGATGATCAATACTGCCTTCTATTAATTTCCCTGCTGAGATCAGCTTAAGCTGCATTGAGAAAGGATCAAACCTGTCAAGCTAGATCTTCATGGAGTCAGGGAGACTATGAGGATTTTTAAAAATGAAGGGCAGGATTCAAATCTGGAAACTCCAGCCCATTCCCAGTGCCAGGTCCATTGCGGGAATAAGCATTCCCAAACCCATGCATTTTTTTTTGTGGAGATAGGTGAACTTTTTAAGGATTCACTGTTCACAGTCCCTCAGACGTGTCATTATCCATAGTCAGGATGTGGGAATCTTTTCAAAGATAACATTTTAATCACTTATTCTACCCCCTCCCCATTATAATTTAATGATCCTTCATATCCTCATTGTCAACCCATAGCATTCTAATTCCATAGCTCATTCAAGCATTATACCCTTTATTAGAATGAATGAATGCTATAGTAACAAGGGCATATGTGGAAATGCTGAAAACGTTCAACTTCTCTAAAAAACCTTCTGTTCTTACACTCCTATTAAAGTGTCAATCAACCAAATATTTGAAGTGTCAATAGCAAAAACTATAAGCACTTGACATTTCTTCATCTTGTGGAGTTGAACATTGAGCCAATGGCAAGTTGGTCTTAAGGAAAATGTTTTCAATCAAGATTTGCTTTTCCTGGTGTGCCCTTGTTCAAGAGACTAATGGATATCTGGACTCTTGTGAAGTCTCATTAAGCTTGCCTGTGACAGCTGGCTCAGTGCCAGCATGCAACAGTATTGCACCATCTTGCCAAGCAACTTTTCCTGAGATGGGCATGCTGAGCCAAGAAAACTCCCAACCCCCACTGTCTACCCTTAATATGAGAATCCAGCTTATAATCTCTGATCTGAACATCTTACAATGATTCTTAATATTGACTTTTTACCTCAGGAACAGGGAGGGGCTTGAAGTTTCTAACAGCTTACACAATAAAACTTTATTGATTGGACAATGTTGATAAAGAACTCTTGTTGATGGAACTTACCAAGTGGAACCAGAGAGCCCTGCGACATAAGTTGCACAATCAAAAACTCCAGATTCCATCAATGCCTTCATAACACCAGCAAACCCAACCATCGCTCTAAAGCCTCCTCCTGAACCCAGAATAGCTATTGTTGGTACCTGAAATAGAACAGAGAAATATCACACTCCAGACACCATATGAAGAACAATTCCAGGCTGTTATATTATAAAACCAAGCAGACTTTAACTATGTGATGAAACAACTGACCATCAGTAACTAGATGAGTTTTATTCTGCATTTAAATACTACTCATTACACTTATGATTTAATGTTCATTTTTGTGATATTTGTATATTAATATTTAAGTAAGGAGCTACAGGGAGAGAAGATTCAACTTAGATCTGTGGGAGTTAAAGCATTGCATTAAGTGTCTGTCACGTATTATAGGTGGGACTATCATCTGAGCATCAGCGGTCAGAAGTTCAGATCTTACTTCACAGAGTAGAGCATACCACTCTGCCTGACAGTTCAATGAAGTATTGAAGGAACACAGCACTGTTAAAGGGATTGCCTTTGGATGAAATGCTAAACAGAGGGCCTTTCTGCCAACTAGACCAAAAGATCCAATAGCTCTGTTCAAAGAAGGGGAGGCAAGTTTCCCCAGAAACTTGACCAATATTTATCCCTCGACCAAGAGACTGAAAAATATCACTTGATCATTTATTTTGTTGGTGTTTGTGTGAGATTTTTGTCCATACTTCCGTATTCATAAGCATTCTAGAATAATGGCCATTGTGAAATTTCAAATGGTTCTGCAAAATAGCTACTTGTTGTATTTTTTTTAAAAAAAACAACTTAAATGTGTTTTGTTCAGAGTCTGAGAGTGATTAGACTTTAAAAGGTGGTTATTTGGCTGTGATTCACTTTGAAAAGGCTTAAAGCCTTTATAAAAGTCTTTCTTTTAAGAAATCTCACTGACCAGAAGCCTGTGATAGGAGTCTAATGACAGGCTCCACATAATGTGAAGTTACCTGGAATACAGGATTAGACAGGTAATAAAATCTACCCATCCCATCAGCTGTTTGATAAACACAGCCCTTTAATCCATAAAACACACCTGTGAGAAAAATTATAGCTCATGATATATAAGGGGCAGTAGCAACATGAATACAAAATTGGCATAGTGATAGGAAACAGACAGTAATGGTTAATGGATATTTTTTGGGCTGCAGGAAGGTTTGTAGTGGAGCTCCCTGGGGGTTGGTGTTGGGACTCTTGCATTTCCAGATATACACTACTGATCTGGATCTTGGTTAACAGGGGATAATATCTAAGTTTGCAGACAACACAAAACTTGAAAGCATTGTAAACTGTGAGGGTAGTGTGGAATTCCAAAAGGACATTGACAAGTTGAGGGATTGGGTGGACGGGTGACAGATGAACTTGAATGCAGTTTGGTCAGAAGAACTTTGGAATATAATACAGAATACAGTGTACAGTGTACAAACTTAAAGAAGGCTCAGAAGCAGAGGGACTTGGGTGTAAATGTGCACAGATCATTGATGGTGGCAGGGCACGTGGACAGTGCAGTTGGGCGGCACGGTGGCACAGTGGTTAGCACTGCTGCCTCACAGCGCCAGAGACCCGGGTTCATTTCCCGCCTCAGGCGACTGACTGTGTGGAGTTTGCACGTTCTCCCCGTGTCTGCGTGGGTTTCCTCCGGGTGCTCCGGTTTCCTCCCACAGTCCAAAGATGTGCGGGTCAGGTGAATTGGCCATGCTAAATTGCCCGTAGTGTTAGGTAAGGGGTAAATGTAGGGGTATGGGTGGGTTGCGCTTCGGCGGGTTGGTGTGGACTTGTTGGGCCGAAGGGCCTGTTTCCACACTGTAAGTAATGTAATGTAATCTTAATAAAGCATACAGTAGTCTTAGCTTTATTAATAAGGGCATGGAGTGCACGAGCAGGAAGATGACATTAAATGCTTACATGACACTTGTTAGACCTCACCTGGAGTACTGTGTATAGTTGTGAGAAAGATGTGAATGCATTGGAGAGAGTGCGGAAGCGGTTTACAGGAACAGGCCCCGGAAGTGAGAAACCTCAGTCATGGTGATGGATTGAAGAAGTTGGGACGTGTTCTTCATGGAGAGAAGGCAGAGAGCAGCTTCAATAGAGTTTTCAAAGCCAAGAGCGGGTTGGAGAGAGTAGATAGGAAGAATCTGTTCCCACGTTTAAAAGAGAGAAAAACAAAAGAGCACAGTTTTAAAGTGATGTTTAAGTGAAGTAGGGTTAATGTGAGAACAAAAGCAATTTTGTACAGTGAGTAGTTAGGCATGGCCTGCATTGCTTGGAAATGTGATGGAGGCAGGCTCAATTAAGGCATTCAAGAGGAGAATGGATGGTTATTTGAATAGAAATTGTACGCTAGGATATATTGGCACAAGGTAACAGAATTGGTGCAGGCAGGATGGACTGAATGGCCTCCTTCAGTACCTTTACAGCCCTGTGATTCGGTAATAATGAATGCCAATTGCCACCATGGATGCCATTAATGTGATCGCGTTCTCCAGAAATAAACAGATTCCATCACATCCTGAGACTTTACCTCCCGTATTGATTGTGGTGCATTCATGGAATTTGTTGGACCTAAGAGCTTCTTAATTCCTTGCATGGCTTTATCTCTTCTCGTCTGTCTGAATGACTTCTCCTCATTGCACAGTGCCATACTGAATCTCAGATCAGCTGAAGAACTGGAAATAAAATGAAGATTGATTAAAAAAAGACGCTGAAGATTGAAAAAGTTGCAGTACAAGCTTTTAAATTCCATCAAAACTACAAGGGAGGACTTGAATGATTTACACAGAACAGTACAGCACAGTACATGCCCTTCGGCCCACCATGTTGTGCCGAACATTTATCTTAATCTAAGATCAACCTATACATCCTTCAATCTACTGCCGTCCATGTGCTTGTCGAGCAATCACTTAAATGTCTCTGACTCTACTACCACCATTCTCTGCGTAAAGAACCTACCTCTGACATCTCCCTTATACCTTCCTCCAATCACCTTAAAATTATGACCCCTCGTGACAGCCATTTCTGCCCTGGGGAAAAGTCTCTGGCTATCTACTCTATTTATGCCTCTCATTACCTTGTATACCTCTATCAAGTCACCTCTCTTCCATTTTCTCTCCAGCGTGAAAAGCCCGAGCTCACTCGAACTCTCTTCATAAGACGTGCCCTCCAATCCAGGCAGCATTCTGATAAATCTCCTTTGCACCCTCTCTAAAGCATCTACATCCTTCTTGTAATGAGACAACCAGAACTGGACACAACATTCCAAGTGTGGTCTAACTAGGGTTTTATAGAGCTGCAGCAAAACCTCGCGGCTCTTAAAATCAATCCCCCGTTAATGAAAGCCAAAACACCATATATCTTCTTAACAACCCTATCAACTTGGGTGGCAACTTTAAGGGATCTATGTACATGGATCCCAAGATCTTCTGTTCCTCCACACTGCCAAGAATCCTAACTTTAACCCTATATTCAGCATTCAAATTGACCTTCCAAAGTGAATCACTTTGCATTTACCCAGGTTGAACTCTATCTGCCACTTAGGTTGTAGCCTGCAACAGCCCTCGACACTATCTACAACACCACTGACCCTTGTGTCATCAGGAAACATACTAACCCACCCTTTTCCTTCTTCATCCAAGTCATTTATGAAAACTACAAAGAGCAGAGGCCCAAGATCAGATCCCTGCGGGACATCACTGATCACCGACCTCCAGGCGGAATACTTTCCATCCACTGTCTACTTTCAGCCAGCCAATTCTGTATCCAGACAGCCAAATTTCCCTTTTTTCCATACCTCCTAATTTTCTGAATGAGCCTACTGTAGGGAACCTTATCAAATGCCTTAATGAAATCCATATACATCACATCCACTGCTCGACCTTCATCAACTTGTCTTGTCACAACCTCAAAGAACTCAATCAGGCTTGTGCAGCATGATTAGCCCTCACAAAGTAATGCTGACCATCTTTAATCAAGCCTTGTTTTTCCAAAGTTAAAAATCACACAACACCAGGTTATAGTCCAACAGGTTTAACTGGAAGCACACTAGCTTTCGGAGCGACGCTCCTTCGTCAGGTGATTGTGGAGGGCTCGAACGTAATACAGACTTTATAGCAAAAATTTGCAGTATGATGTAACTGAAATTATACATTGAAAAATTGATTTTTCAATGTATAATTTCAGTTACATCACACTGCAAATTTTTGCTATAAAGTCTGTATTACGTTCGAGCCCTCCACAATCACCTGATGAAGGAGCGTCGCTCCAAAAGCTAGTGTGCTTCCAATTAAACCTGTTGGACTATAACCTGGTGTTGTGTGATTTTTTAACTTTGTACACCCCAGACCAACACCGGCATCTCCAAATCATGTTTTTCCAAATCGTCATAAATCCTATCTCTCAGGATCGTTTCCAGTACCTTGCTTACCATAGATGTAAGACTGCCTGGTCTGTAATTCCCAGGGATTTCCTTATTCCCTTTCTTGAACAGAGGAACAACACTCGCCTCTCTCCAATCAGCCAGTCCTACTCCCGTGGAGAGTGAGGATCCAGAGATGCAGCAATCTCATTCCTCACTTCCTGTTACTTTGTCTTCAGATACTACTGGGGGCTCAACTGACTCCAACAGCAGTCTCATTTTAATGCATTTTCAAAAGCACCTAATTTTGTGAGAAGAAATGAATTCCTAGACAACTGTTAAAAATGCTAACTTAGCTCCATATCCTGAAAGCATAACAACATTCTAAAAGCAAAACACACCAACATCCACGTCATCAAAGCATAGCACTGATGACCAAGTGATCACTGCATCAGGTTACTCATTGGTAAATGGCCAGTTACAGTAATAATCACATACCCATTGTTGAAAGCACACAGTAGTGGGGAAAACAACTAATTCTGGAAAAGGCAGATGAGATTTGAAAAACAATTAATGAGGTGAAAAGAGATGGAAAGCATTCCACGGGCACATAAGAAACAAAAGGGAAACTAAGACAACTGTGAGGGAGACTCCAGGTAACCGCAATGAAATGACTGAAATATTGAACTATTGAACTCTGCCTCAGTTTTTACAAAAAGTCTATAAAGGCCGGTATGATGTTGAGGATCAAAATGGATATCAAAGGATTTAAAATAGAAAGAGGAAAAATGATTGATAAAGTGAACAATCTGCATGGGGGCTAAATCCCTAATTCTTGATGGTTTGTACTTCTGTTCATTGAAGGAAGCTAAGGACATCAATACAGAAGGGGAAGTGATGGAGGAATGGTGAAGTAGCTCACATTATTTCAATATTTAAAACAAGAAGCAGTTAACTTCATATCACTGATAACAAAGATTTTGAAATCTTTTCTCAAATACAAAAGAAGTTTCAAAAGAGCACACTGAACACTCAATTCCCCTGCAGGGCTTGAAAAAAAAAACACACCAAATCATCAACGCCACACTCACAGGAATACGATTCACGAGAGAAGAGGAAAAGGATAGCCAACTCCCATTCCTAGACGTGTTAGTAGAGAGAACACCCAACGGAGAATTCACCACAAGGGTACACAGGAAACCAACACACACAGACCAAGTACTAAACTATGAAAGTAACCACCCCAACACACACAAACGAAGCTGCATCAGGACACTATTCAAAAGAGTCACAACACACTGCAGTACACCAGAACTGCGAAAAGAGGAAGAGGAACACCTATACAAGGTATTCGCCAAAAACGGATACCCACGCAACTTTATCACCAGATGCCTAAGAGATAGACCACGGAACGAGGACATGCCACAACCAAAAGGACTAGCCACACTACCATACGTCAGGAGTGTCTCAGAACTGACAGCCAGACTACTGCGACCCTTAGGACTCATAACAGCACACAAGCCAACTTCCACACTCAGACAACAACTCACTAGAACAAAGTACCCAATAGCCAGCACGAGCCAAACTAACGTAGTTTACAAAATACCATGCAAGGACTGCACAAAACACTATATAGGACAAACAGGAAGACAGCTAACAATCCGCATCCATGAACATCAGCTAGCCACAAAACGACACGACCAGCTATCCCTAGTAGCCATACACTCAGACAACCAGGAACATGAATTTGACTGGGAAAACACTACCATCATAGGACAAGCCAGACAGAGAACAGCCAGGGAATTCCTAGAGGCATGGCATTCATCCACAAACTCCATTAACAGACACATGGACCTGGACCCCATATACAAACCACTACAGCTGAAACTGACACCCGGAAGCGGCAAGAACATCCATCAACAGACACATCGACCTGGACCCCACATACAAACTACTACAGCTGAAACTGACACCCGGAAGCAGCAAGAACAAACCACTATAAATACCGGAAGAAACATCAAAGCAGCGCTTCACAGGAGGCTCCAATAGCACTGATGATGTTCCCTAGCCAGGGAACGAAACGTTTGCAGCAAAAACTTCCAGCTCGGCGAACAGAACCACAGCAAGGGCTTGAAGAAGGAATCAGGGGCTCACTAATGCCCAGACAATGATCACACATCTCCAAGGAGCCTCTTCAAGATTTGCATAGTGCCAGCACTGGCTCAATGTCAGGCATCATGATGTTCATAATGTGAAAAAAAAATACAGACATTAAAATGCAATTGAGGAATGACCACCAGATGGTTAATTCAAGTCATGGGACAGAAATTGAGTTTTTCAGAAGTTTTGATGCTAACGTGTTGAGGACCAACGACAGCAGCACAAAAGACAAAGCTACAGCATTTATATTAATCTTTAGCCAAAAGTGCCAAGCAGATGATCCATCGTGTTCTCATCCTGAGGGTCCCAGCATTACAGATGCCAGCCTTCAGCCAATTCCATTAACATCACATGATGTCAAGAAAGGACCAAAGGTAATATGTACTGTGGGTCTTGACAATATCCCAGCAATGGTACTGAAGACTTATTCCAGAACTATCCATGTCTGAAGTCGAACTATTCCAGCACAGTTAGAACACCTACATCTACTCAACAAAATGGAAAATTGCTCAGTATTCTGGCCACTAAAAAAGAAAACCAATCCAACCACTTAATGCCCTATCAGTCTACTCACAATCATCGGTAAGGCAATAGAAGTTATCAACATCAAATGGCACTTATTCAACAATAACCTGCTCACTGACACTAAGGGGAGAAAATGAGGACTGCAGATGCTGGAGATCAGAGCTGAAAATGTGTTGCTGGAAAAGCACAGCAAGTCAGGCAGCATCCAAAGAATTTCCTGAAGAAGGGCTCATGCCCAAAACGTCGATTCTCCTGCTCTTTGGATGCTGCCTGACCTGCTGCGCTTTTCCAGCAACACATTTTCATCACTGACACTAAGCTTTGGTTTCATCAGGACCTCAAATGTGGACAAAAGAACAGAACCTGAGAGAAAAAAGGAGGTTAAATGTCCTTGACACATCAAGGCAACTTTTGACTGAATGTGGCATTAAGAAATCCCAACAAAACTGCACTCATAGGCAATTGGAAAAACTCTCCACTGGTCAGAGTCATTCCTAGCACAAACAAAGATAGTTGCAACTCCAGGAATTCTTCAAGGTAGTGTCCTTGATCTAACTATGATCAGCTGCTTTGTCTTCATCTTCTCTGTGTCATAAGGTAAGAAATGGGGATCTTTTGTGGTGATTGTGCAAAGTTCAGAACCAGATTTAGATTACTTACAGTGTGGAAACAGGCCCTTCGGCCCAACAAGTCCACACAGTTACAACTCCTCAGATACTGAAGCAGCCCATGTCCGAATGCAGCAAGACCTGCACAACATTCAGACTTGGGTTGGTAAGGGACAAATACCTTGCATCATACAAGTGCAAGGCCATTTCCCATAGGAAAGAATCTAATCATCATTCTTGTACTGAAATGCATTTTCATTTTATTCCCACAATTAACATCCTGAGGGTTATCATGGATCAGGAATCAAAATGGACCGGCGATATAAATACAATGCTACAAAAGGGGGTCTAACAATCCTGCAGTGAGTAACTCATTTTCTGATTCCCAAAACCTATCTACTATCGAAAGTTCAATGGAAAACTTGCTTAGATGACTGCATTCATGAAGCTCAACACCATCCAGGACAAAGCAGCCTGCTTGACCAGCATCTCATTGAACATTTTCAACATTTGCTCCCTCTATTACTGATACACAATGGCAGTATGAGGCAAAACTCACCCCGCCACCTTCAATAGCACCTTCCACACCCTTGACCTCTGTCATCTAGAAGGACAAGGGCAGCAGATACACTGGAACACAATCACTTGAAAGTTTCCTTGTAAGCCACACATCATCTGAATGTGGAACAATATCATCATTCATGGGCTATCATTTGGTCAAAATCCTGGAAATCTCTCACGAACAATACTACAGGTACAATTAAGGGACATCAGTGATTCAAGAAGGTAGCACCTTCTCAAAGGCAAATAGGAATGGACAGTAAACGAGCAAGTGACACCCACAATGCATGAATGAATAATAACATAAAGTCATATATTGAATGCTCTTTTGCAAATGTAGTGAGCTTTTACCAGCAGTATTAAAATGACGGACTTTAATCAACACAAAAAAAATTTTTTTTAAATGTTCCCAGCAATGCAAACTTTAGATTAGGAAACTTATCAACATCAAAACTTTCTAATTCGAGACACACCCAAGGATGTCACATGAAATGTTAAGTTTTAATAAGAAAACAATCAATTTTCTCCAAAACAGAATGACCAAGAAAATGCATTGAAAACAGCCAATGCTGCTTTTAAAATTATCCATATGAATGTGAATGAGAACTCAGTTAGTAGACTGTGTATAATATTTCAAAAATTGTAGATGTATAAAGCAGCTTAGCAGCAAGACTTAGTTCAATGATGTCATGTTACCTGCTCACACAAAACTATCAAATTTAGGGCTATTTGGAATATGCATTTGACTTAAGAAAAAAATCATATTTGAGTACATTTCTAAAGCTGCAAAAGAGGATTTTTTTTGGTTTTTGGTTGGAAATATATTCCTGTTCCCACCCAGCACAGCAATATGAGAGGTAGATTTTTCGCAAGAGTTTTATTGCTGCTTGACTTTCTCACAATGCATACAAATGTCAAGTGCAGCTTGCACCAGATGTCGTTGTTTTGATAAGATCAGAAGGATGCACCAGAGATATAGAATCATCATCATAGAATCTCTACAGTGTGGAAACAGGCCCTTCGGCCAACAAGTCCACAGCGACCCTCTGAAGAGTAACCCACCCAGACCCATTCCCCTACCCTATTATCCTTTATTTACCCCTGACTAATGCACCTAACCTACACATCCCTGAACACAGTGGGTAATTTAGCATGGCTAATTCATCGAGCCTATACATCTTTGAATTGTGAGAGGAAACCAGAGCACCCAGAGGAAACCCACTCAAACATGGGGAGAATGTGCAAACTCCACACAGACAGTCACCTGAGGCTGAAATTGAACCTGGGTCCTTGGTGCTGTGAGGCAGCAGTGCTGACCACTGAGCAACTGTGCAGCCCTGCAGAGTAAGAGTTGGTAATACCACTTAGCATGTAAGGAAATAAATTAAAGTCACCATAATCCCAGATAACTAACTGGTGGTAGTTTAACCTGAGGGTCACTACACTTCAGGCAAGGGGAGAGGTTGAGAAGGACTTTCATGGTGACCTCAGCTGGTGCGAGAATTGAACCCGCGCTGTTGGCATTATTCTGTATCACTAACCAGCCATTCAGCCAGATGCAGTTAGTGTGGAACACTAATTTGACTATAGCAGTGTCATTTTCAACCTTGATACTCCAGCCAAAGTATCTTAAATGGAATATGCTTCAAGCAGCAGGAAGGACCACAACTATTTTCAGGTTAGTTGCTAATTGATATTTGTCAGGGCTTGTAGAACTGCTGTTTCCTACTGTTACTTAAAAATAAATAAAGTCAAGAACAAGTGGTGTGCAAATGGTGATATCTTGGGTTCTTCAAGGTTTCTGATCAAGCACATTTATTCCCAGTTATTAGAACTGTGCTGACCACCCACACCCTTATCAGCATTAAGGCAGGGAGACTGAGCAGCAGCAACACAGAGATTAGGGCAAGCTGCTCCCAGAGGGAGTGGCAGTGGGGGGTTGGTGGAAAAGGGCTGTCAGCAAGAGATCATATCCACTCAGAGTCTTCACAAAGCATTTCTCTTATTGAGCAGCAACTTTACCAGTGGCTGTGAAGCTAATCATGGCATGAATTTTTTCATAGCCTTTCAGCTGAAGCCCATTTCTGTCAGTCCTGGGTTTTCTATCCGATGTGGTAGGGGGAAAGTGATAGGCCAGGAGAGGGAAGTACATTGGCTGCTTCTCCTTGGTCAGACAGAACAAACAGTGTGCATGTGGCAACACAGTGGGCTTTCCAGTGCTGCAGGGAACCACTGACTGCACAATGGCATCGACATGTTATGACATGATGTAACATTATAGACATAAGCTCCTTGCTAATTCACCTGCTCAATATTACTTGAAGATTGGGCGGTCTTTAAGAAGGTGAATTAGTTCATCCTCAATGGCTTCAGCCTGGTACCAGCCTCAGTCAAAGCCATCTAATGAGGGGGAGCATCTTCTTCTTCAAGGGAGTGAGGACTTGTATCTGAGCCTGTATTCTGTCTGTTATATTCTGTAGCCTGTTACTTTGCACCTTTTTGTCTAAGAAGAGAGAGGGAAATATGCCAGCCAATGTTTGAGCAATTTGCCTGTTGCCATTGTCTAACTGCCAGTGTGTGCAAATTGTGAGTGTGTGGCTTACAGCAACACTGAGGGTAAACTGAGACTCAGAATGTGAAGTGTGAGTCAAACCTGATCAAAGGTAAGTAGATGAAGGGAATATGGGAAACAGAACAGTATTTAAGGCTGCTATTTGGTTATGGCATTTGTATGTGCACTCAAGGCATTGATCAACTACGTGCATTGAGTGCACTCCTTTTAGTACCACACCCAGCTCCATTGGACAGCACTGATACCCTCAACAGCAAGGATTAGCTGCTCCCATTGCCTTCACAATGGTTTTCCAGAGGGTCTCCTGATTCATTGGTAGAGAGCCTTTCTCCTGCTTTCATCTCCTGTATCCCCAGGCCCTCGAAAGCTGTAGCTGACAAACCCAGAGTCTGCTCTTTATCCTGTTGCACATATTGACATTTCATCTTGCTTCGAAGGTCTTTTCTATGCACTTCCAATACCTACTGCAGCCAGTGGGCTAGAGTTAGGCGGAAGTTGCCCCTTGCTGAGGTTTCCTGTAAATCAACTGAACCAGGCTGCACGAGGTTGGAGTGCTGCTTTTATTGGCAGAAGTAGCAGTAGTTGAATTACTTGTCGCAATCCCTGTGTCTGAATTGGGCTTGACCAATTCTTCTCGCTGTGGCTTTTCCGATGTAACCATCCCAGTGTAGCAACATCATTTGGTCAAAGGCTGACTGTGGCATGAATCTGAGAGACTGATCCCTCACAGCAGTTCCTGTTACAGCCTCTTCTGCTGAAGTCATGACAGTGGAGCAAAAGCTGGTACTTAAAATTCCAGCTCCAAGGTTTGTTTTCCTCAACTTTGTTGTTGTTGTCCTTGAAGTTGTTTAAATTTAATCAACTAAACCTGGGACCTGACAGTTAACATTTTGCTAAACTAATCCCTTACATCTTCTATTTTGATGATTTTTCCCAAACTCCTGCTTTTTAAATGGAGGAATGTTTCTTTCACTCTCTCTCACACAGGTGTTTCACAGTCACAATATTACACCCCATCTTCTTCCCCTCCTACTCACCCCAGAGCCAGTTTCCCCAGTTCATTCCCCTATTTAATTCCTAGTCTCTCTTGCTATATTCTGACTTCCTTCTGCCTTTCTCAATCTCCTCCATCTATTAATTTGCGTCATCTTCTCACTGCCCTCCCCAACACCCTGTTTCCTAACACCGACCCATCCACCACATCTTTCATCTCACGCAAAACTGCTCCCCATTGGCAGTCTCCATAAGAATTCTTAATCGTCAGACATAGGAAATCTTAAAATGAAGATGAAATGTAAGACTTCAAGCTTACAACTGAATTAAATCCAACCACCTTGATTAACTCTATCCATCTCCACCCCATAACTACACATGCATTCATTCTCAAGGAAATCGAGTATATGATGTAATGGCCCAATTCTTTCAGCTGCCTCTCCAAAGGACACAGTCCTTTGCCTTTTGATTCTTCACTAACATGCTCAACTCTACTTTTCTCACACAAGCCTACACACTGAATGTCAACAGGTGATTTTACCGAGAGAGAAGTTAAATACAAGGCATTGAAGTCAGTCTAAAAGAGCAAGTTCAATGCACCTTGAAATACTTCCCTGTCCTTTCAAAAGATTCGCCTCCTTCATTGAGCACAAGCTGGAATTTCCACACCATTTTCTTAATATCCTGCTGTAATTTCAGCAGAAACCCTGGAGAAACAGCAGAAATGTTCATATTGGTTGCTTCCTCAGAGTCTCTGCTGCCTTTTTGCCCCAGTTACAGCCTGAGATCAGAGATCTATCATGAAAGCCACTGGGACTAAAAACTTCAGCTTTGTCAGAATACATACCAAACTTCTAAGTACATGTCCAAAAAGACAGTAGTCACCTGGAAAAGATGAAATGAAATGATTAGTATGAAGACAGTGGTGCGGTTCCACAGTCACCTATCACAACTCAGCTAGATCAAGAATTGGATTCAACTGTTACGCTGAAATGAACAAAATCATAATTGTTTTAAAATGGTCAGCCCATTTTCTGAAAATTGTTGCTTCCAAACTGGCACATAAATTGGGACAGTAGGTCCTGACACACTATTCCATCACAAAATGTATCGGAAGCATGCTCAATACCCAACACTCTCACAGAGAAAGTTTCTAATGGGAGTCACTCAGAAGTAATTGAGACTGGGGACACTGCCTGAGAAGATTTCATTTTCAGAGATCAGCCCTTTACTGCTGCTCAATCTGAAATCTGAAAGTTCAGTAGAGTAGGAATTGACCTTACAAGCTACAAGTCTTTATTAATAATGTTAGCTCTTCATTTGACTCCATTATTTAGAAACATCCTCTGACCATCACTGTTCTCCCACAAACAACCCCACCCCTGAATGTGGATTCATCGAAAGCTGAAGCCTGGATGCACAGTCATCTGAAACAAGAAATAATTAATGAGTTTCACCGGTCTGTATTAATGTGTGGAAACTGTGAAACAGAACTGAAGAATAAATGATTTGGATGTGTATCATAGGAAGTATGTTAGTAAGTTTGCAGACTACACCAAAATTGGAGGTGTGGTGGACAGTGAAGAAGGTTACCCCAGAGTATAAGCAGATCATGATCAGATGGACGAATGGGCTGAGGAGTGACAAATTTAGGTTTCGATTTAGATAAGTCTGAGATGTTACGTTTTGGAAAGGCAAACCAGGGCAGGACTCATACACTTAAGGGTAAGGTCCTGGGGAGTGCTGCTGAACAAAGACACCTAGGGGTGCGGGGGCATAGTTCCTTGAAAGTGGTCTCACAGGGAGAGAGGGCAGTGAAGAAGGCATTTGGTACGCTTGACTTCATTGACCTGTGCAGAGTACAAGACTTGGGACATCACGATGCAGCTGTACAAGACATTGGTGAGGTCACTTTTAGAATACTGGGTTCAATTCTGGTCTACCTGCTATAAGCAGGATGTTGATAAACTTGAAAGGGTTCAGAAAGATTTACAAGGATGTTGCCAGGACTGGATGGTTTGAGTTATAGGGAGAAGCTGAATGGGCTGGGGCTTTTTTCCCTGGAGGTCGGAGGCTAAGGGGTGGTCTTATAGAGCTTTATAAAATCATGAGGGGCACGGATAGGGTGAATAGCCAAGATCTTTTTCCCAGGGTAGACAAGTCTAAAACTAGAGGGCATAGAATTAAGGGGAGAGGGGAAAGATTAAAAAGGATCTAAGGGGCGACCTTTTCACACTGAGGGTAGTGTGTGTATGGAATGGACTGCCAGAGAAGGTGGTGAAGGCTGGTGTAATGACAACATTGAAAAGGTATCTATATCAGTACATTAATAGGAAGGGGTTAGAAGGATATGACCAAATGCTGGCAAAAGGGACGAGATCAGTTTGGGATGTCTGGTTGACATGGATGAGTGAATTGAAGGGTTTGTTTCTGTCCTGTACAACTCTGAATCTAATTAGTTATATCTGTGTTGAATTATTGAGCAACATTTTTATGGCTGAAACCAACCAGAGAATACACCTGTGGGCATCAGGACTGGCTTTTAAATTTGCTTTATACATACACATCTGAATAAAACAATTCCATGACAAGATTCTCTCCGACAGCTTTAAACAGAAAGGATACGAGGGGATTGATTTTTCTATGGCCTTTTCTCTAGTGGCTGTGTTTGCTGACACCAGCGTGTGTGCTATGCGCTACTTTAAATCATATGTTCGCAGGTTACCCTGGGGGGATGTGGCCTGAGTAGGGGGAGAGAGAGAGAGAGAGATCGGGGCAGGGTGGGAGGAGGGGAGGGAGAGATCAGGAGCAGGGTGGGAGGAGGGGAGAGAGAGATCAGGAGCGGGGGGGGGGAGAGAGAGAGATCAGGAGCAGGGTGGGAGGAGGGGAGAGAGAGATCAGGAGCAGGGTGGGAGGAGGGGAGGGAGAGATCAGGAGCAGGGTGGGAGGAGGGGAGAGAGAGATCAGGAGCAGGGTGGGAGGAGGGGAGGGAGAGATCAGGAGCAGGGTGGGAGGAGGGGAGAGAGAGATCAGGAGCAGGGTGGGAGGAGGGGAGGGAGAGATCAGGAGCGGGGGGGGGGAGAGAGAGAGATCAGGAGCAGGGTGGGAGGAGGGGAGAGAGAGATCAGGAACGGGGGGGGGGGAGAAGAGAGAGAGAGAGAGAGAGAGATAAGGGGCAGGGTGGGATTGCATCAGGACACAGGACAGAACCAGGGGAAGTGCAGAAGAAGGGAGACAGATAGGGTGCGGGTCTCCTGGGCCCTGTTTGTTGCCCACCTGCCCTTCCCCCATATCCTGCCTTGGTCTATTCACTCTTTCCTCCTCCACCTGGGAAACCAGCCTTGGGCTCACCTCCCCTCTCTCCACCTTTGAACCTCAGCTCTACATGCATGCACAGCCCTGCATTTGCTCACGATGTCACATGTAAAGCCTATGTGATGACATATAGTGTTTGGAACCAAGCACTTGCATGTTCCTGAATAAATGTGCCCACCATTGTCATTGTCAGCAAACACTGCCTTCTTATAAGATAGAGAAAAGGTCAAGTGACCTGACGATATCTTTTTCTAACTGGACTAAGGCTGCAGTGCAATTGCACCACATTCTGTAACTTGAATGAATCCGGTTGTGTGCCTGGTGTAGTAATGAAATGGTGGAGTGCAAATCTCTGTGTGGGCTGAACCTCGAAGGAGGGGTGAAATCTGCCAATGAAGGCCGTTAAACTTGCAAGTTTTTATTTCTCAATCTGTATGGAAATATCCAGGAGTGATGGGCGGGGGGAAACTGCCAAAGAGGCCAGCTGTTGCCAAAAAAAAAATGAGAAGAGAGGAGAGAAGAGGGGAAGAGGCACAGAAAAAGAATGGAGTTAGCCTGAGCTACTCGACATGTTCCACCAGCAGAAACAATCCTGGCTTTGCTCTTAGATGCTCAGTGCTGCTGGAGCCCGAGCGGTCGGAGAATTTTGGCTCAGAATCACACACTGTTGCATAATAGAAGGAAGTCATTGGCCCTTTTCTCAAGTCATTTTATCCCCTGGGGAAATACAAATTTATTCTCAATGCCTCATCTCTTCCACTCCTGTAAATATTTATGTAGGTGCTTGTTTTATTTTTTAAAAGATGGAAAAGCTGCTTGTCTCAACAAATCCCATGGCGAAGCATTCCAAAGGGCAGTAACTCTGAGGAAAGAAATAGCTACTAATCTCTTATCTTACCTTCCTACTGCCAGTTTCAATCAATGGCCGGTCATCACTTACTTCATGATTAGATAACACTCCCTTCCCTCTTGCCTTGTCAAAGCCCTTTGTCTTTTTAAAAAGCATCTAATTACATACACCAGCGGCTTCTGTTCCATTGGAAATTGCTCAAGTATTCCAAGTTTTGGCTCATAACTACAGGTTTTCATCTCTTTCTAACAACAAATTAAACTGGAAGAAACCTTTCTTTAAAAGAAAAGAAAATAGAAGATGAAAGCAAATGAAAAATTGTTCTGTCATGGATGATACATGATTGGAAGAATGTGTGACAATCAGTATTTGGAGATGAGGAGGAAGCTTGTGCTTTCAGAAATAGCATTTTCCGAGGAAAAATAATGTGATCTGATCTTCCTGGAGATGAAAGTCTGGTGCAGCCAGGCATTTAGTTATGTCAAAGGTCACCTTGAACATCATCACGCTACTTATTGAATTCATCTCCAGCTGGTGTTTTGACTATTCAAGGCCTTACACAATACAGCCCCAGTGTATGTTCTTCCATTCGGTTCCCAAGAAATAATAGTGAATGCCAGGTAAGCTAGTGTTCCCTTGGAGTTAGGACTTCTCCAACATTATCCCTCCATTTTGTTGAGTAAAGGGCTATGGTCATGAATGAAGACCTTCACTGAAGTTGAAAACACTTGGTTAGAGACAAAAGTCCTGCAGATGTAGACAGGCAGGAGGCTGGAAGAACACAGCAAGCCAGGCAGCATCAGGAGGTGGAGAAGTCAACATTTTGGGTGCACTCTTTCTTCAGGACTGGGGGTGGGTGTAGAGGGAGTTACAAATAAAAGAGGTGATGGGGGCAGAGTGCTGAAGTGGGGATAGGTGAAGACAGGTTGAGGGTATGACTTGGTTGGTCGATGGGAGAAATGAATCCAGTTGGTGGTTGGGAGAGGAAGAAGGGAGGGGAGGGGCTGGGAAGGAAGTCGGGGAATGGGAAGGGAGGTTATTTGAAATTGGGGAACTCAATGTTGAGTCCAGGAAGCTGTAGGTTGCCCAGGCGGAAGATGAGTTGTTGTTCCTCCAATTTGCAGGGGAAAGTGAGGACTGCAGATGCTGGAGATCAGAGCTGAAAATGCGTTGCTGGAAAAGCGCAGCAAGTCAGGCAGCATCCAAGGAGCAGGAGAATCGACGTTTCGGGCATGAGCCCTTCTTCAGGAATGAGCCCTTTCCTGAAGAAGGGCTCATGCCCGAAACGTCGATTCTCCTGCTCCTTTGATGCTGCCTGACCTGCTGTGCTTTTCCAGCAACACATTTTCATCTCCAATTTGCAGTTTGGTTCGTTGTAGCAATGGAGGAGGCCAAGGATGGTCATATTGGAAAGGGAGTGGGAAGGGGAATTAAAATGGCCAGTGACTGGGAGATCCAGTCAGCCCTTGCAGGCCCGGCTGCGATGCTCGGTAAACCATTCCCTAAATTTATGTTCAGTTTCGCCAATGTAGAGAAGACCATATTGGAAGCACCTGATGCAGTAAAGTAGGTTGGAAGAGAGGTAGGTGAACCTCTGTCTCACCTGGAGGGACTGTTTAGGTCCCTGGATGGAGGGGAGAGGGGTAGTGTTTGACACATTTTGCATCTTTTCCGGTTGCAGGGGAAGGTAACTGGGAGGTCGGGAGGGGTTGGTGGACCAAGGACTGTCGAAGGGAAGGGTCCTTGCAGAAGGCAGAGAAGGGTGGGAAGGGGAAGATGTTCTTGGTGGTGGGGTCTATTTGGAGTTAGTGGAAGTGTTTAAGGATGATGTGTTGGAGAGACTGGTGGAGTGGTAGGTGAGGACAAGTGGGACTCTGTTTTTATTGCATTTGGAGGGATGGGGTTTAGAGCAGTGGAACAGGGAATGGAGGTGGTGCAGTGGAGGGCTGTCTGGATGACAGAGGGAGGAAAAGCACATTGTTCGAAATAGGTAGAAATCTGGGATGCTTGGGAGTGGAATGTCTCCTCATCCAAGCAGGTGCAGGGGAGGCAGCAGAATTGGGGCGAACAGGACGGAGTTCTTGCTGGATACTGGGTGGGAGGACGTGTAGTACAGGTAGTTGTGGGAGTCTGTGGATTTGTAGTAAACATCTGTTTGGACACTCTCACCAGATATGGAAATGGTGAGGTCAAGAAAGGGGATGGAGGTGTCGGAGATGGACCAAGTGAATTTGAGGCTGGGGTGAAAGTTGTGGGTGAAGTGGATGAACTGCTCCAGTACAGCCTGGGTGCTGAGCAGGCAAGATAAAGCAAGGAATAAGGAATGTCAAGTTTAGCTTTCAAAGGTTAATGGATTATAGGAATAAAAATAGTTTAGTGAAATCACGTTTAGGCCAATATATTCTCCTCCCACTGTACAAATACTAAATTCATGAAGTCATGGTGAAATTCCTTTGGCAATATTAATTTATAACATTCAAACTGGCACAATGTTCACCAACGTTTTGTCCATGTCTTCAATCCAAATTATCCTGCACCTCCCTCAGATTCATTATTTTATTAATTCCTCAATTCCCCCAAACTGAACTAGAATCAGGTCTCATTTCATTTTATGGTCTGTACTTCATGGTTTCTGTTCCATGCTAATTGACTTTTAGTTCCTATTCCCTCTTTCCAACTTCCCTCTTTTTAAGTTGAAACTATGCACCTGCCAATTAGAATGTTAGAGCTAAGAGTTTCAATATAGGACATTGAGTTCAAGGGTACATTGTACATCCTTGCCACCCTCAGTCTTTCTTCCAAGTGGTGTTCAATGTGGATCCATCAGCTGATGGGCACAGTAGATGATAAGGAGGTTTCTTTGCCGACGTGACCTGATGCATGTGACTTCAAGGTTCAATGTGGAGGATTCCCAGGGCAATTCTCTCCTAACTGTATTCCACTGTGCTGAAACTTCTGCTGGGTCTATTGATTTGAGTTGATTTGTTGTCGTAACATGTACCTAGGTACAATGAAAAGTTTTGTTCTGTGAGCAGTACAGGCAGATTATAGCAAACAAGGACATAAAGATCATAGGGTGCTTTGACAGAGCAAGGCATACAATGCCAATAGGACTGGACATAGCCAGAAATAGCGACAGTGGAATCTGGGGCATTATCATTTGGCCCCATTCCAAGGGGTGACAATGGCAAACTGCTGCTTGACTGGCCTTGCTCCAGCTCTCCCAATTTTGGCAAAAGTCCTCAAATATTCATCAGCAGGGTCAATAAATAAGGTTGAGTCTGTTGTTATGCTTTCCAGTGTCTCCATCATGTCTGGTAGTCTGTCTGGTTTCATTTCTTGCTTTAGACTTTGCAGCAATTTTGATGCAACTGTGTGGCTTGCTGAGCCATCTCAGAGGGCAGTTGAGTGAGAACTCACATTATTGTGGGTCTGACATTAGGATAGGGTTTGGACTGCAGCTTTACTTTCCTGAAAGACATTGGTGAATTAGATGAGTTTTTGTTGAAGATAATCAACACTAGTTACACAGTCGCCAATTAGACTAGATTTTTTAATTCCATTTTTTTACTCGAATTCAAATTTCATCATTCACCATGTCAGATTTCATATGCTTTCCCCAGCACATAAGCGTTGGGTTTAATCCAGTGACAATACCACTATGCTACTGTCTCCACTAACCGTCATCTGTTTATTAAATCTTGCCAGTTAGCAAACCACCACGACATCATGTCAATAGATATGAAGCTGGCAAAGCACAGCAGGTCAGACAGCATCCTAGGAGCAGGAAGTCAACATTTCAAGCCAAAACATTGACATTCCTGTGCCTCGGATGCTGTCTGACCTGCTGTGCTTATTATTCGACACTCCACTCACACCATTTGTATGATCTTTTGATCTCTCTGTCCCTAAATTCTGTTTCTGTGTGCTTCCCACTCACTTCACCTGATGAAGGGGCTATGCTCCAAAAGCTTGTCATTTCACGTAAACCTGTTGGATATAATCTGTTCTGGTGTGATTTCTGACCAAGAACCACATAATGAGAAAAGCTGCAATTTAAGGATATACATTTTATCGCTATTTAAACTGATAAATAAACAGTTATGCAAATTATAGAAAATGTACTTTTCCTTGGAATATTCATCAACTCATAGTAAGGCAAGAAAGAAATGTATGAAAGCAGATCCTTGTGTAGGTGTCTCTGAGGTCTGCAGGAGCGAATGACTGCAAATGCTGGAATCTGTACTGACAACAAAAAATACTGGAGGTCACAGTGGGTCAGATAGCATCCATGGTGAAAGAGCAAGCTAATGTTTCAAGTCTAGATGATCCGTCACCAGAGCTGATGTGATGTGAAGAGTCATCTCGACTTGAAACGTTAGCTTGCTTTCTGTCCATGGATGCACCTTGAGGTCTGTATGGAAGTTAGGACTTATATTTAGAGTCATAGAGATGTCCAACACGGAAACAGATCCTTCGGTCCAACACGTCCATGCCAGCCACATATCCTAACCTAATCTACTTCCATTTACCAGCACTTGGCCCATATCCCTCTAAACCCTTCCTATTCATATACCCATCCAGATGCTTTTTAAATGCTGTAATTGTACCAGCCTCCACCACTTCATCTGACAGCTCATTCCACACATGCACCACCCTCTGCTTAAAAAATTTGTCCCTTAGGTCCCTTTTAAATCTTTCCCTTTTCACCCTAAATCTATACCCTCTAGTTCTGGACTCGCTCACCCCAGGGAAATTATCTTGACTATTTCTATCACTTCCTCACACATTCATCACCCGTCCCAAATCTTCGCCATGTAATGGCTACAAGTAACAATGAAAGACCCATAAAAAGAGTATTGGTCCCTAATCAAAAACCTTCAAAATGACTTCAGTGAAATGAACAAAAGATGCAAGGAATTAGCAACTGATTCTGTCTGACAAGTTTTTTTTACTGACTGTTATGAAGTTGAAGACAAGTATTGTACCTTTAAGAGAGAGAGAATGCTGTTCTGAACTGAGAGCTTACAACTAGATGACAGTCCCAGTGTGTACCGGAATATTGAAAATATGTAACATTTGGCTGTGAAATGGATACCTGAGTTTGGTTGCTGTTTTGACAACAATTCTAATTTAATGAATCAGTTTAATTTATGCCCCAAGATACTAAATCTAATTGAGTTTGAATTTTTTTTGTTTCGCCAACATCAAATCAATGAGACAATCCGATGTTGGGGAGACGGTGTATAAACATGTGGACATTTTGAAAATTGGTCAGAGAGCAACTGCCATAGAGCTAGAGAGTTAATTTCCCATCCAGCAACTTGCTCTCAAAGACATTAGACTCTCTGTCAAAGGTACCTTTTTATATGAAACATACTCGGAGTAAAAAAGAAAGAAAATGATTCAGGGAAATCAGCAGCTGGAAGAGTGATAATGACTTGTTGTTTTGAAATTAAGTTGATGTAATTTTAGTAAGTGCCTTATTGGAGCAGCATATTGTTATAGAGTTGGAAGCAGATAGTAAGAGTTAAGATAAAGTGGGGGTGGCTTTGAGTTGTGAATAGTTGTTGTTTAATGTTCACGTTTAGAGTTAAAAAATAAATTGATATCATTTTCGTTAAATAGTCTAATTTGGGAGTTCTCTGTCACATATATTTTAACAGATTACGAGGCGAGGTGAGTTTTTCTGGGTGTTTGGTTTAATTAATAGAGGGGTTCATCGCCCTGTCATAACAGTTCAAGGGCTTGTGTCTGAGATTTGGATGGGTTTAGACAGATCCAGTCAGGGATTTGGACAGATTTGAACAAACTTGGGGTACAAAAAATCCCAGCAGATTTCAACATTTATTGATTTGTGTCCTAGACCTCGAAAAGAAGCTTAGGTAAGAAAATTTGTTTAAGGGCTCCTCAAAGATCAGCAAGGCAACCTTTGTGTGGAACCACAGAAAATGGGGGAGATACTAAATGAATACTTTGCATCAGTATTTACTGCGGAAAAGGATATGGAAGATATAGACTGCAGGGAAATAGATGGTGACATCTTGCAAAATGTCCAGATTACAGAGGAGTAAGTGCTGGATGTTTTAAAATGGTTAAAAGTGGATAAATCCCCAGGACCTGATCAGGTGTACCCAGGAACTCTGTGGGAAGCTAGAGAAGTAATTGCTGGGCCTCTTGCTGAGATATTTGAATCATTGATAGTCACAGGTGAGGTGCCGGAAGACTGGAGGTTGGCAAACGTGGTGCCACTGTATAAGAAGGGCGGTAAAGACAAGCCAGGGAACTATAGACCGGTGAGCCTTACCTTGGTGGTGGGCAAGTTGTTGGAGGGAATCCTGAGGGACAGGATGTACATGTATTTGGAAAGGCAAGGACTGATTCAGGATAGTCAACATGGCTTTGTGCATGGGAAATCATATCTTACAAATTTGATTGAGTTTTTTGAGGAAATAACAAAAAAGATTAATGAGGGCAGCGCAGTAGATGTGATCTATATGGACTTCAGTAAGGCGTTCGACAAAGTTCCCCATGAGAGACTAATTAGCAAGGTTAGATCTCATGGAATACAGGGAGAACTAGACATTTGGATACAGAACTGACTCAAAGGTAGACGACAGAGGGTGGTGGAGGGTTGTTTTTCAGACTGGAGGCCTGTGACCAGTGGAGTGCCACAAGGATCAGTGCTGGGCCTTCTACTTTTTGTCATTTACATAAATGATTTGGATGCGAGCATAAGAGGTACAGTTAGTAAGTTTGTAGATGACACCAAAATGGAGGTGCAGTGGACAGCAAAGAGGTTTACCTCAGATTACAACAGGATCTGGACCAGATGGGCCAATGGGCTGAGAAGTGGCAGATGGAGTTTAATTCAGATAAATGCGAGGTGCTGCATTTTGGGAAAGCAAATCTTAGCTGGTCTTATACACTTAATGGTAATGTCCTAGGGAGTGTTGCTGAACAAAGAGACCTTGGAGTGCAGGTTCATAGCTCCTTGAAAGTGGAGTCGCAGGTAGATAGAATAGTGAAGATGATGTTTGGTATGCTTTCCTTTATTGGTCAGAGTATTGAGTACAGGAGTTGGCAGGTCATGTTGTGGCTGTACAGGACATTGTTTAGGCCACTGTTGAAATATTGCGTGCAATTCTGGTCTCCTTCCAATCGGAAAGATGTTGTGAAACTTGAAAGGGTTCAGAAAAAATTTACAAGGGTGTTGCCAGGGTTGGAGGATTTGAGCTATCGAGAGAGGCTGAACAGGCTGGGGCTGTTTTCCCTGGAGCGCGGAGGTTGAGGGGTGACCTTATAGAGGTTTACAAAATTATGAGGGGCATGGATAGGATAAATCGACAAAGAGTTTTCTCTGGTGTCAGGGAGTCCTGAACTAGAGAGCATAGGTTTAGGGTGAGAGTGGAAAGATATAAAAGAGACTTAAGGGGCAATTTTTTCACGCAGAGGGTGGTACGTGTATGGAATGAGCTGCAAGAGGATGTGGTGGAGGCTGGTACAATTGCAACATTTAGGAGGCATATGGATGGGTATATGAATAGGAAGGGTTTGGAGGGATATGGGCCGGGTGCTGACAGGTGGGACTAGATTGGGTTGGGATATCTGGTCGGCATGGACGGGTTGGACCGAAGGGTCTGTTTCCATGCTGTACATCTCTGTGACTCTATGACTCTCTAATTTCAATTACTTATGGTTATTTAAATTAAAAGTGAAGTAAATAGTCTTATCATTGCGAAAGAGGTTCTGGGGTTTGAAGACACTTCCCAAATTTGCCAAGAAAGTTTAGAAAGTCAGAGGAAGGATATACTTTTAAAATTAACAAACTGGTTAGAATTGGATTTAATCAGAGACAAAAGGAAAGCTGAAATTGTAACGGAGTTGATCAAGCACTTTTGTGTATCAGAGAAACAGATGAGTACTGCAGAGTTAGAAAAACTTAAATTGCAATTGAGACAAATGGAGTTAGAAGATAAAGAAAGGGAGAGAAGGTTCTTGTCTGAGCAAAAAGAAAAAGAGAGAAGAAAAGAGAGAGAAGAAAGAGAGAGAGAGAGGAAGAACTTGAACTGTAGAAATTGTGAATGAGTCAGGATGAAGATGAAAGGAGAAGGTTTTGAAGTAAACAAATATGTTAAAATGTTGCCACATTTTGAGAAAGATGTTGAAGCCTTTTTTTATTTCATTTGAAAAATTTGTTTGGCAGAAGGAATGGCCAGAGGACCTTTGGGTAATGCTAGATCAGACTAAGCTGGCAGGCAGAGCTAGTGAGGTATTTGCAGTGCTATCAGATGAGGGGTCAAGAGATTATACAGGTGTCAAAAAGGCTATTTTGATGTCTACGTGTTGGTACCAGAAGCGTTTCGACAGTGGTTCAGAAACATAAAGAAGGAACCAGGTCAGACTTATGTTGAGTTCGAAAGTATTAAACATCGCAATTTTGATAGATGGATGTGGGCCTTAAAAACAGATCAGACATATGTGGCTCTAAGGCAGATTATTCTGCTGGAGGAGTTCAAAAACTCACTTACAGAGATGATAAGAACTTATTTGGATGAACAGAAAGTTCAAAAAGTGAGAAGAGCAACAGAGACGGCAGATGGCTATGCATTGGTGCATAAGGCAAAGTTTAGCTTCCAGCAAAGGTTTCATCCTACGAGGGATAGAAATTGGGAGAAGAGGAGAGCCTACACTACAAAACAAAGAGTAGATCACACTGGTAATAGGTTACCACATGTGAAAAAAGAAGCCCAAGAGATTGAAAAGGACGTGAAAGGTGTCAGGTGTTTCCACTATGGTAAGGTAGGATAAGTAAAGTCACAGTGCTAGTCTCTCTTACTACATCCTTTCTCACAGTGCTAGTCATTGAAGAAAGGCACTGTAGGAAAAGATGTAGTAAGAGAGCCAAAGCCTGTTGGATTAATGGAAGTAGTAAAGGAAATCCCAAAACAAGTCAAGTAGCTGCAGGAGAGTACACAGCATAGGCAGGGGCTGGGTATTGAGTTAGTGCTTGATCTCTATAAAAACTTCACCTCTGTGGATAAAGTTTACTCAGGAAGAACAGGGGGAGAAGGGAAAGAAGTTACAATTTTGAGAAGTGCAGGAGCTAATCAATCTCTAATAGTAAGACATGAACATATCTGCATTCTACCTGACCTGTTACCTGAGAGAATGGTCATTTGTGGAATAGATGGACAGAAATTTAGCATTCTCCTATGTAAGATCAGGTTGGAATGCCAACTCAAGACTGGGGAAGTTACAGTAGGAATGATTGACATAATGTCAGTTCTAGAAATACAGTTTGTTCTTGAGAATGATTTAGCAGGATCTACAGTGGGAGTGACACCCCTTGTGAAGAAGCCAAAGGAAGACCAGGGAACAGAGGAGTTAAAAGACAAACATCCTGAATTTTTTCCAGACTGTATAGTAACAAGATCCCATTGTCGTAAGTCACAGCAAGAAGCAAAAACTAAAGAGAAAGACAAGGAGTTGAGGTTCAGTTAGTTGACACCCTGTTAGATGTGATGGTGCAGGGAAAACCTGTACAGGTAGAAGGTCAGGCAGAGATACTTTGTCCTGAAAGGCTAATGGACTTACAACAGAAAGATGAGACAATAAAATATATATAGAGATGCATACTCAGAAAAGACATCAGAATATATTCCCAAGGGTTATTGTCTTTAGGATAGAATCCTAAAATGAAAATGGAGAGCACACCAGGTTAGTGCCGGGGAAGAAATGGATGAAAGCGTACCAGGTTATGTTGCTGGTAGCATACAGACCGAAAGTATTACGGGTAGCACGTTAATTACCTGTAGAGAGTCACCTAGGGTGAGGAAGTCTCAGGCTAAAGTACAAAACCACTTCTATTGTCCTGGACTGCACAAGGATATGGTTAACTTTTGCTGTACATGTCATACATGTCAAATGGTAGGTAAGATACAGGCAGTAATAAAACCCGCATCATTATTGGCAATTCCCACATTCAAAGAACCTTTCACGTGGGTTATAATTTATTGTATAGGTCCCCTCCCTGAAACTAAAAGTGGGAACCAGTACTTGCTAGCCATAATGGATGTGTCTACCAGATTTCTGGAGGCAATTCCATTACGGAGTATCAATGTAAAAAGGGTGTTAGAGGAGTTGGTAGTTTTCTTTACCCAGTATGGACTACCCAGAGAGATTCAGTAAGACAAAGGATCTAATTTTACTGCTAGGTGGCTTGAGGAGGTTATGGATAGATTAGACAGACAGCACTTTAAATCCAGTGACTCTGAGGGAGCTTTGGAAAGCTTGCATCAGGCCCTGAAGAGAGCATATGGTCAGGATTACCCAAATAATTGGGATAAAGGTATTCAATTCATATTGTTTGCCATTATAGAGGTGCACTAAACAAATCCACTCAGATACTCCCTTTGAGTTAATATTTGGAAATGAAGTGAGAGGCCTCTTGAAATTAGTTCAAGAAAAGTTTTCCAGATCAAAGTCAGAGATTTCATGTTTGGATTATGTATCTGAGGTGAGGGAGATATTAAATCAGGTATGTAAGTTACCTAAACAGCACCTGAAGAGTGCACTGCATGGAGTGAAACAGGTGGCAGATAAAAATTCTAAAATTCAAACATTTTCCTGTGGGGATGATGCATTAGTATTGTTACCAGTGGTAGGGGATCCCTTCAAAGCCAGGTTTAATGGTCCCTATCAAATTGAAAAAAGTTGAGTCTAGTAAACTATCTGGTAAAGATGCCAGATAGAAAAAAAACTGTGCCGGATATGTCACGTGACTACGTTGAAACCTTACTATAATAGAGACAGGGAACTGGAGAAACAGGAATCAAATCAAAATCTCCATCTCCACAGAGTGAGGAATCAAATCCAGATGGAGATTTTGATGTGCCTCAAAGTATGGTAAATAATGAGGACGTCCTTGAGGAGTGGGATAGGTTATTGAGCTATCTGTTTTAGGAGCAAAGAACCAAGTTGAAAGATTTGTTTCAACAGTAAGAGGACATATGCAGGAATAAGATGGGGAGGACTAGTACTACTGTGCATGAGGTGCAAGTAGGAATTGCTGTTCTGATAAAACAATACCCCTAACAGATTACAAGGCAAGACAAGCTTTTCTGGGTGTCTGGTCTAAATAACAGAGGGGTTGACCTCTGTGTAGTAACTTTGACTAAGGGGATGTGGTCAAACTCATGAAGTTGGAAAAAAGGAGCAATTAGATGGGACACCTTTACTTAAGTGGAAGAGTACTCTAATTTATTAGTATGGAAGGAGATTGAGACAGACAGTAAAAACTGACAAGACCGTTGGAAGAAAGTAGGAATGAAGTAAGATGCCATACACTGACAGGATGGTCAGTAGGGCTGATTGAAGATTATGCGATGTTTGTTTGGTATAATATCTTTGCACACGATTCATTAAAAAAAAACTTACATTATTGAAGACGAATGAAAACTCCTTCTTTTCTCCTATTTTGATGTTCTCTCCAATATTGAATGAGGTAGTGCCCAAAGTTTCATCCATCACATAATTTGCATCCATTAAAGTAATCTATGAAGCAAATACATCAAAATAATCAGGTCATGTGTCCACAGCAGAAATCAGATTGGCCAAATGTAAGCAGCTGACCATAAGAATTGCATAAGCTTTTCTGCAGGATCTGATCCAAACACTAAAGTTCCTTCATTGTCCATTTGTCTGTTTAACATTAATTGCACTGCTCCTGAAAGCACTCACTGCCAAAGGGAAATCTGAAATTTGCCCAAGTAACCATTCTTCTTAAATGAGCCTTGATGTGGCAGGTAAGTTATTCATCTCTGTGATCAATCCTGTTCTGTCATATCTGACATCTACACAATGCGCAGTCACTGGATAATCAAGAGCAGAAATTCAAAATAATTATTTCCCAAAATGGGAAAAATTCAATTTTATCTCAATAATGTTATAGATTATGTCCAAGAATATAAAAGAATAGATCACACCATTATCCCAGAACAACTGGGACATACATGTAACCATATCGGAGACAATATCAGAAAGAGACTGAAGAGCAGCAAGCCCTGTCAGCAAAAGAGTCATTTCAGAGAATCCTGAGGACTGGGGCCATTGAGTGCTTTTCCAATTTTCTCCTTCTGTATATAATACCAATACATTGTGTCTGTCTGCTTCTATGTGGAATTACAGATGGGAGCGGCGAGAGTTTAATTGGGAGAGTGATGTAACGCTTATATTTGCTAATGCAAAAGCAAAGTACTACGGATGCTGGAAATCTGAAATAAAAACAAAGTGCTGGAGAAACTCAGCAGATCTGGTGATAACTGGAGAGATAAACAGAGTTCACACTTCAAGCCCAGTTTCTTCAGAGCTAATTGAGTATCATCGGTTTACTTCATGGAAGTGTTGTTCTTTTTAACCAGTAGGGTCAACAAATTGAAACACTTGTACAGTTTTGAGATTGCATAAGATGTAACTGTTCACAGCTGATTATGGCATTTATATACAACATACATAAATACTGTTTATATACACTGTTAATGTACATCAATGATAATCACTAATCTATATGATTAGAATTGAATATCCAAATCCAATTATCTGGAAGAGGACATTTTACCTCCATAATATTCTTCTCATTGGGGTCAAGAAGAAATTCAAATGTCTCATTCCATTCTGGGTTGACAATGTTGTTGAGGTACTTGGTGCGTTTGCGGCCCTCTGGTGCCGTGGCGATGAACAATTCAATGTAAGGGTCAGGAGTGTCAACTAAATAGGACATAAAAAAAGTCACTGCACATTGATTCCTACGTCCAAAACAGTACATCTTTGATTCCTAATTCCATCATTATACGTCATTGGAAAATATAGAAAACTAACAGTGTTTTCCAGAGTGCACCATTCAGACTGTTTAATTTGGGTAAATTAACTGAATAAATATTTAGCTTCAGGCTGCCAAATCATGATGTAAGTGAATGGAATACATTCCTTTTCAATTTTCCTTTAGAGTTTTGAGCACACCAAATTGTGGGATTTGATGCAAGGTAATTGAATAGTTCTCACTTCTGCATAAATCATTGGTGTTCATAGGTCGTTTGTAATTTTTCTAATGGAAAGGCTGTATAATCTCATCCTAAACATGCACAGTGTCTCAAAGATCAGAAGGAAGTTTTTACAATACCATTGTAAATAATTCCACTTTCCATGTGAGTCTTTCATTTACCCTTTTTATTGTCTATTTCTTATCCAGTGCTAGATTATGCCAGTTGTGAGGGATGGAACAGTATCAGTGCTGATAGTCATCATTCATTCTTAGGAGGAAACAAACAAGTTCTCACTTACTTCCTCAAATCTCTTCCAACAATAGGGAGTATGTAATAGGAGGAAGCCAGAAGAGATTAGGCAGAATAACTTGAGTGATAAGGCATAGAGGATTGTACTAGTGATGGGAGGAGATGGCGAGGAGAGAAAAACAGGTTGCAAATCAGAGAAACAAGGTGCTGCACAAGAGGCTGCTAAATAAGAGAACAGGCCATGGTGTTAGGGGCAAGCTGACAAGAAGAAGGGGTTAAAGTGGTCCTTTACTAGATGGCAGGGACCACATCTGTTCATGTTATAGATTACCAATCTGGACAAAGGAACTGAGGGAATTGCTGCAAAGTTTCCCAAAGATTGCCTAAAAATAGGTAGGGGCCAAGGATTGTTGAGGGAACAAGGAGGCTGCAGAAGGGCTTGGACAGTCTAAGAGAGTGGGCAAAGAAGTGGCAGATGGAGTATAATGTGGAAACATGTGAGATTATGTACTTTGCTTGGAATAATACATGCATAGGCTATATTCTAAACATGGAAAGGCTTCAGAAATCTAAAGGTGAAGGGACTTAGGAGTCCTAGTTCAGGAATCCCATAAGGTTAACATTCAGATTCGTTTAGTGGTTAGGAAAAGAAATACAATGTTAGCATTGCTTTCAAGAGGACAAGAATGCAAGAGCAGAGATATACTGCTGAGGCTGTAAAAAGGCTTTGGTCAGACCACATTTGGAATACTGTGAGCAGCTTTCAGCCCTGTACCTAAGGAAGTATATGCTGTCATTGGAGGGTTCCAGAGGAGGATTACGGGAATGATGCCAGGGTGTCATTTGAGGAGTGATTGAGGACTCCGAGTCTGTACTCAATGGAGTTTGGAAGGATAAGGGAGGATCTTTTTGATACTTACAGAATACTGAGAGGTCTGGCTGGAGTGGATTTGGAGAAGCTGCTTCCACTGGTAAGAGAGATTAGGACTGAGGGCACAGCCTTTAGAACTGAGATGGGGAAGGATTTCTTCAGCCAGAGGTTGGTAAATCTGTGGAACTCATTGCTGCAGAAGGCTGTGGAGGCCAAGTCATTGAATATATTTCAGACAGAGATAAATAGGTTCTTGGTGATTAGCAAGGGGAGCACAGGTTATGGAAGAAGGCAGAAGGATGGGTTGAGAAACATATCAGGTCAGGCAGCATCCAAAGAGCAGGAGAATCGATGTTTCGGGCATGAGCCCTGCTTCCTGAAGAAGGGCTCATGCCCGAAACGTCGATTCTCCTGCTCTTTGGATGCTGCCTGACCTGCTGCACTTTTCCAGCAACACATTTTCAGCTCTGATCTCCAGCAACTGCAGTCCTTACTTTCTCCTTGAGAAACATATCTACCTTGATCAAATGGCAG